>NC_056663.1:975000-1300000 GCF_018350195.1 Panthera tigris | reverse complement strand
GCTTCTCATAACCCCACTCCCACCCAGGACACAGAGGAATCATCAGTGTATATTCTACTCTCTCCTGTTCACTTTTATAATCTCAACACTTCCGTGTCCTCACTGATCTCAAATAACCCACCTGCCCACTGTCTTCCTATTCCTGCTTTAGGAGCCGGCCAAGGGTCTCAGTTCTAAGACATGCCCGTGCTGGGTCCTGTACGGTTTTAAGGTCTGGTGCCGGCGGGTGGCCGAGGCTCCGTGAACAGTCTTCTGGATTCCCAGGCTGGTTCTGGGGGTCAGGCAGCCACGTGCGGTCCTGTCATGACTGTGACACACGGCCCTCCCTCCCTCCCTCCCCAACAATTTATTCTATTTTTCAATCTCATGAGGTGACCACCCATCTGGGAAGAAGGGGGCTCCCTTTTCTTCCTGTTTCCCCCCCACAAAACACGATGCCACATTCAGCTCACCCGTGTGCGTGTGCGGGCAGAGTGAGCCTTCAGGGAAGGGAGAGAGGCTCCAGAGGGAAGTGGAACATTCACACCAGTGAGCGTGGCCCCAGGCCCTGGAATGAGACGCGCCCCTGCCCACGGAGGGTCTCGCTTGGTGGTAAAGGAGCCAGCCATGCACACAGAGCATCCCCGCACGACCCAGCGCGTGCTGCGCCCACCCACACGCGACACTGCGGGTCCCACTGAGTCTCTCGAGATTAAGCCTCAGCTAGACACTGAAGGATGGGGGCAATTAGCTCCGCGAACAATTACAAGACGTTTTCCAGGCATGAAAGATAAACGCGGCTAAAGCACAGACATGTGAAGATAACGTGGTGCGTGTGGGGAAAGATGGGCAGTTGCGTGGGGGCTGCAAAACGGGCACAGGAAAGGATAAACGGAAGTAGCTCGGGAGGCGTCTTATACCGTGCTCAAAGCTGGGACCTCAGCCTACATACTTAACATTGCTTTCTCTGGCACACTTGAGGGGGTTTAGGAGGACACCTCCTGTGCCGCCCGTGTCCCCGCCAGGAGTGGGGACGCACAGAGGGGCTGGGAGGTGGCTGACGTGGCGCTTGGGGCGACGCAGACGGACCTCGCCGATCTGCGCGTCCCTGGGGAGGCAGCTCTATCCTCCCCAGGAACCTGCCTGAAATCACCGACCCAGGATCTGCGGCACTGGCAGCGACCGCACAGAACTCTTCGTTTTAACACGTACACTCGATTTGAAGTTGGTCTCCGTGTGAACCTGAGAGTTCCTCCTGCACTGTTTCTGTCACAGACTTTTATACTTCCCTTGAATAAACTCCATGTGCGATTAAATCCACCCCCCTCTCTCCAATGAAGGTTGGTCAGAAAATCTGTCTTGAGGGGCACCTGGGTGGCTCAGTCGGTTAAGCGTCCGACTTCCGCTCAGGTCATGATCTCGCGGTTCGTGGGTTCGAGCCCCGCGTGGGGCTCTGTGCTGACGGCTCGGAGCCTGGAGCCCCCTTCGGAATCTGTGTCTCCCTCTCTCTCTCTCTGCCTGTCCCTGCTTGTGCTCTCTCTTCCAAAATAACTGAACATTAAAACAAATTTTTTTAAAGAATGTTGTAAATCCTTATGCATTAAAGTGCATCTATGTTTAACACAACGCCAAACTAAGGAAGTAGGTAAAATATACACGGTACAGTCATAGTGGAACCTGAAAAATGAGTATCTCGAGGATGGTTATAAACGATTATTGTTGTTTAATGTTTTTTCCTTATTGGTGATATTTAAAATTTGTCTCTGCAATGAACTTTGTATGAAAACAAGTAGAGCTGAGTGTCCCGGACACTGATGTCCCTGAAGGGAGATAAGCCGGCCCTAAGTCCACAGGGAGAGGGTGTGTCTGAAGCTCTTTCAGGACCCGCCCCGACCTCACCCTGCACGGGTCCTTTGCAACAATCTAACCATGAGTTTCAGTGAATTATCAAATCCAAGGGTCACGGCAGCCTCCATATCTGCAGCCAGCCAGGGGCAAGCTCAGGGGACTGGGAGCCTGGAGTGTGGCAGCCTCATGGGGACCACGCCCTTCCGTCCGCGGTGTCAGCCATGTGTCTGCCAGGTCGGTGCTGAAACCAGACCGTGGCGCGTGCAGCCGGGCTGGGGTGGAGACACAGCGAGAGCTTCGTGGAAAGTCCAAGGAGCGTGTGGCCAGCCGTGTGGGCTCACAAGGTGGAGGAGGGACAGGTCCTCAGAGACAGGAAGGTGAGCCCCGATGGCCACTGGCCGGGAGTTCAGGGCGCACCCCTTCAGCATGAAGTAGGCAGATTCAGGAAGTAAGTAGGCCCAGTTAAGCGTGAATTTCAGATAAACCACAAACAAGTTTGTAGTGTGAATCTTTCCCACGCAAACTTGGGACCTAACACTAAAATGCCACTCGTTTACCTGAAATTCAAAGCACACCAGCATCCTGCGTGGAAGGCGATGGCCTTCCATGGCGGGCTTGCCCTCACTCCGCGGCATCCGCTCCCCACCATTTTGCTCCCAGGTGAACACAGGGCAACGTGGCGCCCCCACCTCAAAGGGGCTGCTGGTCCCTCCCGGAGCGTCCTAACCAGTGCCTGCGGTTCCCCAGCTTTGCAGGACCGCTCACAGGCCTGACCTCTCAGGCGGACAGCCACGTCAGTCGTAAAATAAGGACACCTGTAAAAAGCTGTTTCCCTGAGCCCTGCCCGCACCCCCAGGCCTGTGCAGCCCCCGGCTGCCTCCTCGGCGCAGCCCCAGCTCTGCAGATGGCACCCCCAAGCCTGTCCAGTGCCTGTCACGCCCTCGTGGTCAAGCATACTGAATGGTCACCAGTCATCTTTCCTGCGCTTGTGATTTTAAAATGCTTCTGTCCAGGATACGGTGAGGTCAGCATCTACCGTGGGCCACCACATGCCACAGGCCACGTGCAAGGCTCCACCAGGCACTGATGGGCACAGCCGCCACGTGGGCTGGGTCCCGGCAACTCATTTCCACGGCACAGGAGGCCCAAGCTCAAGAAGCACGCGCAGCCTGTCCACACGTAGCCTGCAGCCCGAGTAAGCCTGCTCGGTCCATCCAAGGTCAGAGCCGGGGCCTCAAGGGGACGCCGCCTCCTGCTCCCAACTCTGCCAGCAAAACCCAGGAAAGAGCTCGGTGAGTGTCTCCCTTCCTTTCTAAGTTTATTTACTTATTTATTTAGAGACAGAGAGAGGGTGGGGGAGGGGCAGAGAGAATCCCAAACAGGCTCCACACTCAGCACGGAACCCCATGTGGGCTTGATCCCATGAGCTGTGACATCGTGACCTGAGCCTGAAAAGACGCACAACAAATACGTTGTGACCGTGACAACAAATACAAACAACAACGCCGTATTACAATTGTGGACGCAAACAGATAAACACCACAAATGGACACTCCCATGGGTTGGGGTGGGAGGGATCCTCGCTAATTACTTCTCTCTCTTTAGTTTAAAATTGTGAATTATTGCTACGATGCTGGCTTCACTTGGATGATCATGTGGGGAGAATGGAAGCATTTCAGGGAGGGGATCTACTCTCCTGATGGAGGAAGCCCCGGACACCCACCTGCAGGGGAGGGTCACCAACGAGCTGCCATCTGCCTCCCCCGAGATGTTCCCAGGGAGGGACACCACACCCACGGGACCACACCCTCTCGGGACCCGCAGTGGACGGGGACACAGACCTTGCTCTTTGTGAGAAACACACAGTTGACAGAAATGTGACCCGAGGGTCAGCCCTAACCTAACCTTCTAGCACCGGCGACCCAGTCAGTGAGCACCCCCACCCCCACAACGCACAATCCCTAGGATTCCAGTCATTGGTCTGTGCACACTGAGTGTCACTGTGTGTATGGTGGGGGTGGGGGTGGGGGTGGGGGGTGCGTATTTTACCCATAGCTGGGCTGTGGCCTGAGCAAGTGGAAAGACGCGGGCTTTGGTGCAGGCAGCCCGTGCCTGTCTCTGCTTGCTACAGCACGCAGCCTGCTCGTCCTGGACGAGGGAGCCCAGCAGCACGTCCAGCACAGCTCCCTGGGCGGCTACGACGTCAGGCTCTTGAGACAACACTCCTCCGTGGATGCCGTCCCCACCTCTTCCACGCACGGGGCCGTGAAGCCCTGGGAGCACGGCGGCCTGAGTGTCCCAGGGCCGCAGCCCCAGATGAGTCCACAAGGAGCTGGGAGCCATTTCTGCGGAAGGAACTACGTGGGGTCGTAGCCAGAGTGGCTCCCGTGAACCAAAATGTGAGCGTTCGGACTGTGTGCGGCTGCCGGTGAGCGGCCGCCTTCCCTCCCCTCCCGTGACAGCAGCGCCCAAGGACAGAGGGCAAGTGACAAGAGGAAGGACTTCCCTGAGCAAGCCCCACACGGCGACCCTGGTGTCTGGACTCGGACAGCGGAGCATGTTGGGCACCAGGCACGCGGCTCAGTGCAGGGCCCTAGGGGACGGCTGGCCCCCGGGACCAGGGGCAGATCCACGGAGCCTAAATCCCGTCACCTCCCACCCCTAGAACCGCCTCCAGAACCACAAGACACACGTTCATAAGACGAGGACACAGGACTGACTGCTGTCATGACACCACACTGGACTTTTGGGCAGCACTTCATGGTTTATAAAGGCCTTTAGACCGAAACAGTAAACAGAACAGCACCAGGCAGGGGGAGGACTCATTGTCAAAACTTTGCATTTACTAGGACAGAAATTGATTATTAGTTCACTGGATTTAATCAGAGTTTCGGAAGCTGACCTGAGAAATACTAATTGGACCCCTGCACATACTCTGCGCCCGCACACAGCAGGGCACTGCATCCACCGTGATACTGACGCACCCACTCCTGCCTTCCTCAAGTTTAACATCTAGGGAGGAAGCAGCCGAGAAACCATGAACCACACCTGAGTGAGAGTTTGGGGCATGGCGGCCCCGGCAGAGGGAAGGCCCAGGGTGCAGCAGTCCCGACAAGGACAAAGGAGCAGGTGTGCCACCAAGGGAGGCCCTGTCCTGGGGAAGGGACGAGCACGTGTAAGAAGCCCCAGGCAGGAAAAGGCGTGCCGTGCTCGGGGTCCAGAGCGAGGCCAGGGAGCAGGAGCCTCAAGGAGAAGCGGAGACCTGGAGCAGAGCAGACGGGCAGGCTGGGGGCCTGGTGGCCAGCCCTCCAGGCGTCGCCAGAGAGGGAACCAGGTGACCACCCCCACCCGGGACCCTGAGCGCTGCCCAGGGACGGTCAACCGCAAACCGTGGCCCCTACGCACCTGTGCGTCTGCCCCTCGCTCACGGGCAGCTGCCCCCTTCCCCGCCACCCCCCAGAATCATCAGAAGCTCAGTCAACACCACTCTGTCCCCACTGCGCTTACAGGATTTCCGGCTCTCCTGTGCACCCCGGCTGAGACAGCAAATGGATTTCTAGCTCCCACGTGCCAACAAGTCCCCAGGGCCACCCCTCCTGTCGGAAGGGAAAAGGACCGATTTTGTCGGTCCTCCTGAGGTGAGCCCAAGCTCTCCATGGCCGCCCAGAGTCGAGTCACAGCACAGCCAGGCTCCCCCTCCCCAGTCCAAAGGACTCGATTTGAAACCAGAGACTCTGGAAACCTGTTCACAGCCTGATGCCTCTGTCAGCTGCTCGCGGCCTGGCCTCCCGAGGACCTGGCAGGATCCCACATGTGGCTCACCACCGGAAGCGGTGGCTTCTCCACGAGGACCCCACCTGGCCTGTGGGAGGGGTCTGGTGGCCGCAGAGGGTCTTCCCGATCCCCAAGTCTCCCACCCCAACTGCCGAGTGCATGATTCCCATGGTGTTCGGGTCTGTTCTGGCAGATTCTGCACTTCGGGATCCATCTTTTCCTCCAGCAGCCGAGGCCGTCACAACTGTCAGCCCCACAGGGATGTCAACCCCACTCTGCCCCGGTAGGGATGCACCTCGATGCTAGCTGCCACGGGGATGCCTGCCGTGGCAAGTCTTTGGACATGGCTTCACGCCCACAAGTCACAGAAAGAATAAAAGCACTCCCCTTAGGCGTGAACAGTGGGATGCGTCAGGGTCTTTCCCCGGGACCAGGGTGTCAGCCAGTGACATGCTGGTGGGCCCGTGGCTCGGTGGCCGGGAAGCACACGAAGTCCAGCGACATCCTGACGTGGACAGCACACGGCAGACCCTGCAGGCTGCAGTCACGGGCCTGTCTCACCCACGAGTGACAGGAGCTGCCAGACGGCCCACTTCTTCCTGCTGGAGGACCACCTCAATCTGTTGCTCCCTGTCGTGGGCAACATGGCCCTCGTCGGCTCTGAGACGAGGTCCAGGCTCTGGGAGGGCTGGTGCCCAAGGCCATGTACAATGTAGTTCAGTCTCGTAAACCCAAACTTCTCTTTCTCCTCTGTGCCCACAGAACCTCTCATCCTGCCTCGTCTCCCACCCGGCTGTCTCCCCACCTCATGCGCTCACAGCCCCCTGTTTTGCTGGGCAAAGTCAGGTCTTGCCCAAGGGCCGGGGAGTGTCTTCTACAGAGTTTATGGGACCAGCCACACTGCGTGCTGGCAGCCCGCACATCGTTCAGGACCCAGAACCACAAACAGACAGATATGAGGTACAGGATATAATGTTACATAAACGTGTGTATATATATATATATATATATATATATATATATATATGTGTGTGTGTGTGTGTGTGTGTACTATACACACACACACACACAGGAAGCTACCTCCACCGCATCTGTGCATACACATGATGCACGCATACAGTAAGCTAACTATACCGCATTTGTGCATACCCACAGGATGTATATCACATGCTGGATGGTGTGTATATATACAATATATACACATATAATACACATATGCACATACACATATACCTTTTATGTACATATCTTTGTTCTGTTTTCCTACAGGTAAAAACTAAAGTCAACTACATAAAGTAACTTGCTCAGTGTTGTTGAAATAACCCATGAAATTTCACTTTATTCCAAGGTCCACAGCATTGTTGTTCCTTCTTTATTCCCAAACACTGCATTGCTCCCACACACTGGCTCCACAGTTGTCCCTCCCGTGTAGTTCTGGTCCAGACTCTGTATTACTCTGTATTTTTAATCTCTCATTATATCTGATAGTGAAGAACACACAGCGGACGCTTATCAAAATATGTTGAGATATTCTCTAATAAATGTTATTGGCTTCCTTGCTATCCAGTGCTGATCCCCAGATCAGCAGCATGGCCATCAACTAGGGAACATTCTAGAAATTCAGAATCTGCATTGCACTGGAAACACAGTAGGTCCTACCTGAGACCTACTAAGTCAGAATCTGCAATTTAACGAAATCCCTAGGTGATTCATAAGCAAGTAGAAGGTTGAGAAGCAGTGATCTAACTTACATTTTTAGTTAAAACAAAACCTTTTTCAAAGGCGACCAATTTTTTGAAAATGTTTATCTTGATAGAGAGAGAGAAAGAGAAAGTATGCACACCAACAGGGAAGGGCCAGAGAGAGGAACCCAAGCAGGCTCCAGCTCAGCGCAGAGCCCCCCTGCAGGACTCGATCTGGAGAACCACGAGATCGTGACCTGAGCCAAAATCAAGAGTCGGACGCTTAACTGACTGAGCCACCCAGGCGCCCCAAGTTGACCAGTTGTTTGACCCTTGAAACGCATACACTTCCTGGCAGGCCTGCGGGCGAGTGAGGACATCACTGAGGTAAACATATCCACTCCCGGCACAAATGAGTGGCAGGTCCGGTCTCTGTTCAGCCGGCTCCCTGCTCGGGGAAGGTGGGGGGACAAGGAGCTAACTGTTGGGTGAAGCTGGTGATGTGAGGATTAGAGTGATGTTTCCTTACTGTGAAGAGAACAGCAGTCATCTGTAGATAGGAAAGGGACACAAAATAAAGGGATTCCTGTAATCTTAACTCTTAGCTCGGTCCTCCACTCCTCCTTTGATGTAAGTACAACTCCATGTGAAGGTAGGGGCGCGTTCCAAGGACACAGTGCAGGGAGGAGTGGGGGAAACACCGGTAGAAGACACCCTGTAGACACGTCTCTGCAGGGGCCACTGGGAAGGGCGTTCCTACTCAGGACGCGAGAAACACGGAACGGGTAGTTCAGAAAGGCCTTTCTTCCTTGAAATCTCAAAACCTCAGGATTAGACGTCTCACGGGTTCCAAAACAGAAGTACGGACAGTTGCATCACTGAATGACGCACACGGATACGTGTAAATATATTCGAGGTGTGAGGCACGCGTGTGCTCCAAGGGCCCGCTGACCAGTACTCCTCCCGACCACAGTACCTGACACCGAGTCAGTTACCCAGAGGGGACAGTTGAGGCTCCAGGAAGGTCATGGACTGACCCCACACCACAAGCCCCACACCCCACATCTGCAGCGTCACCTGGATGCTGAGTGCGTCCTTTACTGCCCACCTGTGGAAAGCTTTGGGAAAGGATTTCCACCTTGGCCTGGAATCTCCCCCAAGAATGAATAAATCCAAGAAAGCAAAGGCCACCCTTGCTAACAGGATCAGGGAAGTCCCCAGCCTTCCCGACCTTACAGATCTGGTAGAAAGATGGGGATTCTCCCAGCTCTGGGCGGGGGGCTATGTCCACAGGAAAGGGGTCACACACAGCCCCACTGCGGTCCATAAAGGCCCTGAGACCAGGAGAAGCAGCATCTGGCTCCTGGTGGATCCTGATCGCCTCCTGAAGGGACAGCAGGCCCAGTGGGAGGTGTGGGAGCAGAGGGGACAGGCCGTGTGGGCACAGTGAGGGTAGCAGGCGGACCGGGGCAGGAAAGGAGGCCGCCAGCATGGTTCTGGGGCCACTGGAGACCACCCCTCGTGTGGGCCTGGTGGGGCGCGTGGGCAGTGGTGTCGGTGGACACGGGTGCACGTGGAGGCAGCTGTGGGCAGTGCACACTGGCCACTCACAGGTTCTCCACGAGGCACGGGAGCTGTTGTCCTAGGACCGCAGCCCATTGGGCTCATGCAGGGGCTTGGCTGCCCGGACGCACGTGCAGGACACGGTGGGAGGGACCAGCGATGCTCTCCCATCCAGGGCATCGTTGCGCGTGCCTTGGCCCTGAGAGCTGTGGGCATGAGCCTCGGACCCTCACCTCCTACAGCCTGTCACCACCTCCGGTCCGGCTACTTCCCGGGGAATCTGCACATTTCCCAGCCCCGGGAATCCCTATGCATTCAATCAGTAGGTTTGGAATACATTTCCTGAAAAGTAAATTTGGTGTGTCTGACATTTCTCTCTCCCTCTGAAGGAAACATCACAACTTCCCACGATCAGTAAACCCCAATTCAAGATGTTAGGTTGAATCTTGCCCGACAGGTCCCAGCTTCCAGCCCTTTACTAACACCGCTCTCCACGTCTTCCTGCTTTCCCCCAGACACTGAGTTCAGGTTTCCTCCCCCGTGATTATGTGGTACCTACGCCAGCCAACACCATCACTGCTGCCTTCCACGGGCTGTCAATCACCATGTGGGGCTGCATATGTGTCCCCACCTGGGCCCTGGGGTCCGCAGGACCAGGTGCCTCTGGAGCTTCCACAGCCATGAGCCTCTGAGCACACCCAGGATACGGTGTGTGAGGGACTAGAGGATAAGGGGAGAATCTTCCGGTAACATTAGTGGACAAGCACGAGGCCCATGACGGCAGGGATGTAGGGAGGTGCCCTTTCTCTCCCACTCATGGAGCCCTGTAGAAATGTGCTCCCTCCTATGGGCCAGAAGGCTCTGGGTGAGCACATACCCAGAGACGGGCCCAACGCCCATAACCAACCAGCCAGGAGATGCTGACTTCCTTCCTTTCAGGGATGTGGCTCCTAGAGTCAACACCGCACACAACACTGAGTACTGGCGAGGGTGTGCAGCCACAGGGACCCCACTCCCTGCCGGTGGGAATGCAAGATGGTGTGAACGCTCTGGAAGACAGGCTGGTGCTTTCTTGCAAAACTAAACATACGACCCTGGTATTTACCCAAAAGACTAGAAAACTTATGTCCACACAAAATCTCGCACACGAATGTTTACATAGTTGCCAAAACTTGGAGGCAACCAAGGTGGCCTTCAGTAGTTGATGGATAAATAACTTGTGGTCCATACAGACAATGCAATATTATTCAGCCCTAAAAAGAAAAGAGCCTTCAAGCCATGAACAGCCGTGGAAGAACCTTACATGAGTCTTACCAAGTGAAAGAAGGCAGACTGAAAAGGCTACTCACTGTATGGTTCTAACTCTATGACCTTCTGGAAAGAATAAAACCACACAGACAGTAAAAAGAGGAGTGGTTTCCAGGGGCGGAGGATGGGGAGTGCAAACCCACAGAATGTACGACACCAAGAGGGCCCTGATGTAGACTGTGGACTCTGGGCGATGACAACATCATCAGTTGTAACAAATGCACCGTCTGGTGGGGATGCTGGTGGAGGGGGAGGCTGTGCGTGCCGGGGGGCAGGGGAGGATATGAGAAATCTCTGTACCTTCTCAATTTTGCTATGAATCTAAAACCGCCTGAAAAAAATTTTTAAAAAATGCACTGACTGTATAAGATAAGAATAAACACAAGAAGTCCCCTCATCACACCCTCCCTTGGGCGGATGGACAGTGAGACAGAGCAGGAGGGAACAGGCTTGCCAAGGCCCCCAGGGCAGAGCTGGGGTCACCGCCAGCATCCCGGCCCCGCCAGGGCCCTGCACTCAGAAGCACTCTGCTGACAGAGCTCCTGGTGGCACCTGCCGCAAGGTCTTCAAGGCGAACTGAACATGGGAGGCAGTTGGTGCACCTGCCTCTCCTGACACGGAATCGGTCCCTTGCACGTAGGAAATTTTAAGACCCCCTAAAGGTCCTCGTGCTGCGGCCAGGTCAGCTGAAGCCTTTCGCGTCTACCATTTACTCCCCACAGCAGGAAGCCAGGCTTTACTTCCATTATTTAAAAGGAAAAATGTTTTATTACATTCGAGGGGTGCCTAAAAGTTATCGGACTCTGGGTTTTTGTGTCTCCACCGGCACCATGAAGACCCATTGGTTCTGTGCTGAACACCAGGTGAGTGTGATGGACACCGGGCCGGTGCACAGGTTTACCCACTAGAGAGGAGACGGGCATCCTGGGCGTCCCGAGACGGCGTCTGTAGACCGCTGACCCCCAGGGCAGCCGGATAGCTCCCAGGGTTGCAGAGCACCCCCAGAGGGGGAAGGCAGAACCACCCACGCAGGTGCGAAGTCAGGAAATTTAAGAGGCTGGATGATGAACCACTAAATCCCATGGCCCTCGGGAAGGAGGACGGTGAAAGTAAGCCGTCTGGAGAGTGGGAAGCAATGAGTGGGGGCTCAGCGTGAGCGCGGAGGCGGTCAGGCTGACTTGACCTCTCCCTCTGGGATGGGGTCTTTGGGGCCCGCCTCCCCGGAGCTCATCTGCCTCCCTGCATGACGCCAGCCATCAGCCTGTAGGCAGACACGAGGGGGTGATGGCTGGGATGATTAATTGTGCTTCTTCTGGCTCAGTTAAGGGTAAAGGCCACAGAATCATCAGAACCCAGACCTAGGAAGGTGCAGGACCAAAGAGGAAAACCACTGCCCAGATCTGGCTGTGGTAAGTCCACCGTCTTCCAGGGAACTCTTGTGGGGAATGGGGCCACGTGTGGGGACCCAGGGGACACAGACCAGCACTTGGTCACTCCTGTGTGTCAGCATTCAGAGAACCCTGGTGGCACAGGAAGGTGGATTCAGTAATACTGAATGACCACTTGGAGTGTTTGCACAAGTAAGTACCACAGAGGGTCTCGACACAAAGGAAGAGCTTGTGTGAGAAGGGGCTTCACTGAGGCTAAAGAGAACACAATTCACATGCCTGCAGGGTACCCATGTGCACGGCCATGGCAAAGGGGGATGGTCACAGGCTCCCATAACGAGTGCTTCTCAGGGAAACAGACCAAATAAAACGGTTTCCTATGAATCCCCTCTAAATCCCTGCCAGAGACCCAGCAGTTAGGGCTGGCTGACTGTTGTTTTCTGTTTTTCTGGTATTTTATCAGGGTGAACCTCACAATGTCTCTTGGGATTACCAGGGCACCTAGCACAGCATCTTAAGCTATAACAAAAAGACGGGAGTTACTCCTTTCTTTGCCATTTCAACTGTAAAAATGCATTTAAGCCGAACATCATGGATCTGGCTAATCCTTCCTTCCCATGTGTCCTGGGGATGCCTTAGTCTGCCCTTCAGAGTGGAGCGTCCAGCTCTGACTTCTCAGTGGGGACCCCACAGGGCTCTGAGAGCAGTGGGTCAGACAATCCGGCCCCGACTGTGGATGGATACAACATACGTCCCTTATTAGCAGCAGGGGGTGGTGAGTTCATGATTATGAGGCCGTAATGAGCTTACGAAACATCCTTAAATGTAGCACATCTTAAAACTCAGTCCTAATTTAGGATTAGAGATTGAATTATGCCTTTAAGAATGAAAATGGCAATGTCTACTTAACAACAGACACGTTTCCAGGCCGGTGCCATTCAAGCCAAAACCACCACCCGGGTGCAGTTCATGTCAGATGCGCTGAGCACAGCCTCAGAACACCTAGAGGTGGCCCAGGACACAGCGATGGGGAGACAGCAGCTGCCACAGGTGGGCATCCAGGACCTCACACAGGACAGGTGCCTGCGTGGGTCCTGAGGGCCCCAAGTGTCCTGGGACATTTACTCCGACGAAGGCCCAGCTTAGCAAGGGGGTGGGAGGGGCTGACGGTGGCTCAGGGCGGGTGGGCCGAGCCGCCTCTGCTCCGGGTCTGGTCCTAACCCGGAGGTGGGATTCGGCAGTGGGGGTGGGTGGTGCAGGGGAAAGGGGAAGCAGAGGGCAGGTGCTGCAGGGCTCTGCAGGAAAGGCGAACCCTGGCAGGGACGGGGACCAGGACGGAACGGACGGGGGTCCACACTCCCACTGGACCTGGCTGCCTTTCTGAGGGCTCAGCCCCAGACCCTGGACCAAGGTCATCACTGGCATTTGCTCTCAGCTGGTTCTCACTTGTATGTAATGTTAAAGGAGGAGGAGAGCCCCCAGTGGGATTCGTTCAAACCCTCTACCCACACGAAGCCGGCTGTGGGTTCCAGCTGTGGCTACAGCCATTCTATTGGTCTCTTTCTGGTTCCACAGCTATGGCAACAAATGCTCCAAAAAATAATTTGGGGCACAGGATTTGTGGCTATTTCTCCCACAGCTTCACACCTCCACTGACCAGGACCCCATCCCAGGGCATCTAGGGCAGCCGTTTGCAAGCACAGAAACCGGCCCGTCTACCCTGATGAACCTGTCCTACGCTTATGAACACCATCCATCCACCACCACCTGCTGACGGTGAACTCAAGAGCCGTCTGTTCCTTGGAACGTCCTGCCTCCTGGTGGGATCTCCCAGCAACAGAAGGACAAGCACAGGGCGTGGCTCGCATGGACCTCGTCAGAAAGCCAGCTCCCATCAATGACATGACATGTGGCTCCAGCAGTCCATGGAAGCGGCACTTGGAGAGCAGGCCCGGGAGGCCGCCAGACTGTGTGAAGGTGTGCAGGGGAGCGGAGTGGGGAGGCAGGGGCGCGGGTCCACCGTGACCTTCCATGTGCTTCTGCATCAGCCTCCACATTCTCTTCTGCACCGCGAGCGTGGATCTTCTTTGTCCCCCACTCGCTCCCCCGCCCTCTGTGACTCGGGCCCAGGGTCACCCCACGCTCGTCAGCAGTCCACTGACCTGGCGGCGGGAGGCTACAGGCTGGAGGCTGGGAGTGACCTCCCTGTGCTGCAGGACAGCTGTGCCTGAGTCTCCATACAATGAGAACTTCGTTGGGGGCCGGGTGACAGCTAATTGTATTGTCAACATCACTGGGCCATGGGGTGCCCAGCCATTTGGTCAAACACTCTGGATGTGTCTGTGAATGTGTTTGGGGGTTAACATTTAAATCAGTGGGCTGTGCATCAAGCCGACTGCCATCCCCAGGATAGGTGGGCCCTGTCCAACCAGTTGAAGGCCTGAAGAGAACCACAGAATTCCCCCATCTGACAGCCTTTGAACAGGGGCTCGGCTCCTCCAGGGTCTACGGCAGCCCGCCAGCCTTCAGAGTCGAAATGGGACATCGGCTCTGCTGGACCTAGACTTGCCAGCCTCCGTAACCACGTGAGCCTGCTCCTGTACATAGATTCCTGAGGTCTCTCGCCACGGGCTCCCCAACACTGCTCCTTTCCCCATGCCTCCCATGATTCCTCCGCTGCTGGCCTCTGGGTGCCTGAGCATCCCGCTGGCCCCACATCCTCCTCCAAGCGGTCGCTCCCCTGAGGTCGGGTCCCTTACTGGGACAGGACCCTGGCAGGTAAACATCACGCCCCTCCCGTGCCCGTGCCATTAGTGCAGCGCCACAGAGCTCCGCATGCGGCTACTGGGCGGACCCGAGCCGCACCGTCGCTCGGAGCCGAGGGCTGGCACAAAGGTACACTCGGCAAAGATGTGCACGGACAGAAAACAATGCTGAGGGCACTGTTCTCTCTGAGTCCTCCCGAGGCTCTGGTCCCGCACAGGCAGGAAGCGTTACCACAACAAAAGCACTGCACTCTGAGCCCAGGCTCCCTGATCTCCTGCATCTCTAGATAGACCCAGGTTGTGAAGGTCACGTGTGCAGGCTTCCCCGAGGGGCCAGAACGACATCTGCATCCACGGCCTCACTGAAGGGGGTGCCGTGGAGGCCCCTGCACGTGGCGCAGCCCCCCAGGTCTGAGACGGCGAGTGGCCCGAACGTGTCCGCCCGGCAGACCCGAGGACGGCCACGTTACTCCAGCAACACTGTCCCCGAGGAGCGAGAGTCCGGATGGATAGTTTTATGATGAATGAGCATCCTGGTAGGAATGGAAGCACAGTGAATCATTTGAACATCCACTGGCTACTGTCCTTGAAGACAGGAAATGAAAAGCATCATTTTAACAAGCACCAAAGATAAACTAGGAGGGAGGCATGGGCCGCGCTCAACGATAAAAGGACAAGCAGGAGCAAGAGACCAGAAACGTGTGAAAAACACTCACTGCAAATGGAAGGAAAGGCACCAGGGGAACACGAGGAAGGCAGAGCTGCGGCCAGTGTAGATGGCTAGCTGCACAGCCTGCCGGGTTCCTCGGCCTTCCTGGCACAGAGCGCCGCTCACCGGACTCCTCCAGACGGTCCCAACTTCCCCGACCGCTTCCAGGAACCGACCGCGTACGAACTAAAGAACCTTTAGTGCCACTAAAGACCAAGTGCCACGGAGGAAGGAGGAGACTGGGCCCTGCTGGCCTCGATACCACGAGTTTTCCAGGACTTCCTGTTTCCTCTTCACCAACTCTCCACCACACCCACCTTCCTCACACACAGCGCTTGGCGCTTCCGTGTCTTGGCTACAAAGAGCCGTCGCCACACGCAGAAGGTTCCCCACCAGAACGCACTGTTGTTCACTGCAAAAGATGGGATCGCCTTCCGGCACTAATCTGACCGAGGTCAGTCTGGGTCACGAAGACGCTTCTCCCAAGACCTCATGACCTTTCCAAGCCAACCGTGAGTCTTCAGACATGGCGGCCTGACAAACAGCTGACCATCTGAAGACCACTCCCGCATCTTTCCATACCTTGACTCTGCCATATGCGTACCTTTTCTGCGTTCCTGTACCTCGGCTTTTATCCAAAATTTTAATACAATGTCTACTCATTTATAACATGTACTCACTTTTGTTTTTCTAGTAAGAGAAAAAGAAATCGCTACACAAATTAATGGCCAAAATATATTACAAAGGAAGAGCGTAACCTGCTCAAATATTGCTATATGCTTATTTATTCATTAAAGCAGGTTCCTAAATGGTATCTGTTCAGCCGTGCTTTTAATTATTCCTACTCAGAGTGAAGACATTAAAATTTTATTTCTAGAAAATTACTCAATAGTCCAGAATGCTTTCCAGTAAATCAGACTATTGTGTGTGTAAGTATTTAAAGTTTTCTATAACTGCTTTAGAAAAGAGTCTTACTATTTCCGGTGGCTTTGCAGTGCTCCTAATGACTGGAACATCATCTTTATTCTGTCCCCCGACATGCTGTGAAAAGTTGCAGGAGCAGATCTGCAACAGCTCCAACGATTAGCCCGTTTCAGGCACAGGTTTACAAGGACCTGCGTACGTGGAGAGCTGAGTCCAAATATGTGTTTCTACTTGCTGAGCTGCTGGGCACCACCAGCGTACCCACTTCTTTTCTGTACCTCACCTTCCAAAGAAAGGACACGGGGTGAACAGGTACTGAGTGCTGGGCGAGGCAGACGTGCCCACCGCCACCCATGATGTCACAGCAGGAGCCCTGATGTCACAGCAGGAGCCTGTGATGTCACAGCAGGAGCCCTGATGTCAGAGCAGGAGATGTGACGTCACAGCAGGAGCCGTGATGTCAGAGCAGGAGATGTGATGTCAGAGCGAGCCCAGCGATGTCATGTGCACTGCGGTGGCCGCCATGTGGAACCCGGGCCCCATCTGCTCTGAGCATCAGCTATAGATCTAAACGCGCTCTGGCCACCGACAGCCCCATGCAGTCAGTAAGCCGCCTTTGTCCTGTGGGCCTCGCCTTTCTCAGGGGAAAACAGGGATCGCGCTGGAGTGAGGATTAAAGGAGAAACCACACAAAGGGCTTCATGCCGCGTCCAGGCCCGGAGATCGTCCGTGGTGGCAGCAACGAATGCTCCAAGGGGAAAACTACGGCCATTAGCAGGATTTGTAGATTTAAAGCGACAAAATAAAAATATAGCAACAGCAAAACCGTCTGAAACGTGGTTGAAGCAGACGTTTTCTGCAGCTATTTCCACCGTATTCTTTGGCAACACTGGTGTGCTGAGGGGTGACCCTGAGGCCTCGGCAGACACTGCCTCCACGCTCCATGTTCCTGCGCCCTGGGTCCCCATCATTCCCTTAGCTGGGCTCACACTGCCTGCAAATAACTGAACCGAAGGTCCCCGTTGAGCCCCAGTGGCCAGCAGAGTAATTTTTATACATACTTAAGCCAATCAATCGTCCATAAATGGATTAATCAGATAGAAAAGGCAGACCTCCAGTGAAATCGCCTTGCAACACTCAACGGTAACCAGGCTGTGCTTTTCCCACGTGACTGTGTGTCCAGGAGGCTCGGCCTTGAAAGCACAGCCTAGAAGTACAGCAATGGGTCTGAGAGCCCCCGTAGGGACCTGGAAGGGCTGTGGGGGAGGAGAAGGGCAGGCAGGGGCAGCCGTGAAGCCATCTTCCTCCCTCCCGACACACCTTCACCTGTGCTCTGTCCAGTCCCTTAGACGACTACTCCTTCTGGTCCCTTGCAGGGATGAGCAGCCCAGTTTTGTGTGATGCACTTTGCACCTCAATCTCATGTCCTTCTCACTGGCAAGGTCACGGCCTCGTGGTTTTGGAGACAGGACCAGGGTGCACCTTCCTACTGTGACTTGTCCTCTCTTGTGCACCTCTGCCATGCACCATGGGTCTGTGTCCCCAAAACTCTCAGGTTGAACCCTCATCCCCAGTGTGATGGTACTGAAAGTGGTGGACCCTTGAGGGTGATGTGGTCATGAGGGTGGGCACCCCACAGGATCCCTGCCCCTCCTCCACAGGAGGACACAGCGAGAAGATGCCCTCGTGAACCAGGAAGAGACCTCACGAGACACCACACGGCTGGCGCCTTGAACCTGGACGCCTGGCCTCCAGAAGCGCAGGATTCATCCCTGCTGTAGAGATGGGCTGCCGGGCCTATGGCACTGCGTGTGCACAGCCGGCCATCTGTTCTCGCCCGAGGGGCACGGGCCGCGGGGGGGTGCTGCCTCACTCGCTCCTGGGGAGCTCCCCGACTGCCGCTTGCTGGCTGGGGCTGCGGCCGCCCTGTGCACCTGCACCTCTCCCATCTCCACTCACGGCTGGCGGGAGTCCCGTCCTCGCCTGGAGCCAGTCGGTGGGAGACGGTATGTCACTGCCTCTGTGCGGGAGTGCGTGCTACCCCCCCAGCCGGCTTCTTGCCCCGTCCCCCTCTCCCACGTATCTCTTCTCCCAACAGCTCTGGCCCAAACCGAGCCTGAGCAGAGAACAGGTGCCACCCCTACCACAGAGTCCGAGTCCTGAGTCTCCCTTCCCCCAGCTCCCCATCCTGCCTGATGCTGTCTCCTCCTGAACAAGGCATAGGGCCTGGGATGAGTGGAGGGGAGCAGAAGGGAGGGGAGGGGGCCTCAGTGGCTCAGCTGCTGCTCCCACCTCCCCCGGGGTCTCTGTTCGCAGAGCAAACCTTCCCATCTGCTCTGGGCCACCCAGCGAACCGGGCTTCGTGCCCACGGGCTGTGACCTTGGCCGCAAGGTGTGACTTTGCGGATCCTGGGGCAGAGCTGAGGGCTGGGGGCAGTGCACGCAGAGCTTGACCCCTCCAGCCTCTGTTCCCGCTGGCCGGCTATGCCCCTCGTGAGTGTCCCAGGCCAGGTCAGGACACCACCCTCCGGAGTGTGGTGGCACAAGGTCCCTAGAGCCCCGGCACTGAGGCTGCAGGCATCGCTTCAAAACAACAGGAAGTGTCCCCAGGCTGGTTTTAAGTCAGACCACAAACTGGACGCTTATAAAAAAGCCTTTTCACTTTCAGGGTGATGGGCAGTTCACGGGGTTGGATGGGGGACGTGCTCATTAAAATAAGTCAACCCGTCCAGATGCGCCATGTGAAGGTACACAAGTTTGTGCGTGTGCAGCCTGTGTGAGCATGTACACGCACACACGCACACAGACAGCCAGGCATGCACGTTCCCAAAGCTGACATCCGTGTCTTCGTGGAGGTTCTAGGGACACATTTCCGCCCTGGCAGCTCATCCAGACCAGCCGCTGAGCAACATACTAAGCAGAGTCCGGGGTCCGGCCACCTCACCTCTGGGACCCCGCCTGGACAGAGGATGGCAGGTGGGCACTCTGCTCTCAGACACTCCCGTCAGGGGTCCCTGTGCTCCCAGAAGCCCCCGGGCTCACTCCAGCACCCGCGTGGTCCTGGCCATCTGTCCGTCCATCCTGACCATCAGCACCACCAGGTTCACTCTCAGACACAACACATCAGGCTTGGGGTACAGGAGCTGCTTCTCCCACGGCTGGAAGGCTTGTGGTTTTGTTTGTGTGTTCCCACCCTTCAGCTGTTCCAGAATTCCGGAAATTCCAGCCATTCCCTGGACGAGCGCGTCTCAGACTGTGGACCAGTGTCACCGGGAGCCTGCTAGGCGCCTGTTCCTGGGACCCCCCCCCCCCCACACTCCTGGGCCTCCCCCTAGAAGGAGGTGGCGCTGCTGGTCAAAGACACCCGGAAGAGAAACTTCTGGAGTTTCCGGGTCGGACTGTGCGTTACAAGGATTCGTAGGTTAAATCCCTGCCAGCCGCCTACTGAGCCAAGCTGCACCGAGAGCAGGTGCTCTCTGCCCCGGGTCAGAGGAAGAACAATCAAACCAGCAGAGCAGCAAACGAGTGCAGTCGCCCCATGGAACCCAGTCCACTGACTCGTGCTAAGCAGCTCCGGGGCTCAGGACATGCACAACGGTGAGAAGCGCCTGACCCGCATGCCTGCCTCTCCAGCCCCAGCGACTCTCACACACAAACACAAGGGGGGCTCTGGAGCTCTTCCCAAGGCCGGCTTGTTGTCCGTGAGGGGATGGGCAGAGCCCCACCCAGAAGTGGGTTCTAGACGGTTCTGTCATCCCTGCAGCTGCCCCTCAGTGGGGCCTTCCGAGGGATGAGGGCTCATCAAGGAGGTGCCTGCAATCAAGAACAAATCAACTCCCCAGACTCGTCTTTTGGCAAGATGTCTCATGACTTAGAAATCAGCCCTGGAGTTAAATCCAGCGCCGCGAGATCCAAGCACGACGAGCCTCAAAAGCCCGGCAACGGTTCTAAATTCCATCTCCACACCCAGTGCAGACTGTGGGGTCGTGGAGGTGAGCCGCAGCCCAGGCTCGGTCTCCAGGGCGGCCACACCGGAGGGAGATGAGATTCTGCCCTAGAGGGCAGCCTCCCAGGGTCCCCAGGTCACCCTGGTTGTCAGGACTGCTCCCCAGAACTGCCCCTGCTGGGAACCTCAGGAATGTGAGGTTGCTGTATGCAGACGGGCCTGAAATTCCCCCAAGGGGTGGCAGGGGGACAGGGCACAGATGGTGGGAGACACATGACCTCTGCCAGACCCCAGGCTCCTTCCTCAGGAGACCTTAGACCTCCTGGGTGGAGCAGAGGAGCCCAGGAAGGCTTGGAGGCATGAGGCTTTCATGGGCAAAGAGCTTGGAGCAGAGGCCCGGGGCTCGCGGGCATCGGCGGGGGGGAGGGGGGTCTCCAGAGCGTGGCCTGCACAAGTCAGCCCCGGGGAAGGGCATGCCGCGTTCGACCATCCTGTCACCAGGACACATCGGCCACCTGTTTCCCGTAAGCTCACGTTTACCCAGCATGTGACATAAGGGCACGTGGCTGCATGTGTTTCCATCAGCACCCCCGCTCTGGGGACTCTCCAGCATGACCTCAGGGGGGTACCTCCTCCCCAGGGCATAGATGCGCATCCCCTCTGTGCCTCCCTGTCTACTGCCCTCCAGCTCTATCATCCGCATATCCCCCCGCCCCGTGACGGTGCCTGTGTCGGCCAAACAGCAAACTCAGCACTATCAGGTGAGCAGCCCGCCCACCCCTTGGGCGCCACGGAGGGATGTCACCATCCACCTGGACCACCACGCAGGGACATCACTGTCCACCTGGACCACCACGCAGGGACATCACTGTCCACCTGGACCACCACGCAGGGATGTCACCATCCGCCTGGACCATCATGCAGGGACGTCACCATCCGCCTGGACCACCACGCAGGGACATCACTGTCCACCTGGACCACCACGCAGGGACGTCACCGTCTGCCTGGACCGTCACGCAGGGACGTCATCATCCGCCTGGACCATCACGCAGGGGTGTCACCGTCCACTGGGACCACCACGCAGGGACATCACTGTCCACCTGGACCATCACGCAGGGATGTCACCATCTGCCTGGACCACCATGCAGGGACGTCATCATCTGCCTGGACCACCACGTAGGGATGTCACCATCCACCTGGACCGTCACGCAGGGACGTCATCATCTGCCTGGACCACCACGCAGGGATGTCACCATCCGCCTGGACCGTCATGCAGGGACGTCATCATCTGCCTGGACCACCACGTAGGGATGTCACCATCCACCTGGACCATCACGCAGGGACGTCATCATCTGCCTGGACCACCACGTAGGGATGTCACCATCCACCTGGACCGTCACGCAGGGACATCACTGTCCACCTGGACCACCACGCAGGGACATCACTGTCCACCTGGACCACCACGCAGGGATGTCACCATCCACCTGGATCGTCACGCAGGGATGTCACCATCCGCCTGGACCACCATTCAGGGACGTCACCATCCACCCGGACCATCACGCAGGGACGTCACCGTCCACCTGGACCACCATGCAGGGATGTCACCATCTGCCTGGACTGTCATGCAGGGACGTCATCATCCGCCTGGACCGTCACACAGGGGTGTCACCGTCCACTGGGACCAGCACGCAGGGATGTCACTGGCCACGTGGGCTGTTGCACAGCCCCTCAGTACCTCCTGCATTCAAGGGTCGTCCAATCTGATTCTACACACACAAGGACATACACAGATTCTCCATCTGTGTCAAGCTCCGTGATGCAGAAGACACGGTCCAGGCTGGAGAGGGGGAGTACAACACAGCACGAGGCGTTCGGGGTCTACTTTCACAGCTGAGGAATCACAGGGGAAAGGGCCAGCCTCACAGAAGTCGGGAGGCAGAGCCGTGTCCCTCAAATTCCTACATTGGAGCCCTAAACCTAGCACCTCCCTAAGTGACTAGATGGAAGGAAGGCTTTTAAACGGGGTTAAGGTAAAAGGGGGACGTTGGGGAGGCCCCAACCCGACTGTGCTGTCCCCACAGGAGGAGGTGAGGACACAGAAAGGCAGAGGGACGACCACGTGAGGACACAGGACACACCATGTCTGCAGGGCACCAAGAGGCCTCAGGAGGAACCGGCTGGCCCACACCCGGATCTCAGGCTTCCCACTGCCAGGACGTGACAGGTGCAGGTCTGGGATTTAAGCCACCCATGCGGGGTCTCTGCTACGGCGGCCAAGCTGACAGAGATGCGCATCATAGGAGAGGAAGACGCTCCCTTTCTCCCCTGGCCTGCTCTTCCCTGCTCTCCTTTCTTCCTCTGCTCACATCACTGACACCCTTACGTTTCATGTTCTATATTCTCCTAATATTCACTTTCCTCGTCAAATTGTGACTCCATGAAAACAGTTGCTTTTGGGGAGTGGAGCCACAGCCCTTGGCCTGGAGCAGCTCGCGGCCCACTTGTAAGAGCTAACACAGCCCCGTGAAGAAGTCAATGAGAACGGGACACTTTTCCATCTAGGAAACACCTTCACCCCGTGACACTCAGAGCACCAGGTGACTGAAAGCCGGGTCCGTGCTTGCTGCTGTGTCTGGAAGCCAACCACCACACTCGGGCTGCCACTCTGCCCTTCGGCCCACAGCCCGGGAGATGAGGTTTTGCTGGCGGGACGCACTCACAGCAACCCTCTGCGAACTCCAGAACACGAGACTGCTTTCCCTTTCCAAAACCTGCCTCTGCCACTCAAATCAAAGTCTGCACAGAGGGCTGTGCTCCAAAGGTCCGCCCATTCTGGCACCAGAGACAAGCCCTGGAAATCCACTCCACTGTAAGCAGATGTTTCTGCCTGTCTGGGCGGAAAGCCTGCGCTGAGGGACCACCACGAGGGGAGTGTCATGCCATCGGGAAAACAGCTACCGCTGCAAATGTGTGTGTGCGTGTGCACACGCTGTCCTCTGTGCAGATGCATCGCACGCACGTGCACACACACTCAAGGAAACTGAGCCCGTTACGAAAGAATTTGAGATAATTTACAAAACCAACAATGGAATGCTGAGACCCACTATCTAAAAGGTGACCAACGGCACAGAACGGTTACGAAGAGGAAGAAGCGACAGGGCCCCTACTCAGCAGCGACGCGTCAGTCATGATGAGACGGCGAGGGCGGGGCCTCACCTTCAAACTTTCTCCTATTGTGAGAGCTTCTTCACACCAGGTTAGCTGATGCTCCCACAGATGCCTGGTGGAAAAGTCCAGAAATGGAAGCAAATATTAATCAGGCTAGAATGAAACATTCTTGTGCTTTATGGGAGAATCAGAAATGCTAAAAGCTTCCCTGAGCCTATTGGACTCATTTGGAAGCATTTTGACTGAATGACACGTGTCCCTTCAAACCTGATGTGGCGGTCCTCAGGACAGCAGGAAGGGTCAGACGTGGGCACCTCCCATAATTAAAATGTAAGCAAAACACACCCGCCTCTAACATCTGACAAGATGCCTATCGAAAAGTAGAATCGAATCCTTCGGAAGAGATGTTACAAATGTTTTTCTAGAAATGCCTTAAGAACAGTTATTTCTTTTGAGATTGCTATCAGTTATAAAATAAGCCAAGTCCTAGGGATGTAAGGTGACTCTATTGATCCCACCATACTGCATAGTTGAAAGTGGTGAAGAGAGTCAACCTCAAAAGTTCTCATCACAAGAAAACAATGTGCGACTATGTGTGGTGATGGATGTGAACCAGGTTTACTGTGGACACCGTTTTGTAACACATACAAATAGCGAATCATTCTGTGGCATGCCTGAAATTAGTATAATTCTATATATCAACTGTACCTCAATAAGAAAAAGAATTATTTCTTAAGAAGGTACTGTATGACTCAGATAGGTAGAAAGCATTTTTCTTAGTGGGATACTTAAAAAAAAAAAGCAAGCTTTCTGTCCTTATATGCCAGGCAGCCCTAGGATTTATTAAGGCTTCCCTTTAAAAAACACTTCACAATGTTTTTTATTAATGATACAAATCCGCATATATCAATATAATAAATAAATAAATCCATACGCTCTGATGCTATACTTCAGCCCTAGGTGATCACATACATTTTACCGCCTTCACACTTGGTAGAAACACCGTATCTGAGGTGCACTCTTGCTGCTTTGTGCAAGCTCACTTGGACGGGTGCCTCACAGGCAGAGGCAAAGGGAGAACCATGGGCTGTGGACCCATCTCTAAAGCCCAGGCTGAGCGAGGGATGTCTTCCCTGTGAACGTTTCTCTTCAGCCCTCACCGTTCCGATGCATGTGCTACGGCTGACGCTTCCGTGGGCGCCTGCCAAAGGTACCAGCAAGGTGCACGCGTCTGGCTGCGGTTTGCTGGTTCACGACACGGTGGCGCTCCCCACCGTGGCTCCAATAGGAGAGGGAGGGATGCGGGATTCCACAGATAAAGACCTCTGGAACTTTCCCCACGTAAGGTCACAGGAGGGCCCCGTACACGGGGAAGGGACAGCCTTGTGCGGCACGTGGGGCGGCGCAAGACCAGAAGCCACGGACGCCCTAACGTCTGGGCGGGTGACAACCCCACAGCAACAAGAACAGAAAATCACCACCAAGTGCAAGGTGAGCACGTGCACAGAATGAGTGAATTCCGGGACAGTCACCCTTCACAGGGGTGGCCCGGAGCCAGAAAGGGCAAACATAATTACAAAAGAGGATTCTTTGAGAAGCACAGGATTCTAAATTATAGGTCTAAGTCGTTCTATTTTGTTTCTAGCAGGATAAAACAGCACCTACTGGGGCGAGACCCTGCACCTGCCTCTAGGAGTTTGTGGCCCACGGAGCAGACCAGACAGAGCCCCCGCGAGCTCTGGGACGTGTCCTTCTCAACACAGCCACACCAGCGGCCAGCAGCAGGGCACTGTGACGCACGTGGTCTCCTGCCCAGAGGAAGGAGGCCCGGGGCGGGATCTGGAGGACCTTCTGGAAAATGCTAGCCCCGGCCCCACTCTGCCCATCTCCCTGCCTCCGCACATGCTCCCCTGCCTTCTGGTTAGCCACTCACCATTCAAAGCCCAGGCAGATGGCCTTGACCTTGCACCTACAGCCTCCATCTGTCCCCTGCCCTCAGGCTGCATGACATTCTGGCTCCTCTCCTTACATGTCTGTCTCCCTGTTGGACACGGGTCCCGAAGGGGTTTGTCGCTTGGTCACAATGGTCCCCTCACCTCATCAAGTCAGACCGGAAAAGAGCTTGTGGGATTTTTAAGTTGCCTCTAGATTATTAAAAGTGTAAATCCTGAACCCTAAAATGTTAGTTCTATGCCAAGGACCAACAAATAGCATTGCCTACATCATCTGAAGCAACTGCTCAGACTCTAGACTCCGTTTCAGGATCCCAATCCTCTCGCCTTGAAAAAAGCAGCTGGCAGGGTGGGACAGATGACAACCCCTCCCTGCGATTATTTCCAGTCTCTCTTGTCTGCGGTTTTTGCCACCCACAGTCCCTTGCTCTGTGGCCGCTGCTCCTGTCCACCTGAGAGGAAGCATCCAGGAAGAGTCAAGATGCTCCTTCCCACTCGTAAGGGAGGACGTTTATCACACAAGGTGTGGGCACTGAGCCAGGCCCTGCGCATCTCGCCCAGTTCCCATTTTCACTCCTTAGACCCCATCACACAGTAATACTGCTGTCAACCACCGTCCCGTTTCACAGACAAAGATGCTCCGGCTCCAGGATGGGCGGGCAGGCGGCCTGGCCAGCACCCCTAAGCACAGGCACGCGATGACGCCCTGCAGGGGGGAGTCCGGCCGCTCTGCATCCCAGAAGCATCCGGGCAGCTGTGTCGCAGACACCTGCCTGACACAGCACGTGGGAGCATCCTTGTACGGCAGCGAAGTTGGCCGCGGCCACAAACCGTGGAGGGAGGTCTGTCCCGTCGTTTGCACGCCCAGACTGCCAGGCACGGCGCCGTCACACGGCATCACCACACGTGCCTGAATGACCGCAACCACCGTTTCTTCATTACTGGAGGTAAAAGCTTCCGCTGGTCTTTTTCTAATGGCTGCAGATTGCGGTGAATGAGCGCAAATGAGCGGGACGTGACGTCGTCTACGTGCGGAACGAGGTCAGAAACTGTGAGGTGCCCGCTGGGGCTCTGGGACGAATCGTCCCCTTCCCCCAATCTCTGATACGCTGACCGTCCTGGGTAAACGTTCCCATCTTAACTCCTAGCTACGGGCCTGTCTTACCTGTCCCCACCTTGGGAGTTCCAGTCCCCACCACAGGCTGTTGGGTGTCCAAACGCTTGTGCGTGCCATCCTCACTTAACGCTGGCAGAAACTTCTGCTCAGGTTCGAATTCTGTGTGAAATGAATTCACACAGTTGAAAATACCTTGACACGTGACCCACAGAAGACTATCCGTGTGACTGAGCATATTTGGTGCCATCTATCCCTGGAGGTCTGTTATTTCGTTAACCGTTTGGAGTGACAAGTTAGTGGTTCCGAAGGAGGTCCCATCCTGACGACGTGGCAGGGGACACCCCCAGGCCTTTCTTCACTGCACGACACGGAAATGTCCTTCCCGACGCTGACGGCTCAGACACCGTACCAACAAATTACGGCCCAACTGCTTGCCAAACGGGGAAGCAACATATACTTAACTCCCTCGGGCTTCTTGTAGGGTGAGTCACTGGGCCTGTTGGGAGGTGCTGTGAAATTTCACGAGGGCTCCAATGCTGTTATTATCGTCCCTGTTTTACATGCAGTTACCACGTGGCCTGTGCTATTCTGGTGACACGATGGCATCTTCAAAGTTACTAAAGAGCCACCCCTGCGGCTGCATCTTGACAGAGCTGCTGAGAAGAACTGCCTTGCACGCCGAGACCACGACCCCCCAAAACCCACTCCTGTTTCCTTGACTGTGGCCTGAGCTTGCTCCGTTTGATTTGGGAACAGGGTGAGAATGAAAGGAAGACACACGACGTCTCTCGAGTACCACGCGGTATCTGGGGCAAACGTCTAAGATGCTGGGCCGCGGGCCGCGGGCCGCGGGGTGGGGGCGGCAGGCAGGCGTGGAGGCTGGAGGAGGAGTCGCGTCCAACATCACAGGAAGACTGGGATCAAGTGCAGTCCGGGGACCCTGCGCCTTGCTCCTCAGAGAACCTCCAAGACGACGTCGACCCCTTAGGGCCAGTGCAGGGGACGACTTTCAAAACTGCCCTGCAGACATGCCCACAGCAACTCCCCCGGGACTTTCCTTCTCCCTCAGGGTTATTGTGAGGCTCCAACAGCTAAGTCTGTGGGCGCTGCTCTAAGGCCCACATACCGGTTACAGTGCGTGTGGCCGAGAGCATGACCGCGTGCACAAAAAGGTGATGGAGAAGCACCCCAAAACTCCTTCTTGACGTGGTCACACTTCTGCCGCCGCAGATCGTGATAATAACAAGGAGCTACGTTTGCTATTCCAAGGGCCCCCATATTTTCCAGATGCTCTGACATCATGGAACCCGTGTGAATAATCGCCACGCCACGTGCTCCGTGGCCAGGCACTGCCCTCAATGCCTCGGACATATCGATCCATTTTAATCTTGACACCAGCCCTGCCAACGTGCCCTCACCAGACCTTCCATCTGACAGATGCAGACACTGAGTCATGGAGGGCAGTGGTCCGGGAGGTCACCCAGCTGAGAAGTGGCCACGGCAGGACTTGACCCCAGAAGGTGGTCTCCAGGGTCCCGGCGCTCAGCCGCCAGACCCTCGTCAGCACAGGGAAATGGGAAAGGAAGTGCTGGGGACCCGCATCTGGGGGACATGGTTGAGGGCAGGTCCGGATGGAGCCAGGACTCCGTGCTGTCTGGTTCCGGAGCACTGTCCATGGCTGGCTTGAGCCTGTCTGTGACTATTTAAACTACGCACTGGGTCTCATGGCATTTCCTCATGAGCTAGTTGCTGATTTTTCTCCCATGAATCTTGTATTCTACTGCTTTTCCCTGTGGTTTGGTGTTTTGTTTCCACCATCCTATTCTATTGAAATAGGGATCCAGTAAGTGACCGACAGACATCGGGATGTTCCCTCCCCTCACGATCAAACAACCTCTATATCAAAAGACTCTCACAGCCACTCAAGTGTCCTGTCTGCTCGCGTTTAATGGAAACGTTTGATCTTACGTTCGTGGCACCGCTGGAGTCACCCGTGTCTGCGGGAGACCTAGTGTTACTGGAAATGCCGTGGCACCGAGAACGACCCAGGATGACGGCACTGAGAGAAACTCAACATCTCACAAAGCAGCGCACTCACTGACCCGCACCCCGTGGTCTGGCACGTAGAGCCTCAGAGGCCCCTGTGAACTGAACCACATCACAGGAAGCCACCTCTCGCAGTTTTGTGTAAGGACGCGTGAAGTAAGAGGACAGCAGACAGAGCGTGGCTCACAGGAGGCGCTCGGCAAACTGCAGCCACCACTGTGATGACGGACAGCAGCGCCCTGGTGTTTTCCTGGGAACCGAGTCGCTTCAGGACCCGCTGGGCCAAGCCCTTCGCTCTGCTCTGGCTCCAGACAGACGTTTACCTCCTTTCCACAGCGTACAGGGCTCTTGGTAATGTGAGGGGGACACGCGTAACCCCTGCGGGGGATTCTGGCGCACAGGGAAAGGCCCAGTGCGTTTGGATTCAGAGGGAAGAGCCTGGGTCTGTGTCTGCCTCTTCCACGCTCGGCTCTAGGATTTGGGGCCAAGCAGGCAACTTCCGCAACGGCACGAGCACGTGTCTAAACGGAGCAGGGCCTGGAGCTTGGCCAGCACTCACCACCGTGGGGTGTCTGTGGCGTCACGAGGCCGTGCCTCTCTCCCAGACTTCGCTCATGCCATCTCTGCTCCTGCACCGTGCTGTCTGTCCCTTCCATACCACGTCCGCTCAGCCCCTCTCACTGCCTCCAAGGACCGTGCAGCCCACCCCCAGCTTAGGGCCCAGCTGGAAAGTCCTCACTTACTCTCCGAGACTCAGTCAACCCTGCTCTAGAAAGTGCTCATGCACGACATCCCCCCCACCAACTGCCCAGAAGGAGGGGGACACTTCTCCCCACGTGTCCCGCGGGCTCCAGCGGGCAGTGGTCTCGGCCACACCATCTGGTCCTGCGTCCCACACAGCAGCCTCCGCTCAGACAGCCCTGGGCGGTAAGGGAGAGAGAGCCCAGCTGAGACGTGACAGCACGACGTCCCGTGAGCTCTCACACTCGGGCTCACGTTCGTCGTGCCGTCCACCTCTGCCAGCCATGCCCATTTTCACGGGGTCTCCCGTCTTGAACGAAGGAACCTCAAATGCCTCGTATCTTAATACATGATGTCATCACTAGCTTATCTTGAGATTTAAATTTTCAAGTACACGTTCTAGTATAGTTTTAGGTCGAGGAGTGAGTGATACATGCCTCACAGGCTCCTGGACAGCATGGCGAGATGGCACAGCTTCAAACGAAACGCAAACACACTCCATTTCAGTTCGATGCCCGCCACATAACAGTGACGTGAAAAATACCAAAGTGGCATGAATTAGATGCTCTTATTTCTATTTTATGAGTAAATAAGTAAAGGCCCGGAGACGTGAAATAAATTCACCCAAGGTCACACAGCTAATAAATGGCAGGGCCAAGACTCCTGTCTCCTGGAAGGCTCGCAAGCGCTCCCTGTTCTGTGCGTCTGTTAATAACGATGCCATAGCGTGAACAGGGACCGAGTGCAATTTGCTCTTGCTACCTCACAGGGGGCCCAGGGCCTCGCTGCAAACCCTCCCTCGGCGTGCCCCCCCCCCCCGCCACCTCCCTGCGTGTTGTTCACTGTTTCGTGTACAACAGGAAGGTACCAGCGGCCTCTGCCTCCATAGGCTGCTGCCATCACTAAATCAGAAGTATATTTTTAGCACTTGGAATCCGTTCTGGTGCATAAACATTGACAACTGTTTTCAGCAGTGTGCCGTGTAGACCAGTGGAGTCCACTAATTAGATCAAATGTTCCCATCAGGAAACACACTTGCACACACACACCAAACACCAACCAATCTGCGATCTAAAAATAAATCATTGGGCAGATTACAAATTGGCCATCTTGGCCATTATAATTATTTTCTTTGATCTGTGAATTAAGACGGCTCTGGAGTCCCTGCTCTGCTGAAACCCCACATCTTGTGTGGCTTTCGCACTGGGGAGCCCCCCGGCCTAAGCCCCACAGCCACTGCCCTACCAGGTGCTCCTTGCTGGGTCCCCAGACCACAGCCACTCAGCCAGCGCTCTTCCGCGTCCACCACAGACGCCGCGTCTGCCCCCATCTCCACTTGTCTCTTGAAGGACATCAAGCCTGAACGCTCCCTGTAGCATCACTGCCCCTGCCCCGGGCGGAGCCCAGGCTCCTTGCACTGACACCTGACCATGGCCACCGTGAGCTCCGTTTCTCTCCAGTTGCACCCTGGCAGGTACACCAGAGAAGTCCTGCACCTGTGCGCTCACTGATCCCGAACGTTCCTGAGCCATGACCTTTCCTACTTTGCTAATGCTGTTCCCACCAGTCTGTGAAACCCACTCTCCCCTTCCACCCTGCCCAGGGTCACTGCTCTTGGGACTGAAATTGTCTCTGTCTCTGGCACACACTGAAAGCACATCACATGCTCCGTGGCTGGGATCACTGATTTCCATCTTACTTGGCTTCTAATATTATACACATTACTTTTCCCAACCAGACTGTAAGATCCATGAAGATAGGAACTTGACCCTGAAACGTTTCTTTAAATTTCTGTAAAAACAAAATACTGTCTCATATATACAAAGTGTCCCCCAAATGTCTTTTTCCCCAAAATAATAGGACAAATGACCTGAGAACATCTACAGGAGGCCTGCAGGTTGGTTACCTGGGACGAGCTGGGTCAGGAGCTCGGGGAACTAGCGTGGGTTTGGACAATGATCAGGTGTATCCTAAGGACTGTGATGGACTGTGGTCACATCACATGACACAGCCACATTTATACGTGTGGGGATGTCATGTGGCTAAATACTAAAGCACCATGGTGTTTCTGGATTTCAACTCAGCACACTTTAATTTGGGGCTACGCCAATGTGCACCCTGTATTAGTAACGCTGTTAGACATTTCTAGAACCAAACCAGAAACCTGAACTTCTCTTCATTCATGCCTAGCCCGTCCACTAAACCTCCTCAGCAATCATCACCTGGCCAGAGCATCTGGAGACTGGGCATATAAGACCTGTTTATCTTTGGGGTCCAGCTTGTCTATAGGACAAGGTCTTCAGTCTTCCCTCCTGATGGTTAACTGAATTGTCAACTCAACTGAGGCGCGGGGAACCCAGACATGTGATAAAACACCCAGTGGGTGTGTCTGTGATGGTGTTTTTACATTAACATCGGATAGGTAGACTGCGCAAAGCAGACTGTCCTTCCTAACATGGGTGGGCCTCATCCAATCAGAAGAAGGCCTGAAAAGCACCAAAAGGCTGAGCCTCTCTCCAGTAAGAGAGAATTTGCCCTGCCCACCAGCCTTCAGACTGACACTGCACCATCGGCTGTCTTGGGGCTCCAGCTTGGTAACTCACCTTGCAGATCTTGGAGCTGCCTCCCTCCACAATCGTGTGAGCCAAGCCCTTATAATAAACCTCCTTCTAAATATATACACTTGCATGCCCTGTGGCTCTGTTTCTCTGGAGAACTCCGACTCACATGCTACTCTACGGCTCAGAGAACTCAGCAGACACGTCCATTCTCATAAACAGTCGGCTCTACAGTAATGACTTGTCTGCTGCCATCTTCCTGCACACCAGCTCTCAGATCCGGGTCAAAGCCTTGTTTTCCTCTCTCAGCACCCATGCAGAGCCAGCATCCGACACACATGGTTGTGCAACGGGCAGCTGCCTAAGCAACCAGAAGCCTCTGAGAGCAAGGACTGTGTCCTGTAGACAACAGTCCTCTCACATTGTCCTAGCTGGCCCTCAAATACCTGCTTCCCCAGCTGCTCTCCCCCAGCATCACCGGTGAGCTGGTTCAGGAAGGCCAGCCAGTGAGCGGGAGCCGATGCCACGCGCTCTAAGTGCCCGCCTCCCAGCCTGGCCCCTCCCCCACAGTGTTACTCCCTTCCCGCCGGGCAGAAGGCCAGCCCGGCTGGAGGCGGCCCGGTGTGGTGTTGTGACCTGCACAGCACCGCTCCGCTCCCCCTTGAGCTCTGCCTTGTGTGGCAGCAAGACACCAGTGGCCTGTAGGGAGGGGGAAATGCCCACCCTGCCAAGCAACAGCCATGAAGTGAGGGCAATGGCAGCCTCCTGCACAATTCAGCGTCCAGGAGCTCAGCGGTCTAATTGATGCTGTGTGTGTGAGGAGGATGCTCCGTCCTATTTGCCACAAACAATCAGGGGACCTCAAGGGACTAATGTCAGGTGCCCTTCTTGCACATTTGTATCCAGAACAGGGGGATTCGCACACGTTTACACGGTACGTGGAACAGGACCGTGGGAGGTCACCTATGTGAGCAAGGCACTAAGGACACATAACCTAGCATTGCACGTGCAGAGTGCCACACAGAAATGCTTCTGAAGATCAGCTCCTCGCCCAGCACAACCCAGCAGGGGGATGACTCTCCCCTCCCCCACCCCCGGCCTCCAGGATGCATTCATGAACTTGCAGCCATGAAACTCCCTCCTGTCCTTCAGCCACATTATTCCACAGTATCTACATTCACCCAAAACATGAACTTCTATCAACTCGTCGCAAACAAGGAACAGGAGAAATACACTCTGGGTTGCACAGGAGGTACCAGAGTCATGGGCCACCACGCGGCCAGGAGGAGGCAGAACCGAGTGGCCACAGTCCCTCCACATCAGCCCATGGCGCTCCGGCCACGACCCATCAGCAGCTTCCTGCTGAGGACACGCTTTCCAGAGCTGCGGCCCATCTTCGTGGAAGCAACGGGCTTTCTCCCTTCAACGTGGGTGTTTTCGCACCGTGCATCCTCGGGACCGGGTGATGTGATGTAGCTTTCATTCATCTCACTGCAGACCACGAAAACAGTAGTAGGACGCCTCACGCGTGCACCTGCGCTAAGTGCAGGCTCGCTTGGGGAAATCACAGCCGGCTCATCCGTGGTGACCAGAAGGCCCACGCGGGGGTTTCTGGAGTGTAGACAAGCTTGGCACCATGACTAGTGTGTGTGTTGTGGGCACAAGCACAGCCAGTATCTGGGCACTTTACTGGATGAAACTACATACCACTAAACAGAGCACATTTGGCTTTACAAGAGAAATGAATCTTAATTTCTGTCCTCATTAGTTTGGAAACAATGAAGGACATTTATGTCACTGGGAAGACATATCTGTTTTGATTTGATTATTCAACTTATGGAACTGATAGGAATATAATCTCAATACTCAATAACCCTTTGTGAGTATTTCTCCATTCAAATCCAAACAAGCGACGTGATTTTTCACTTTTATTTTGAGAGAGTGCATGAGCGCAAGATGGACAGAGACGTAAAAGGGAGAGAGAGAATCCCAAGTGGGCTCGGCACGGTCAGCACAGAGCCCGACACGGAGCTCAATCTCACAAACCATGATGACATCATGACCGGAGTCGAGTCGGGCACTTAACCGACTGAGCTACTAGGCGCTCCGTGATGTTTTCACTTTTTTTTTCTTAATGTTTATTATTTATTTTTGAGAGACAGAGAGAGAGAGAGACAGAGCACGAGCAGGGGAGGGGAAGAGAGAGAGGGAGACACAGAATCTGAAGCAGGCTCCAGGCTCCTAGCTGTCAGCACAGAGCCCGACGCGGGGCTCGAACTCACAAACCGCGAGATCATGACAGGAGCCGAAGTCGGGCGCTCAACCGACTGAGCCACCCAGGTGCCCCTGTTTTCACTTTGATTGGCTAGTAACAAACACCAAATACTGTAGTTGCATTTTCTCAAACAAGAATCCAATCTGTATTTCTAAGGGGATGCTTCAATTTTCCATCCACCAGTCACTGTTTTCACATAATGATGTGTGCGCGACAGCCAGAATTGCACGTGGAGGGATCCTTAGCCTATTTATTCTTGGCGATCGCAGGGTGCACATTTAAGGGCATGCTACAGACCCAAAAATACTTTTTGCATTCAGCTGAGAAAATTTCATACGCACACTTACATTGCATAAAACTATTACAACTGCCTAAGTGTATGCTAACGTAGTGATTGGCATTCTGGTATCATTTCATGTGTTTTAGTAAAGCAAACTCTGACTGCAAGAGACACGGGAAAGCAGAATTATTGAAGACGATCCTGCATAAGCACCTTGGAGAGTTAATTACACAATACTGTATTTATTTCACCTTCCTGAATTAAGGAGAAAATATATTTTTAATATTAATAATACCAAATGAATATTGATAGGACAGTAAAGGCGCAGAACTCATTCTGTCAGGGGACTCCCATGCAGGACCGAGACTTGCAGAATCTTGTTTCGAGTCAGGGGAAGGTGTGAGGAATGAGCTGTGGAGTCCTCGGAAACAACAGGCCATGTCTTCTCGCCAGAGCTACCAATTGACGTCTTCCCTCAGGTGTTGCGTGCTCCACGAGGCCTGGCAGGAGAGGATCTCTCTGGAAAGCTGGGTTCCCATCCTGACGCTGGGTGTACCTCCTCTGAAATATTAAGTGATCACGGCAACCAGGATACGCTTTGCCTTTTGCTTTCTTTGGTCATTCAGGGGATTAAAAGAAATTAAGTATAATAAAACACTCTAGGCTCTTTGGCACAATACCAAGGTATAGAAAAGTCACCTGATATTTCTTTTTAGAACCAGTTTAAGCATGTGTGTGTCAAACTTAACTCCTGACATAAACTGGCAGTGTTATTCAGAGGCTCCGAATAAATCTATAGGGACATCCGGCAGGTGAAACGGAGACATAAGGCAGGCAGGCATGTCTGCAGGAGCAGAGGCTGGCTCAGGCAGAGCAGACCACCCCTCCTAATATAAAGCCCAGTCCCAGGGGACTCTGGAGGGCTGGGCAAGCGGGGAACTTCCTGTTTCTCTTGTAGCCAAGGACCAAGTGCTGACGAGGGTACACAGTGACCCAGGGTCTTTCCCAGAATTAACAAAGCAGGGTCACAATAGGATTCCTGGTCACAGTGGAGAAAACTCACAAGCCTGAAGTTGCAAAGTGTCCCATTTTGTACCTTTCCCCAAAACGATTTGACTGGATTTAGAAGTCGGATGGCAACTTAATTCGTGTTTAGAATCAGGGCAAATGACGCGGTCCTTAAAACTCTACCTGGAGAAGAACAAAGGCAACGCCCAAGCCTACATAAGTGTTTGTCTCTCTCTAAATGCCACACGAAACCCCACGCTGTTCTGGTCTCACCGCACCACTAACTGGTCTGCACGTCTGGCTATGTCAGGAAGGGTTTCCACACCAAAGCAATGGCACAAAGGCAAAGTGAATGGGCATCTGCCTGTGAATCCACTCGACCTGATGGAGGCTCACCCTCTGCAGGCCACCAGCTGCTCTAGGGACGGGCAGGGTTGTCCCAATGGGAAAAGGGTGATCACGGTCCTTGACGGCAAATGCCAGGAAGCGGCAACTCTGTGAATTACCTCTGAGAAATCACCTGGGCACGCACTCCTGGGCAAACCATCTCCCCAAAATTCACCTTTTGTCGCCTTCGAGCGGCCCTCCGGGGTTCACGATCCTCTCCAGTGAGGCCCTGGATCCCTAATTCGGTAAGCACCCGGATGCTGATATTCGCTGGTCCCTTCACTGGCATTTGGCCCACGTGCCCTGTGATGAGATGCCCGGGCCCCAAACCATAACCACAGCCCCTCACGTACAGACATTTCCCTTCAAGATGCAAATCACCGAAGCATCAGGTAAGCCTCTAAGGGCTTTATCCGTTTTCTCTGTTTGAGACTTAAATGTAATGGAAATAAACGTTGGCCAGGAGGAAAGGCACAAAGAAACAAAGCCAATATTTGCCAATAAACTGCCAATATTTGACATCGCCATCCTGCGTCCAGAAGTGCGTGGCCACAGGCACGGACTTCGGTTTGCATGGATATCGGGGGAGAGTGAGGCTGCCTCCTGGCGACAGATGGTACAGCTTGGCCAGGAGACCACGTATTTCTCTATCTGGACCTGATAAAACACTGAGGTTTGCCGATGTAATTCCTCCCCGGAGCAAAAAATACTCCAGTAACATACGGAGAACAGATAAATAAATATGTGGCTTTGGCAAAGGATCCAAACTAAAGTGCATTCGTGGGACACAAGGCATCCAAACAGCTGAGCTAGGGGAGAAGATCTAAATGCACCCATTCAAAATCTTAACTCACTGAGCAAAGATCACTCACAGGACCGGGGCGTTTAGACAAAATAGATATACATATAGTTACCAGATGATAAAGGACATTTTCAATGCTCCAATGTTTGTGGGCCCTGCTCCTGGGCTCCCACGGAAGCCAAACTCCAACATTTACCAAGGTCAACATGACTCGGCAAAACGTCCAGGCACGGGCTCCATTGGTGCCCTGAGCACATACTGTGCATCCGCTTCGTTAAAGAAAATAACCAAAATGGAGCATTCTAAACACAAAAGATAAGAAAAAGGAAGACATTTCCCAGGGTCCGTAAGATTAAAGGATACAGTCCTGCAAATACTAGAAATGGAAGGACTGCAACTTTCCAAAACATCCTTTGTGTAATGATTTTTAACCTTTTATGGAAAAAACTGTATCACCCTACACCAATTATTCCCTTTCTGAAGCACTCTCCTCCTTGTGACGGTTTCCTTCTGGGCAGCTGTCCTGAAGTCCCTTCTGTCCTTTTAGAAATTCTAAAAGGTTTGTTTTTCATCAACACAGATGTAATTATTTATATGTAATCATATGTGATTATGTATTAGAGTATTATATAGATTATATGTGATATAATCCCACATGTAATTACATACTATTTACATACAACTAGGTCATCAGACTAGGTTGACTATATTGCTATACGCCTAGGAAAGTAAAATTATAAAACCGTTAATACAAGGTCAGCATAGCCTCCAGGGCTGACTCCTCCTAGTTTCTACAGCCTGTCCACATGTGTGAACCTGACCTGCGAGTAGGTCCAAGAACCCGCAAGGTGCTGCCCTGCTGGTCAGCTTTGGAGATGCTTGGCCGCATGTGGTTCTGAGTCGCGTCTGGTCTTCCTGCCCCTGGTATCTCATAAGGATGTGGGTGAACGTGGCCACCACATCCATCCCAGCTCAGGGAGCCCGAACGGGACTGGGGTGACTGTCACACACCCCACTTTCTGTCCTGCTCTGCACGTAGGCATCACAGACACCTCCGGGCAATGTGTCCCTACTACTCTCAGCTTCCAGCCCCTCGAAGCAGCCCCAGAGGAACCAGAAGGGACACAGAGTTTTATGGGGTCTGAGCTCTGATTATGTCACTAAACTGGTTACCTTCACGAGGACCCTGGGAGGGCAGCATCTCGGAGAACCATCCCTTCCAGCTAGAATGGCTTATCGCTTCATCCGTCCTTCTGCACCTTAAATACTCGGAGCAGATGTGCAGAGTGTGACCTCACAGCTCGCAGTCCGGAAGACACGCCGAAACCAGCTCCCCTGGGGTGATGTGTCCTGGTGGGCTCTCCCACACGGCCCCACTCACAGCTGTCCCGGCGGGAGCCCGCCACACGCCCATGTCTGCACGATAGCCCGCGTGGATGCCGTGTTTGCAGGGATAAAGGCCAGAAACATGGTCTGAGGCTAAGCTTGTCTACACCCGAAGTCCACGTGCCTCACAGGCCACCACACGCTCAATGACTGTAATTCCCGGCTCCCGTCAGCAGAAAATCTGGGGAGAACGGCACATACCGTTCAGCACTACCTCAAGGTGGACCCAGTGCCAGGTTCTCAAAGGTGCCCAGCTTTAGCCACACACACGGTCTCCGAGAGCTTGACAAAACGAAGTCACGGCAAAACACAGGGATGGATGTACTACCAGCACCGTCTAGATCTCTCTGTCCCCCCTCACCCCTGCACTGAGGGATTCACAACCAGACTATCAAGTCCCCGCTCTTTACGGGAGCCTAAGTGACACGTGACATGCCACTGTTATTGCCACGAGGACATCAGGTGATCAAATTAAGTTTGATAATAGACTTTTCTTCTGTAAGTGAAGCCCGTTTTTGCCCCCAAATACAACGCTAATGCGATTTTTACAGCTGTTGCTGTTCACCCAGGTCTCTGGGGAGACGTGCCACAGAGACTCGCAGAAGCCATGCCCCACACGCACACGCACGCCTGGGTCTGTCTTGACACGGCAGGGCTGAGCCTCACTCTGCTTCTGCAGTTTAAAAAAGTCAAGGACACGAAAACATTTCCATGCTCATCCTAGGTTGCCAGTAAGTAATTTATGGCCCGTGGCCTAAGTGTCATTACAGAAATTTCCATAGTCAACAAAACAGATTCTCTGAGACCTACAGGAAGGAGGTGTCGAGCAGGTTATATGCGGGGGGCGAGGGGGGCCTTGACTGAGTTCATGAATTTATTTTTGTGCTTTAATCTGAACTGTCTACTGTTATCTGGCTACTCCGTGGAGAAAACACTGCAATTTCTGTTCCCAGGGAAAAGAGAGACATTGATGTACTTGTCCCCACAACAAGCGTGGGTGGGCAGCAGGGCTCTGAGCGCCACCTCCTGTGAGCGGCCACAGCCTAGTGTCCCGCCCCTCACCCACGAGGGCCCCCCGCCGGCTGCGCACCTGGAGGAAAGGGGACAGCGCACCGGGTCGCCCTGATGTGTGGAGAGTCCGCACCCCCCCACCCCGAGAATGCACTTCTTCCTCACGTTGTCCCGTCCCCCTAGATTTCTGGAAAACCTGGTTCCCAATCAGCCTTCCACATAGCTCAGGGTCCACTGGGTCTCCCTGACCCGGGGCCACTGTGGTATTCCGACTGCAACTCTGACCCCACACGGCCGAGGAATGTCTCCTGCACCGGCGCGTCCCTCGAGACGGGTGCCCCGTAACTGGCCCACCGCAGACACATACTCCATACCTGACCTGGCGCCCCAGCCCCGCATGGCAGACGGCGGAGGTCTGTCGGGTGAACGGACACAAGCCTGGGAGCCAGCAGCTGCAGACGTCCCTGGACCAGGAATTCGGTCACTTTGCACAGCAAGTGTCCCGAAGAATGCCACCACCATACTTACAAGGTGAGCTTAAATTATGTCCCATGTACTTTTAGGTTATCAACTCAGTGTGGGTCATTTAGAATCATCTAAGTCCAAGGAAACAAGGTCGAGCTTCATGTTGAGGACGCCCGGGGGCTGCACTGTGCTCGAACACCAGTCACGCAGCCCAGCTGGCTGAGAGCCGGGCCTGTGCCCTCTGCTGCCCGTCCGGGGCCGTCTTGCTCTGCCGCTCCCCACGATGGCACGGCAATGGCACGTGTGCATTTCCGTCCGCGGCCAACACTGCGGTGGCCAGAATGACTGAGGGAAAATGGATGGGAGCAATCGCTTTAAAGTGCCTGTGTGTGTCTGACTCCAGCAACCCACATGTGTGTTCCAGCTCCTGAGATCTCTGGCTTATCATCAGTCTCCTGGAACCAAAACCTTCGAGCGATAGCCTCCTGCATAATCGACATACATCAGGAGGCTTTCACAAACGCTTCTTCTTTTCTTCAAAACTCAGAAGCTGCTTAAATACCATCATCCATTCATGGAAAGTGAGGAAACTATCCTGATCATGACTGGAGACGTTTTGTTTTTGACCTGAAAGATTGCACTGCCGTATGATGTCCTGGAACCTAGTGTTCCCAGAAAAGATAAAACAATTAAACCCGACACCAGCAAACGGGAGAAATGTTTCTTGTGAGTGTTCTCGCTGTCTACGAGAACGCCAAGGCAAGCCACAGCGTGAGGTGGTTCCCCCCGCCAGACGAGACACTCTCCTGTGAAGTCTTCCCCTGACCGCACATTCAGAGATGGGAAAACCCAACAGTCAGAGGGTGAACCACATGGTGAACTCCAAAATCAAACTGGCCTTGGGCACAGGGCCGGGTTCGGGCCGAAGAGCAGGTCTACAGGCAGGTGCACTATGAGGGGCAAAAGCTGGTGACCTCGCCTCCAGTCCGGCCCCCTGTGGGGAAGAAGGTGGGCATACAGGCCGTGCTTTGATCCAAACAAGTCCTGGGAAGGGTGGCGGGGACCCGGGTCAGCTGCCTGGCCATGGGTGCCTGACCGACAAAACTGCGGGGTCCCCTCCTCAGACGAAGCCCAGACAACAGGGGGTTCATTAATTACCTGGGGAAATCCCTCGGGAACGTCTCCTCCTGGTCTGGCCAGAAGGAGAAAACCCACAAGGACAAACCCCGGGACAACAACAGTCACAGGCTTGCCTGATACAGTAGGTTGCCATCTACAAAGTAGCAGAAGTGTTAAACTTTCCTGAAAAAAATTCGTTTTCTAAAATGTAACAGAGGGAGATACGGCATTTTAGAACTGAAAACCACACAAGAAAAATCAAAGTAATAAGAGCTAGAAGTTGTGAAAATCTGTCTTTTTTAAATAAAAAATATTCACGATATTGTTTGTAAAATTTGCGTAGGAAATAACTTAGCTAGAAACATAATTTTGACAAACAAAAGTGAGAACTTTAAATGAATGAAAGTCCTGGGGCGCCTGGGTGGCTCAGTCGGTTGAACATCCGACTTTGGCTCAGGTCATGATCTCATTGTTCGTGGGTTCGAGCCCCGCGTCAGGCTCCGTGCTGACAGCTCAGAGTCTGGAGCCTGCTTTGGATTCTGTGTCTCCCTCTCCCTCTGACCCTACCCGGCTCACGCTCTGTCTCTCAAAAATAAATAAACAGTAAAAAAGATAAAAATGAAAGTACTATTGAGCGCCAACATACAGCATCTAAGTGATCCCATTAGGGCAGGGCTCACGTCCTATCTCCTGTGCTGAGACAGTACCGGCGACAAGGACGCACTTGAATAAGCACCTGATGAATGAGTTAGTGAGTTAATTTAATTAGCACAATGTAGTTCAGGCCAATAACAAGTGAACAGACGGACTCTATGAGAGTTCACAGTGGCTGTGCTCTAAGTCCTGAGCCCACAGCACACCCGGTCAGAAGGTTCTGGGTCCCATTGGCTGCGGCCGAAGGAGGAGGCCCCCACCAGAGGAGCTGGGGCATGGAGAAGAGTGGAAATCAGCCCGTCCAGACTGCTCCTTGCGCACCTTTGTGCGAACCCTGCAGGCCCAAGGGTTTGTCAGGCTGAGGATTTGCAGCTTTGTCCTTCCAGAAGCCAGGGATGGGTTAAAGCAGAGGGCAGGCTGGTTCTGCCCGGGGTGGGGAGGTCCCACTTCTCCCCACCTCCACCGCACCTGCACTGTATTCTGGCCACCAGGAGTCGGAATGAAAACCTTTACAAAATACGTGGTGGAGATGCGCAGACTTGGGACCTAGCTTTCAGGTCGTGTTGTGGGCAGACATGCGTGGGTCATTTCCTTCCCTTCCCTCCCTTCATCCTAACCTCCAAGTCCCTCTGTCACTCAGGCCCTAAAAGATGCCCCATGGACACTTTGGCAGGACCCACGGCCCCCTGTCACCTAGGCTGGCTCTGTCCGTGGAGACCCCTCCCACGGGGCTGTGCCCAGGTCGTGCACACACACAGGAGAAGCTTGGGTGGTTGGAGTTCTGCGCTCCCACAGAGGATGTGGCTCCAGGGGCCAGTGGGGATGGAGTTCCTGGGGAAGCATCTTGTGAAAGGACAGCACAGAGTAGTAGCTGATGAAGTGAGGGCGGGACGGGGCTGAGGTCCGTTCGGGGCGTGCAGCACAGACAGCACCAGTGCTGAGCAGATCCAAAGCCTTCCTGGCTGTCGTCCGTCTGAGCCTCGTCTGCAGGAGCACTGATCCCCTACTCACCCAGCCACTGAGGGACAGAAGGTGGAGTAACCCTGCACCTGGGGAGGCCACGTCACTTTCACAGACGGCATGAGATGTGCATGGTCTGTTCTGTGTCCCCCGGCAGGCCCTCCTGCTGCCCGCTCCTGGCACTCCCTGCTCACAGAGCGCCCTCCACCCGGACCACTCCACACATCGGGGTCACCCTGCATCCCGAGTACGTAACTCCCGCTCACATCTGGAGCTCGCCCCCATGGGGCAAGGTGCCCAGGCGGCTGTACAGAGACCCGACCCTGGGAAGTATTACGGGACTGGCCCTGGGGAGGGCGAAGAGGCTGCCACACTTACAGGCAGCAACGTCACTTGAGATTCTCCGGTTCCAAAAGTTTAATATCTGACACTTTGATCCCACTGGTAAGAGATCAGACCACTGATACCACGAAATCTGCCATCAGCACTTTCCAGAGGCCGCCACAGGTCCATGTCAGCACCCAAGTGAGAAATTCTGGCTCGTGGGCTCCACTTTGGCAGATACTGTGCATAATTCAGCCGTACAAACCACACTCAGACCGTCATGTCGGAATCAGGTGCTTCTGCACAGATGTTCGCTTCCTAAGCTACATTATGGCTCTAATGTCACAAAATAGAAAAGAAGTAACACCCTAGAAAGTCACTGTAAGCTTCGTGAGCCCTAACACGGGGCTGAAATGTGTGTACCCTCATATTTCAGATTTATACTAAATATCGCATGTGATCGTGAGATTATTGTATGGTTTCTATTCTGAAACTTTTAAAACTCACTTAATCTTTCCTGTATTGGGGGTGTCCTTTCCTAATAATACAGGTGAGTGAGTCACGTGTTTTTCTTCAGTAAAGAGGAAAGTGATCGCTGTAACTGATTGGTTTTCCATCGATGAAAACACAGCTCCTCTCCCTGACGTTAAGGCATCTCCACCGTGGTTGTGGGCATTTCGGCCATGGCTGGATTTACAGCCGTGGGAAATGACGCCCGCCCTTGACAGACAAGCTGCTGTACAGATGCTCTTCCCCCAGAGCGGACGACCCGCAGCCTCCTCTCCGCTCTGCACCTGTCACCCGTGCCACCCCCGACACGCGGAAACTGCAGCGTTAGCTCAGGCACCGCAAATGCTGCCTCCCGCCTTGCCCTGGGGCGCGGGTTCAGCCCCTGCAGGGCAGGCCGGCCCCATCACGGTCTCACATACCTGCCTGCCTGTCTGCCCACAGGCTGGCACCCGGGAAGCATCGACGTTCGGCTCCCTGCAGAACAGTTTGCCAATGGGCAGCACCACGCTGGCACAGGGGTGGCTGGTGGGTTTTTCAGTGTGGATTTGAAAGTGCTTCCACAAGGGGGTTGGTCCTTCCGTGTGTCCAGACCCTGACCCTCCCGACCTCACGCTGAGGCCACCTGCACCGTCTCTAGCAGTTTTGCGGGTGTTCCTGCTTCTGGATCCTATTACAGACAATCTCTGATCGTTAAGCTGAGAGGCTCGGCAGAACTGACAGCCATGACCCCACCGGCCACCCACGCCCCAGCAGCACCTAGTGAGTGCCGGCTGCATCTCAGGCCCCGGGCACGTGACGTCACTTTGTACATCTGTGAATCAGCTACTGGTCCCTCCACGAGCCCATCTCTGCACAGCGGGGGACACAGGTGTGCTGATAAATGGCCATCGCGCCGACCGTGTGTCGAGCTAAGACCTGATTTATTATTACTGACAATTTATAACCACCACCATAAAACTAACCCTGTCCTCCCAGGCCAAGTAGAACCCCGATCACTTCCTTGAATGCCATCAGTAAGACACTGGGTAGAGATAAACCCATCAGATATTCTACATTATAGAACATTTGATACCGCAAGTGGGAATCCTAACACCATTGTCTTTTTTTGTGATGACGCTGGGGAAAAAAAATAACGTGTCAAGTGAAAAACCCGGGATGTTATTCAACTTACCTGGTTGGTAGAATGAAATTCAAAAACAAACGTGACCAAAATGGAAACAAAATCAAGGCTGGTCCTCAAGACTGTGGAGAAAGTCAAGCCTCCGTGCTTCCCAGAGAGGTTTTGTCGTGAGAAGCTCCAGGGCTGTGTGTGGCTTTGTGCTTTGAAATCTGTGCCACGCTGACTTCGAGCCCCTCACAGCCCCGTGGCGGGCCTTCTTCAGCACAGACTGAGGCAAAAACTCATGATGCCAGGCGGAGAGCCACCGTGGCTTCTGGAATCTCTCTGTGTAAGAACTAAGATGTTGCCTCAAAACTCATAAGCTGATGAGCGTAAGATCCAAAGCAAAACACATACGTACTGTATCCTTCTCGGTTTATAATACAAAACAATCACAAAAGATTCCCCTGGTGGAAAAGAAATCTCCAAGGCCGGAGAAGATCTCTCATGTACACTTCCCAGAAAACCTGGAGGCATGGCCCAGCTCCTCCTTGGCCTGGACCCCAGAGGGTGGCTGCCCCCTGGTCATGCACAGAACGGGGGCTTGGTGAATCTGGTGAGGGGAATGGCCATCATCGGACTCCCCAGAGCACGGGGGAAACCACTCTGGTGTGTCAAGAAGGGTTCCCACCAAGGTGACACACGTCCGAGTGAGTGCTTGGTACCACAACCGCCACCCCCCAAGTGACAGCCTCCATCTGTGCTGCCACATGGTGCTCGATGGCAGGAGAGGGTGCAGGGCTCCCGGGGGCTGGCTGCACTGGGTCCGGCCGCAGGAGGTGGAGGCTGTCTTGTGGTCAGGCCCACGGGGAGCCCTGCCTCTGTTATCATCACAACAGACACAACGTGAGAGGTGCGCCATTCACTTTTACACACTTCTACGCTCACACAATGCGCTTGAAGACTTTCCAAGTACAGAGGCCCCATCTGGGGCCAATGGCCCCTGACGCCTTCACAAGGGAAGGGTGGCGCCCTCAGTCCCACTAGTCCCACTGTGAAGTGACACGGGGCATCTCAGGTCCAGTGACCCACAGAGTGGCCCACAGAAACTACCAGAGCCGGGATACTACTCACTCCTGCCTGAGGTCATCAGAAACCAGAGGGAAAGGCTTCACTTGTTTGCTGAATGCTTCACTAGAATTTCCAATTCATGACTGAAATCGTGTAAGCACAGCTCGGTACAGCTGTACTGACCACGTGTACGATGACAATGTATTTAAAGTGGACAAAGGATATTCCCAGTCCCATCTTGGGGGACTATGGATGCTTGTGAGTAAGCCGTTTCCTTCACTCAACCCTAGATGGGACACTGACCATGCAGGAGCTTGCTGAGTATGAGTGGTTTAATTATCACCTACAACTTACTAAAAACTCGGATAAGGAGAAACGCTGGGTCACGTAAGCTCTGCACACACTAAATTCTTGACAACTTTGCACTGATTGGTTTGCTGGTAAGTGATACATCCCAGGAACCGAGACACGTTCTCCTTCTCACAGAACAAACCAATTCTGGAAATAAACAATCTCCTTAAAAACTACTTCATTTGGGGTGCCTGGGTGGCTCAGTCAGTCAAGCATCTGACTTCGGCTCAGGTCATGATCTCGCGGTCCATGGGTTCGAGCCCCATGTCGGGCTCTGTGCTGACAGCTCAGAGCCCGGAGCCTGCTTCAGATTCTGTGTCTCCCTCTCCCTCTGCCCCCCCGCCCCCAGCTCATGTTCAGTCTCTCTCTCTCTCACATACACACAAAAATAAATGTTAAAAAAATTTGTTTTTAATGGCATCTTTTGTTTTAATTCTCATTTCTCTGGCTGCTCGACATTTCAAGGTATTAAAACTCACTCTCAGGGTGCCTGGGTGGCTCAGTCAATTGAGCGTCCGACTTCGGCTCAGGTCATGATCTCACAGATTGTGAGTTCAAGCCCCGCGTTGGGCTCTGTGCTGACAGCTTGGAGCCTGGAGCCTGCCTCGCACTCTGTGTCTCCCTCTCTCTCTGCCCCTCCCCTACTTGCTCTCTCTCTCTCTCTCTCTCAAAAATGAATAAACATTAAAAAAAAAAAAACTAACACCTTCATTATTCCTGATACTTTTTCTTCACAAAGTTTACCTGTGACATTTTCTTTAAAGGGCAAAAGAATAAGAGACATTCGAGAAACATAAAGTGACCATTTCATTTCACAGATGGAATAAAAACCAAAAACAATAAAAAAGTCCAATTTACGAGAGTTTCACAAGTAAATTTAGGGAACCCCGACATGTTCTGTACTCTTGATATCGGATATCTTTTTAAAAGTCATACACGTCCCTTGAAGGTATAAATGACAGGTCTACATCCTTCCCCCGGAGGGTCCCGGCACCGGCTGCCTCTCCCGGAACAGACCGCTCGCACCAGCGCCAACACCTGCCCGCTCCCTCACGCGCACAGACACACAGACAGGAACACGGCCTCCGTGGAGAGTCCCGTACCTTTAAACAGGGTCAGTCCGCGCAGGTTGCCCTTGATTTTAATTAGCTTCAGCTCCATGGGGCAGGCCAGACCTTCCGCTCATGTCCTCTGTTAAATGGGAAGGAAACGTTCCACTACAGTGACCCCTAAAGTGATTGATACACAAGAAAATAAACTTTACAGTTGTCGGCGTGGACCACATCATGACACACTTTCAGGGGCTGGTGTGATTCTGAGCCACTGGCCTCCACGCGGCTGCTCACGCGTGCAGGGGCACAGGGCAGTGTCACTGCCCTCCGTGGCATCGGCCAGTACCAGGCACCAGGGACGGGCTGTGGCTTTAAGCAACTTGGCAAAGAAATGGAGTGACTTCTATAGAAAGCCAATCATTAAATTGTTGTTGTCCAAAGTCACAAAAAGAGCAATTTCTACGTGTGAAAATGTATTTCTCGAGTAACTCATACCTGTCCCCTGAAATGTATAATCACATATTAAAGCAACCAATTACCCAAAGCACCCAGGGTGTGGTGGTATCACTTGTAAATCAAGTATCAATTAAAAGTTGGCATTCTCAAACACAAATAAAACATTCGACACACGTGTTCTCAGGGTCACAACGGGTTACACACACACGCGTCACGCACACACGTGTACGCGTGCATACACGCACACGATGTCATGGGGCACCTGCTTTCTGCTCGGTGTCATGCAGCCTGGCACGGCCAGTTTCGTGCAGCGCCTCATGTTTTAAATTCCAAAATGTTGGCGGCAGCCACAAAATAATCATATGGCTTACGACTGGGGACTCAGACCGACCAAGCATGGCTTAGCAGCTCTGTGCCAACAGCGCGCTGGGACGCAGCAGCAGCACAGCCCGTTAGGAGGAAAAGGACACAGACTGAGCCGGAGCGAGTGTTTGAGCCACGGTCCTGCGGCTCCGTCCTGGGTGAGCTTGGATGGCAATTTAATTTCTTTAGCATCCAGCGTCCTCACCTGTAGAAGGGGAACCTATCCCCTGTGCTGCGCAGATGTCCCTGAAGACCGAAAATGTGGAGGATAACGTTTCACCCCCCAGAAAACCCAATGAGACTGAACTTAAAAGCACCTAACAGAGGCCCGGGACCCTCCACTCGCTAATAAATAGGAGGCCCCGCGTCCCTTCTTTGATAGAAATGTGGTTTTACGGGACGTGTTTCAGTTACGAAAGGCCATGCACGTGCTGGCAGCTGGTACTCTCTGCGATGCCGTTGTGTCACCTTTACTAAGACCCTGTCATTTAGCACCTTTGCCAAAGAGAACCGGCCTCTGGGAACGGCCGACACAGATGTGGTGAGCGCACGTCAGCCCCGCCCCAAGGGCCGAGGTTCACAGCAGAGCCAGAAACCTCTCTGCGACCTCCACGAGAGTTACTCTGAAGCGAAGATTGGTCAGTGGGGCCTGGGAGCGAGTGGAAGCAAACTGTAGACCTAAGGGGTTGACAGCGCACAAAGTTGGGATGCTCGGTTTCCGATCATGACCCCAAAAGTAACACTGAATCTCTTTAGAGACACCGCGTCCTCGAGGGTGGGGCCCACGGCCATCTCAGAGATTTCTCTAGGAGCCGGCGGGTGTCAGCGGAACCACCAACCGACCTCACAACCGCACTACGTTGTTGGACGCGGGCGGTTCATCGTGTGGATGCACCGAGTGTGAACGTTCACTGGGCACGCCGTGCCGGCTGGTTCTCCTGCCCCCGTGTGTGTGGCCTGGGCCCGTCACAGACCCAGGAAGACCTTATTTTTTGCTACTCTCAGTAAATCCAAAAGCCCCAGAAAGACTGAAGGATAAGCAGAGTGTGTCAACACATACTTGAGTAACTGAATGCCACCAAGATCTTCCGCAAATTCTCACAGACAGGCCAGAGCAGCATCCAGGTGTGGCCACAGCCGGGCCCGGACAGGGTCCGGGAGGTGAGAACCCGGGAAAAGGCTGTCAAGTTGGCTGACGATGACAGAACAACTGGCCCACTCAGGACTTGGAGTGAACACTGTGACCTTCCTGAGACTCAGCATCTCCGTGTTGAGGATGGCAAGCAGGAGGCCTGGTCTACCAGCACCATGTGGCTTCACGTCTACACCGTATGGCTCTTAAGGAGGGACCGCAGTGAGATGTTCCCGGCCTCTATCAGCAGCACTAAAGCTGGAGCGCAAGGACCAGATCTCAGGACTTGGGGGCCACGTTTTCTCTGAAGAACATGGGATAAATGAGCTCTACCACGGTGCGATGGGGAAAAGAAATGTGCTTTGGAAGTTGGTACACCTGCCCTCTGCCCCTGGCTCTGCTGGTCACTGTCTATGCAACTGGAAAAGTTACTGCTTTTCACCAGTTACAACATGGAGACGAGCCCACGCAAGCCATGGAGCCAATGTCGGGATAGAGGACATTAAGGCGTAGCGTGCAGGCCAGTGATTGACTCAGGGTGGGGACTGGTCCAGAACACATGGAGGCACATGTGGATGCCACCTGTGCCCTCCTGGGAGGAACCCCACGCAAGGAGCATCCTCCATGGCCACTCTGGTCTTCTCAGTTAGGCAGGGCCGAGTGGGGAAGGGGAACAGACACGGAGCCCCTAGAACTCGCGGGAACCTGGTGAGGTCAGCTCCCAGGGCCCTGCGCAGCAGGGCTCCCCTGGTGCAACGTAGGCTCACAGGATGGAGATGACAAGGAGGGGCGCTGTGCCCCGGCGTCCGCCTGGATGCTCCTTCTGGTGGAGGCTCCAAAGACAGCCCTTCGCACCCTCACGGCCGCCCCCTTCAGAGAGGGCTCGGCTATTTTAGGAGTGTGACTCACTGAATGGAAGACGAGTAGTCAGGGCTACAGACGGCGAAGAACCGCAGCTGGGGCAACAGCCCCGGGCCATGCGAGCTTCCGGAACCAGGGCGTGGGAAGGCCACAGACCGCGGCTTCCCCAAGTTTCTCCCCATCGGGATGTGGCCGAGGGGACAGCCCCAGCAAAGGACTCAGGGGCCTGTGTCGGCTTCCAGGACGTGATCCTTCACGGCCACCCCCCTGGCCACCACCTCTGTGTCCTCTAGTCCCTGCCATGTCTCTCACGTGCCCCAGCCACCTGGCCCAAATGTAGAAAGGAGAGGACTGAATGCAGGAGACAGAAGGGGGAGGAGGAGACAGAGAAAGCAGGAGGAAGCAGGGGAGGTGGGGGGGAAGGGACAAGGTATGTGCAAGGGGGCCGTGGTAACCCGGCACGGAGACCCCCAAAAGGGGCCATGCGCGTGAGATCGTGACTAGGACAGGAGGCACAGAGACGTCACGAGGTGTCTTATGGAGCCAGAACTGACCCCATGGCCCTCTGCAGAGCCGGCGACCTCTGAATGGACTTTGTTGGGTGGCTAATTCTGTGAACACAGGGGTCTTCAAGGGAAGCCTGGCAGTGTGGCCGTGTGCGGGCCATGCGGGCCATGTGGTCCATGTGCACACGAGTCCACGTGCAGGAGGCACCGGGGTGAACGTGGTGCCGGCCAACTTCACTACATCTTATTGTTAGCAACGGAGACGGCCACAGACCTAACGTGACCCTCAAAATGCACGTTGACACCTGACTCCCCCATGTGCTGGCGCTGGGAGAGGGGCCTCTGGGAGAGGATGAGGGTGGGGCCCCTGTGACGGGACCCCACAGCCCCCGGCCCCGCCTCCACGTGAGGACACAGTGAGAAGACGCGGTGTGTGAACCAGACACGGAATCTGCCGGTGCCTCCGTGTCGGGCGTCCAGCCCCCAGACCACGGAGAAGCACGCGTTGGTGAAGCCACCCATCTGGGCTGTTATAAGACTGGGCTCGAGGGCCGAGCCTGGGAGATGCTGGTGGGCACACAGTGCACACGGGAAAACGGTGAGTGACAGCACCTGTCGAAGGCAGCCTGGCACATGGACGGAGGCAGACGGTGTGGATGGCGGGGTGAGAGGAGAAGACAGCGGGCAGGCCAGCGGGTCTGGAGCTGAAGCAGCTCCAAATCCAGGTGGAGGTGCTGGCTTTGTCCTCGGGCTGTGACAGGGGCCACGGCCAGGCACCGAGGTTGGAGACACGTCTCACCCGTGCCTACGAGGAGCTAATAACGGAGCCGCGACAGTAGGAGAGCAGGTGAGCTCACCCGGGAGCAAATGCCACCCTGGAGCAAAAGCGGGGGCTGAGAACATATCGCCAGGGAGCAGCTCTGCGCAGGGGACAGAGGCGGAGAGAAATACGGGAGAGCACAAGCCGTGCAGGGTCACAAATACTGCACCCTGAGAAGGAGGGATAGTCCGTGGAGACCCAAAGGGGTGGACGCCGGGAGAGTCTCCAGATTGGCCAGAACCTCCCAGATGACTAAAGGGAAGCAGCTCTCACAAGCAAGACAGAGCGCCAGGTCAGGGTCAGACAGGAAGGTGAGGCAGAGCGCTCACTTGGGGACCAGCTTAGGGACAGCCAGCCTCCTGCCGCCCCACCTTCATCCCGAGCCCTGATGGCCCTGCCACAGAGCCAACTCTGCCTCGGCTGTGGGGAGATGCTCCCAGGTGCACAGGGCCCCCACACGCGACGAAGCCTCCACGGGAGTGTGTTAGCAACAGAGCCCCTCTGAGCGGCCCGGGAGACAGACCGTTACATCCCAGGGAATCGTAGGAGCCGGCGTTACACGGCCATTCTTAAAACTGGATTCCGTGAACTTGCAACCAAATACACTACGTTTAAACAGAGGTAACAAACCCTCACACCCATACCCCCTCGTTACTCCGCATTTTACTGCTGGCCGCACCCCGCGGCTGTGTACCCCAGTGTGCCCATCTGTGCCCGAGCCGGTGCTCAGGGAGGCCTTGCTGTTGGCCGGAAAGCGGCAAGGGCGGGAGTGTTTACACCACAGAAACGGGCAGAGTCGGGGCTTTCTCCATCATGGAGACACTTGCTCCGGGCACAGGGACCAGAGGCCCGTGCAGCTCTGTGGCCAGCAGGTAGCTCACGGGACGCTAGGAGACACAGCCGAGTTTAAATACCGCTTGTCACACAGGGATTTTACAGCCTGAAAAGCAAGGCCTCCTGGCGGGGTGTCTAACCGCCTGCCACGCAGAGGCCCCACCGGGTCCCAGGGATGCCTGGCCAGGCCCAGGGACTCGGCGCTGCTTCCTTCCTTCTCTGCTGATTTCAGCCGCGCGCTTGGAGGTGGTTGCCTAGCAACCTGCCTACACAGCAGTGCAAATCCACTGCCTTAAATAAACTCCCGCAATACGTGCTTTTTTGGAAAGTTCCGCTGGACGTTTTTAGAATGATTTGCCTACGGTTTCTGAATGACATCACGGGTGCTGTAGGAAGTGCAGGTAATGGTACCTGCTCTGTCTCTGGTCTGAAAAAGCCTGGAAGGCCACCCCGTCACTTGTCCTCACCGGCCTCACCCGGCAAAAGCCCGGTGACCTCCTGGGGAGACAATGTCCCAGGGAGGCTGCAGCAGGGCCAGGGGAAGAGTCAGGGGGGCCTGAGGACAATCTGCTGGTGCACGCGTTCACTCCCATGTTCTCAGGACGTGTGCTGGAAGCCAGGACACTGACCCGGGGCCGGCAGAGCAGACACTTGGGGTGCACGTGGCCGGTGCATCTCCCGACTGTGCAGCCAAGGGGGCTCCCCAGGGGCAGGCCTGGGGCAGAGTCTGGGGGTGTCAGGAAGGGCACCCAGGCCACAGGACACGGGGTACCCATGGGCAGAGTCGTGAGGGCTGGACTCTGATAGAGCGTAACAGGCTGTTGAAGGGCCGCGGTGGCCGCCGCGTAGAGAGACCCGTTGTGAGAAAGCCCAGTGGGCTTGCCTTTCTCCCAGAGTGTCAAACTAGCCATCTGGGTCCTTGGTAGGTCAGCAAGCTTCCCCAGAACCTGATGAAAACACCTCCCTCCTCTGCCCTCCCGTGGATGTTGAGACCTAATAAGAACGAGCACTCTGCGACCTTGAGAGAAGGAAAGCCAGTCCTCCAGGGCAAACGACGTGGGCTCTGTGTCCACACGTGATGGGGGGACATCCTAATGTCCCTCAGAGACGTTGAGGACAAAGAATATACACCCTTAGTGTCACCATTACCAGGTTTTGGCAGCACCGGAGGAAGGCGCTATGGGGCAGCGTTGCCCAGAGCTAGATGCCCCGGTGAGAAGTTCCCAGGAGGCCAGTGCTGGGCAGGGGCCCCGGGGAGCAGAGCCCTTGCCTGCCCACAGGCAAGGGCACCTCCTGGAGGGGCTGCATGGGTGCCATGGCAAAAGACACTCTGTCACTGACTCTCTGTCCACCTGCATGGACCCAGCTGTCTGAGCGTCGGGAACGCTGTCTCCTCCCCATGCAGGGCCCCTTGACGGGGCCGGGGGCCCCGTGTGGAGCTCCCAAGTGGGGTTGGCACCTCGGGTGAGGGCCAGAAGTGCTCCACTGAGGGGGGACAGCCTGGGCTGTGGCACCCACCACGCACCCACACAACCCAAAGCCAAAGCTGGCAGGACCTGGTAACCACCAATCATGACGTCAAGGGATAGGGGAATCCTGGCTTGTCCTACCTACAAAACTGCATGGAAGGGAGGCCGCTGTTCCAGAGATAAGACACGGAGGTGGGGGGAGGGGGCGACAGGCAAGGAAAATCTCGAGTCTGCCTTCAGACACATCAAATCCCACCTATGGCACCCAGAGGAGAGGTACCAACAGCAAGGGCACAATCGCACGTCACTCCTCAAGCCACGTGCCAGGGACAGAGCGGCAGGAATCTCAGAGCAGACCCTGAGGAGCTGACTCTGCTCACAGAAGCTGAGACCAGATGGGGGCCAGGAATTTGCCTCATCGCCCCATGTGCTGTGCCCTCCTGCTTGGCCACATAACCCCAATGCGGAGACAAGCTCTTGTCTTGCAGAAGAAAAATGACGTTTCCAGGTGTCCAAGCCACAGAGGGCAGCTGTGCGACCAGGTTCTAGGCAGTGGGGAGCAAATACAGCAGTGTGTGGAATGTTCCAGAAGTGATCAGAGGCAAGGATGTGCCATCGGGGACATGGATGCGGTGACCACAGCTTGGCCACATCCTGGCCCACTGGGGCCACATGGATGAGGGCCACTCCCTCAGGCAGCAGCACAATCAGTGTCCACGAACAACTAACGCGCCCAGCCTGGGGCGTGTGAGTGTAAAACTCGATGCCTTCGCTACTGTTAAAATGAGTTTTCCCTCACAGCCAGCTAGTAAGGGCAGCCGGTTTGACATGCGTACCTAGATGCTACATGTACGGATGAAAGCCCCTTAGTGATAAAGTGCGTACCTAGATTCACCACGTACAAGCGAAAGCACGTTGGCTTAGTACTTCTGACATCACAGCATCCGACAACCGAGAATGAGTTACAGAAACAGTGATTATTTGTATCTCTGAAAAACAGAGAACTGACATCAAACCTGCTAGGTACTGCCACATACGCTCTGAAAATGTCTTCCAGTCAGGGAACAAATACCAGGGTCCTAGTCATCCACCCAGGGAACTCTGGGCCTCTGAATCTCAGGAGACACTTTCCTGGAAGATCTGTGTGACGTAGTGATACAAATTAGAGCAGTCCAAGGTGTATGTGTGCGTGTGAACGCACATGTGCATGTGTGTGAAAGCGTGCATGTGTGTGGGTGTGCGCTGTGTGCATTAAGTGCGTGCAAGAGTGTATGTGAGTGTGGGTGCACACGTGCGTGAGTGTGCAGGTGTGTGTGCATGCGGGCAGGCATGCATGTGAGTGCGTACATGTGATAGCGTGCATACATATGTGCACGTGAGTACGCATGTGTGACTATGCATTATGTGTGTGCATGTGTGTGAGTATACAGTGTGTGAGTGTGTGTGTGTGTGACTGGAGCGCTCACCCTATTGGGTGGTCATCCAGAGGCCGGCGTGGCCCCGGGCAGTCTTGGCCTCAGCGCCTACGCCCATTCTGTGCGGGAATGGAGAGTAGCCAACCCCCCCCCCCCCTTGTAGCTCATGTGGGGCCGCATTGCTGGGCTTGGAAAGAGGCAGGTTTGACAAATGATGGAAATCACCATGAGGAATCGCCTGACAATCTTGGAGAGGCAAGATTCATGTCTCCAAAACAAACTAAATTCAGTTGAAAAATGCTCCGTTTGTACAAGAATGTCAGAAGAGACTGGAAGACCCCAGGCGGCACTCAGGAAACACCTGGAAACCCGCTGAAGACGCAAGCCGAGCTCTCAGGACGGCACAAGCACCCCGCACGCAGCACTCCTCACGTGCCAGGGGCCACAAGTACCCACGTGATCCTTCGCGGAAAACACGAAAGGCTGTGACTCTCCATGACAACATTCATTCAGACCTCCAGACCTCCTCCTTCTGTGGTCAGAAACTTCTGGATCCCAGCGGGCTTGCTGAACGCAATAGAAACGGTCACGGAACTGTCCTTCCATGGAGGCAGAGAACCCCCCACGGGTGGAAATGCGTCTGCGTACCTGGGGCTGCCTTGCACACTCACCCCACCTTGACGTGATTCAGCTCTATCAAAGGTGGCCAACCCTGACCCGAAGGGGAAGCATTCACACTAGGGGCGATCCAAAACCAGGTGGCATATTGGCGCCCTTTGAACAAATCCATTCTTAAGTGTCATAAACGCAGAGTAATTGGGCCCATGTAAAGGTAGGGCGTGCCCAAGTACAGCTTTGATGACCTCTGTTTACGCGTCGGAGGCAGAGGGAGAGCAGGACCAGCTTCTCTTTGGACAGACGTCTACTGACCCGGCTTGCCTTCAGCAAAAGCTGAATATTCTAAATATCTACGTGACCCTAAATATGTCCTCGTATTAGACAGGACCAGTTCTGATGTCACTTATTGGCCTTTCTGCTGGAGTGTGTTCAGCTTTATGCACCAACAGGGGGAAATTCTGATTTCATCTGCTTTCTTTACCTACGATCTCCATGCCATTCACGCGTTCTCACCGCCACCCAAGCATCTGTCGCTGAACCGGTGCCTATCTTCCTCCTGGCACTGCGACCATCCTGCCCCCGTCACTGGCATTTTCTGCACGCATCACATCAGAGGGAACCAGGCAAAAGTTCTCGAGCAGAATTTCACATGCTGATGTTCCCGGCCTTCCTGAGGGGGACACATGCCGCTCTGGGGGCACCCACCTTTAAGAAGCGTCATGAAATATGGCCAAGTGCAAGGAAGCCGACGGGAAGCGGGGGAAGACTGCATCTGGAAGACCGATCAAGTGTACACTTCGGAACAGCAAGCTGCAGTCAGGCAGACCCAGCAAGTGAAGCAAACCACCGCTCACGTCCGCGGAGGACCCGCTGGTGTCACAACGAAATAGAGGAGAATGGCAGCTGTCATTCAAGCCCCGCAAGTGTAACACAAAGGCTAATGAAACGTGGCTCTACTGCGGACACCTCTCGAGAGCCAGGACTGAAGACTGGCCGCCAGCCACCGGTGCCTCCTCGGCTGTAATGCCAGGCAGTGATCGTGTCCCCGAGCCCCAGAGGGCAGAGGTCCCTGGTGGCCCCTGATGCCGCTACATTCTGCTCCGTCACACCTGCTGGGATCAACATCCCTTTGCCCTACGGTCCAAGTCCGTCTGACTCCTGCTGATCTTCTTACACACAAGAGCAGGGGCTCAAAACTTAAATATCAAAGAAGCAGAAGCAGTAGGATTTCAGAGAAGGCTTTGCTTTAAACTGGATATTTCCAAATCATAGCAACAATTGATAAAAGTGAACTACTCTGGATCCCCCCACTCTGAAGGATGATGTCTTATTATGCACTGAAAAAGGAAAGAAAATTGCAGTCACAGAAGAGAGAAACAGATTCGCCATCTATGAGAATCCAGCAGCCACGTGCATTTATAAGGTTCAAGGCGTCTTCCAGTGAGGAGTGCCCCGCAAACCTCTACGATATCAAACCAGATGGCTGCGTCTGGACACTTTAAGGACTGAATGCATCAAAGCAATGTGCAGGGTAATTACCAAGTCATTCGATCAGCATAGAAAATGCACGACAACAAAGCAAATGAGAGCAATCCTGGGTTTAAAGACACAATTCTCACTGTGGACCTGGTTTATCAACTTCCCTATTTTCTCTTGACCAACACCTGCCTAAGACATCTGGACATATTTGCCCCCAAACACATCTATCAGAACATTATCTTTTTGCACGTTCCTCTGTTCTGATCAAAACAGCAGGTGTGACTCACCTGTTCGATGAGTTATCTCCACATGACGAACTTCTCTGATTCCAAGACAAGGCAAAGAAAACTAATCAGAAGAAAATGGACTAAAATAATTAAGCACATTTGAACTTTCTGGTTTCCTTTTTCTGCTTCTTGCTTATTTCTTTCCTTCTTTTCTTTCTTTCTCTCTTTTCAAAGGGTATTTTTTTTTAATTTTTTTAACGTTTATTCATTTTTGAGACAGAGAGAGACAGGGCATGAATGGGGGAGGGGCAAAGAGAGAGAGGGAGACACAGAATCCGAAGCAGGCTCCAGGCTCCGAGCCGTCAGCCCAGAGCCCGACGCGGGGCTCGAACTCACGAACTGCGAGATCGTGACCTGAGCCGAAGTCGGACGCTCAACCGACCGAGCCACCCGGGCGCCCCAAAGGGTATTTCTTTTAAAGAAAACAAAAGAAGAAAAGCACAAGAAGACAGGATGGCTGGTAACATGGAGCTGGCCGTGTGCAGGGAGAAGACAGAGAAATGTATGTATGCAGTCTCTCACCAGTTGGACATAATTTCATACCACTGACATCTTTAAACCTTGTGTTTATCAAGATCTCACTCTGGAGTTTTACCATTGAAATGGATCTGAAGAACATTACTCTGTTTTTTAATAATTACGACTGTAAATGTGCGCTATTAAGCAGAGCTAATGATGTTAAAATAATGGTAATGGTCTGGCAAACAAGAAAAGCCTAATTTTGATGGATTGGTTCTCATTAGAGTCACATTCCAAAATGCCTGTGGAAAGTTAAGATCAAAGATCTCAGTTTGCGACGACCTTCACTTACTATTGTTTGATACTTTCACTCATGAGCAAAAAGAAAAGAAAATGAAGTGTAGGCTAAGTAATTCTGCAGGAACCAGACGTATCAACTTTTCTAGAATGACTCTGTGGATTCAGTGAGTCGCTGAAGAGGGTTTGGTGATAATCACACAACTGACGGGCTTTCCGCTCTACACACGGAGAGAGTAAACTAATATGTTCTTTGCTAATTAAATCAATGGCCATAAAGGAGACAGACAGCGTGTTGTCCAGAAGCCTGGCCTGACCGTCTTTAAAGGCCCGAGGTACACAAGTTCTGCTTTAGACACTGCCAAATCAGAGGCTTGATTTTTCCTTCTGAAGAAGACGGTGATCATCTGAACACATTCTACATTAGGACCAATGTCTGTCTGCTGAGACAGAGAGGCACCAGCTAGTCTGGCTAATATCCCCGTGACCCTGGAGCCTGAGCAAGAGGGGCCCCTGCCCCTCAGGCACAGAGGGGACAAGAGGAAGACAGCCTCAGAGCAGAAAAAGGAAGCATCTTGTCCAACACAATACTCTTGAAATCAAATCTTCTAAAAAGAAGTTTGAGAATGAGAGTCAAGGAGGTAAATTTCATTTTTAACTTTCTTTAGAAGACATGAGTTTTTGGTGAGTGCCAAGTATATTATCAAGGAAAAATGTTTGAGTGGGCATGCATCCATACTTTAAAGACATGCCAATTCACTTACGCTGTCATCTCAGAAGCAAAGGCAGAGCGAGAAGGACGGCCGTCCCACGCAGGCACACAGGCCCTAAGAGACAAGCAGTGATGGAGGCTGGCTGCCGGGTTTTGGATGGAGCCACTCATGTCCTCACCAGGGAGAAAGTTGGTGCTGTGTGAGCATTCAGTTTACAAAGACATAGAGAGATGGGTGACGGATCTCTTTGCCTCTCAGCTTCAGATCTGCCTGTCCTCCTGGTCACATCCTCCTGCAAACCCTTCCTGGATGGAAGATGTCCAACATCCATCAAACACTTGTTGTGCTCAACCATGGCCTTGCTCACTGCTGTGTATCTCACATGTCATTCAAAGAATGGTGTCAAGGGCAAGTAGCAGAAGATGCCACCCCAAAGTAGGACTGCAGGGGTTTGGGACACAGCACCCCAAAAGTTGCCACTTGGGTCTACTGATTATTTTGAGCTGAAGATGCTGGAGAACCAGCAGGTGCCTGGAGGGGCTTTCTCTGAACAACCCCCATCTGCTTGCACACAGACTGCCTCCCCCAAGGAAGCACTTGGAACCAATCACGTCCCTGGAGTCTAACCAGCTGGGAGGATGGACACTTGTCACAGGACCCACCCCAGACTTTGTCACATGACTCACGGTCTGTCCTGTGTGCCTACGAAATGTGCATGTTAATAAACGTCTGTGTTTCTCTCCTTTGTCAGTCTTTTATTACAGGGATCTCGGCCAAGAACTCAGAAGGGGAGAGATAAAATTATTTTCTTCCCCGCAAGGGAAAAAAACAGAAGACATGGTTTCCTGTTTCACCAGAACCAGGTAATAGAATACAATAGAAATCATTCTTATTCAGCTTCTGAGACTCTATTTTATTCCATTTGAACATTTATTGTTTCTTTGAGGCGAGATGATTCATTTACTTTTGCATTCTTAGTGCTCAGGAAATAAATGGTGCATTCCAGGGGATAGGTTAGGAATATATCACCATTCATATATGTTAAAAATAATATTTACATAATAAAAAGACATAAGGGCAACTGAAACATATTTTGAACAATAGAAAATATTAATATCAACATTTTACAAAGAACTGTTAGAAAACAGTAAAAAAAAAAAAAACCCACTAACACTGTGATGACAAAACAGTTAAACGTTTGCAAATAAAATTTACAAAGGAAATATAAATAGCCAGTAAATATTTGCACACGCATGTGCCTCTCTAGGAAACAAAGGGATGCAAATTAAAACAAGATACAATTCTCACATTTTAATTTGGGAAAGTTTAAAAATGAACTACAATTTAAAGCTAGTGAGATTGTAGTAGAAAAAGTGCTCAAAAATTTCTCAGGAGCATCATGTGTTCAAATAATCAGAAAAGTAATTTGTCTTTATAGATCATGAGCCTTAAAAATGTTTGTGACATGGGGCGCCTGGGTGGCTCAGTCGGTTGAGCGGCCGACTTCGGCTCAGGTCACGATCTCGCGGTCCGTGAGTTCGAGCCCCGCGTCGGGCTCTGTGCTGACAGCTCAGAGCCTGGAGCCTGTTTCAGATTCTGTGTCTCCCTCTCTCTGACCCTCCCCCGTTCATGCTCTGTCTCTCTCTGTCTCAAAAATGAATAAACGTTAAAAAAAAATTTAAAAAAAGTTTGTGACATTTGACCCCGTAATTTTACTCCTAATAGGGCATTCTTTTAATAAAATTTTTAATGTTTATTTATTTTGAGACAGAGAGAGAGCAAGCAGAGGAGGGGCAGAGAGAGAGAGGAAGAGACAGACAGAGAGTGAGTGGGGGAGTGTCAGAGAGAGTGGGAGACATAGAATCGGAAGCAGGTGCTGGGCTCTGAGTTGTCAGCACAGAGCCCAACGTGGGGCTCGAACTCGCAAACCGTGAGATCATGACCGAGCTGAAGTCAGGCACTTAACCAACTGAGCCACCCAGACGTCCCTATTAGTTTCTGATAATTTAAAGATGACTCTGGCAACTCTCGGGAACGCCACCAAAGGTGCAGCCGTGGGACGTGCCAATTACAAGTCAAGAGAGGAAAGAGATGCCACAAAAAAACCAAATCTCGATTAACAGAAAAAAAGGAGGGGAAACAATATAAAATGGGTAGTGCAGAGTATGAATCCCCAGATGGCAGATTGAAATCTGAGCAAACCAGGACCTGGACTTAATGTAAGTGGTCAGACCAGGTGAAGATAAAAACCAGCATGTGTGCAGAGAGAATGACTTAAATATAAGAACAGATGGAAACGATGGAAGGAGATACCCTCTGCAAATACTAACCCCAAGAAAGCGGATACATACTAACATCAAAGTAGATTTTAAAGCCAAAATCACGGGCAGAGATAAGAAGGGTATCTTGTAATGATAAAAGGGTGAATCCACAAGAAGATAGAGCAGTCAGAACTTGTATGTCTCACTACAGGACTTCAAAATATAAGAAGCACAAGTTGGTAGAAGAGAGAAAAAGAAATACGTCTAGGTAAATTTGACAGATTAAGTTCACAGATTAAATGAAAAACACCGTAAGGATTCAACCGACACATCGGAACAAGGGGATTAATAATCTGGAGCTGCTGACAGTTGCAGAGCCCTGAATCCAAGGATTAAATAAGTCCACTTGTAAGGGACTGTGCAGAACAATTGCCAGAACTGTCTGTACATGCTGAACCTGAAGTCAAACCCCAGCAAACCTCCGCGACTGAGGACTCAGAAGACGCTCTCCAACTACGGAGCAGCTGAATGTGAACTCGGTTATAAAAGAGCTAACAGTAAACGGACAATGAGGCAGAAGGAGGTAGTACGCTTCTAAAACTTCCTCGCTAAAGAAAGAGTCAAGTGGAAATTGGAAAACATTTTGAGTAGAAGGCTGGGGAAGTCTACACGTCGAAACTCAGGGGACACAGCGAGACTGAGCGCCAGAAGCGTCCATGCCTCCAGGGCGAGCTGCACCAGGGACAGAAGGCCAGGCACCAATGGCTTCTCGCAACACCACAGGACGTCAGCCTGGCAGACGGAAACCAAAAGGAAAGTAATGGAGATAAGGGCAGAAGTTAAACAGAGAAAAACAGTGTCACGAAAATTCAACCAAGTCAAAGAACCGTTATTGTTTAAAGGCTAATACAATTCATAAAGCTCTGTTAGGTTTAATCGGGAATGAAACAAAAGAGGGCTTTTTCAACGATGATACCAGAAAAGGAGAAGAAAATCCGCCCCAGACTGCCCAGGCATTAAACAGTTCTAGGCCAATGAGAGCAACTGTATGTCCCAATCTGTAAATTCACTGAATTGGAAAAATCCCTTGGAAAACACAACTTACAGTAACTGCCATAAGAAGAAATAAAAAATTTCAACAACTCTGTGTCCAGTAAGGAAATTAGATCTGGAATTAAAATCCTTCACCTAAAAGGATCACCTGGAGCAGATAGCTTCTCCAGAAATATTTCCAATGTTTTAGAGAATAAATACTCCTGCGAGTTTGTGTTTGGAGGTCAGACTAACACTCATTCCAAACAAGGGGGTTAAAAAATGAAATCAGGCAGTTGTGTCATGAACAGACAAATGCGTCGTGAACTTTAGCATGCAAAAGTAGTAAACAAAGGGGCGCCTGGGTGGCGCAGTCGGTTAAGCGTCCGACTTCAGCCAGGTCACGATCTCGCGGTCTGTGAGTTCGAGCCCCGCGTCGGGCTCTGTGCTGACTGCTCAGAGCCTGGAGCCTGTTTCAGATTCTGTCTCCCTCTCCCTGACCCTCCCCCGTTCATGCTCTGTCTCTCTCTGTCTCAAAAATAAATAAACGTTAAAAAAAAAAATTAAAAAAAAAGTAGTAAACAAAATATTACCAATTATTATGCAGTATTTCAAAGGATATAAAAACATCACAAAATATTGTATTTATTTCAGGAATGCAAATTTCATTTATCATTCAAAAATCAATCAATTTAATACCATATTAAAGAATAAATTGGGGTGTCTTGGGGCTCAGTTAGTTAAGCATCTGACTCTTGTCTTCAGCTCAGGTCATGATCTCACAGTTCGCGAGTCTGAGACCCACACTGAGCCTGCTTGGCTCTATGCAAGCTCTATGCAAGGCTCTGCTTACTCTACCTCTCTGCCCCTCCCTGTTCGTGTTCTCTCTCTCTCTCTCTCTCTCTCTCTCTCTCTCTCTCTCCCTCCCTCCCTCCCTCCCTCCCTCCCTCCCTCCTTCTCTCTCTCTCTCTCTCAAAAATAAAACAAAACAAAAACCAAAAAACCCAGAACAAAAAATAAAAATGATATAATCTTCATGATAAATAAAAGTAATAGATAAAATTAGATTTATGATACCGGCTTTAAACACACCAGAACTAGAAAGAAGTTTTCTTCACCTGACAAAAGGTATATACACACCCTACAGAGAACATCATGTTTAATAAAGAAATACTGGAAGTTCTCCACCCCTAACTGAATTTAGGAATACGACTTGGATGCCCAGTGTCACCACATCTATTTAACATGACCCTGGAGGTCCCACTGGTACAATAAAGCTAAAAAAATGAATAAAACACCTGGAAAAAAATAAAACTGGCATCTGCAACCAACTTACTTTGGATGTACAAGGTCTAAAATATCTCCAGAAAAAAATAAATTAGAATAAATTAATAAGTGAATATAGCAATGTTACTAGAAACAAGGTTAATGAAAATTTTATTGTTCTGTAACAGCAATAAACAATTGGAAAATTCCGTTTAATCTGTATCTTTGAGAAACTGCCAATCCAGTCCCCGTGAATTATTCTTTGTAAACTAAATCTCACACGGAAATGCAGAGCGGCGAATGGAAAGGCGTCCACATAATGGGCTGTGCTCGCTCCGGCTCTCCCACAATTTGCCCCCCTGGACACTCAAAGTCCTCTTCTTTTGTCTGGTCACCTCTGTACAAATTCAGTGCTACTTGTTCAGAGCCAGCTTGAGCCGGGTTCCCCCCACTCCTCGGAGTTTTCTCTGCGCCCCTGTGTGCGTGGGTGACACACATGGTTACTGACTCCTGTTTGCGCTGCTCTTCCTGATCTGTCTTCCGTCCATGCGGTGTTGGAGGGCCCCAGCCGGAGAGCCTGATACGGGCAGAGAAAATATACTTCCCTCCCTGACACGGATCGTTTGGACATCCTTCTGGAAAAGGAACAAATCTAGACCCTGACCTCACTCCCGTGTGCATGCACACACAAGCACACACACACACACACACCAGAGCCCCAGGTATATCACAAATCTAGATATAAAGGTAAACGGTAAGTTTCCAGAACACAACAGTAATGCGCTGGGGCTACATTGCACTGAAGAATCCAGACCATCAAAGATGCTGTTAGAACAAACCCCACAGAGTAGGAGAAGATACGCGAAAAACGTGTCCTTTAAAAGGTCTCCTTTCTAGACTAGTTTAGAAAAAATCAGAGAACCTATAATAAAAATGGCAGGAGGGGGCTCAGTTGGTTGAGCATCTGACTTTGGATTTCAGCTCAGGTCATGATCCCAGGGTCATGGGATCAAGCCCTTGCATCAGGCTCTGCAATGAGTATTGAGCCTGTTTGGGATATATTTTCTTTCTCTCTCTCTCTCTCTCTCTCTCTCTCTCTCTCTCTCTCTCTCTCTCTCTCAAATTAAAAAAAAAAATGGCAGGAGATTTGCAGGCATTTCCTCAAAGAGGCTGTCCTGATGGCCAATAACGACAGAAAGAGGAACCCGATGTGACTGATCGTCAGGGAAACCCGTCTTGCAGGCACAGTGAGGTGCCATTTGAGGCCACCTGGAGTGGCCTGAACGGCAAGGTTAACATCAGGCACTGGTGAAGGGGTGGGCAGGGACTCCACCCTCTGTGTGCAGGAGTGCACACTGACCCCGTGAGTGTGAAGCCTGCCGGTGGGACGCCTCGGAGCTGGACGTGAGGACGCTGCGGCCCCACCCCCACCCACCGCAGAACGCATTGGACTCCCTGGAAACATGCAGGTGATAGGCCCAGCAGTGCTGTTTGCCAGAGTCCCAAACCAGGAAAACAGGCAGAGGGTAAGGAGAAGGTATAAGGAGAGGAGGAAAGGAAAAGGCATCCAGTGACCTCACAGTGGGTGACAAGGACCAGTGCAGCCACACGCCTACAAGGACACGAACAAGCTGTGTAGGATCTCGACACAAGGAGGCTCACACGGCAAACGGCAGAAGCAAACAGCTGTGCCCAAGTCTGTGCTTGAGGTCCCCCGAGGCTGGGAACACTAAACTGACAGGAGACGAACTACAAGTGGCTACTCTTGGGGACGGTGACCGGGGGGTGCTGATAAAGTTCTATCTTATGGTTCACACTGTGCATACATGGCTGGGTTCACTTTATCAAAATTCCTACGTCCATAATCTGGATGTTTGAATTCTTCTGTTGGCCCTTTTACTGGAACATTTACTTGAGAGTAGAGACAAATAGAAATGTAAGGTAGAAAAAGAGAAAAAGCTACATTTGTTCAAAACAGACCACCTGTGAGCTGTCACAGAAATGCTTTCCTAACACAGTCTGCAGACATCTGAGCTGGAACGCCCCACCCTTCTCTGGGACAGCGACGGAAATGCTGGGAAATCACATGAACGGCGTGTCCAGGAGAGACACGGTGCGGAATTTCAAATCATTCCTTGACAACAAAAGACCTTCAGATGACGTCTGTATTTACAACAGAAAGGAAAGAAAAATGGAAGCCGTGGAAATAAAACTATTTGGACCTAATTTTACTGTATCTGTGTGGGAAAGAGACACTCATAGGAAAAGGGTCTATTATTCTATAACGTCTGAAGCTGGCCACAGGGATAAAGACAGGGCAAAGACCCTGTACTGTGACGGATGTGAAATACAACATCTGGCCCAAGGAGTACACAGACTCGGAAGAAGCGCTTGGAGGTGGAGAAAAAAACGTCTCGTGAAGGTTCACTGTAATCTTTATCGATCTTTATAGCCTTAATAGCGTCTGCGTTTCCTTACAGCGTCCTCTGAAACACAATTCCACCAGACCTCACCGCAGAGCCTCTCTGGCCCCATACACAGTAATTTTACCTCCTGATTTGTTTTTCTCTTTAATCATCCACTCGAATGCTCCACTGCACTTTCTATCTGTTTTCGGAGGGTGTAAGTTTATATTCATTACCTTCATAAACGCCTTCCCGGCACATGGCCACAAAAATGCGCCCCGCTGGAAATAATCTCCCCTTTTCTCTTTTTGCCTCATCTTTACTCTTCCGTGACCTCCTTCGTTGATTTGCTTGATATAATTGCTCCTGTTCTGGGTGTCTAGGAAAAAGCGTGAATGCTGGCGATGCTAATAACGGCTCCACAAAATGCCTGCACGAGAATACTGCCCCAGTGCTAAGTCCCCGGGAATTCTGCCTGATACCCTTGTGTCTCCTCATCTGCTCGGGTCTCCGTACGGCACTGGAGTGGGCCCTCCGAGGTAGACCACTTCAGCGTAAGGACTATTTCGAGCTGAAGGGAGACGGGAAGTACCAGGAAGAAGTCAATCATGGGGGATGCCGCAGACCCTTCTCGGCCGGAGAGGAAGTAGCACCGACGGAATCCACAGAACGCACTCTGCTGAGCGTGGCCCTCATCCCCCACCACGTCTGTGTGTACTTGCCTTCCCACCGTTTGTGACCCCGGACACCCAAGGTCCTCTTTCTGTGTGTTGTCGCTTCTGTACAAAACACTGGTGTGTGTTCAGATGCGGCTCGAGCCGGATCCCCACCCGCCCTGTGCATCCTCAAGCTCGCATGATCCCGCGTGTGAGCAACGCGCGTGTTAATAAACGCCTCTGTGTTTTTCTCGCCAATCTGTCCTTTGTCCACCTAATTTGCCCCTCTCAGACAGAGGGTAGGAGAAAGAAGGACGTTTTCCCGCCCTTTGCGGGCCCTAGTCGCCGAGCCGGGAACTGGAACAAAGCTGGATGTGCACACAGCTCCGCCACGGCGCTCTCGCTGGCGGGTCCAGAGGGGCCACACGGGAGTCCCGGGGGCTGCGGGATGGTGAGAGGCAGGGCCGCAGACAGTGTGCCTGAGGAGACACAGGCACGCAGTGTGCCCATGAGGCCACACCCATGGCACAGTGCTGGGAAGGCGCTGGTGAGGGAGAGCAAGCGCCCGGAGTTCCCGTCCCGCTGCAGGCGCTATGATCTGAGACCCCAGGGACTCTCAGCAACACTCACACGTCGCCAGGACTTTCGCTGAAGTCGACTGCATACTTACTTCCTTTTCTAATCCCGTAATCACAGACGCCACACACTGGATGTCTGCGTCCCCCCAAATTCATATGTTAAGCCTCCACCCAAGTGATGGTGTCAGGGCGGAGGCTTTGGAGTGATGAGGTCATGACAGTGGAGCCCCCACAATGGGATTAGTGTCCTTACAGAAGACCCCCCAGCCCCTCTTCCACATAAGGATGCAGGGAGAAGACACCGTCTGCAAACCAGGAGGGGCCCCTCACCAGACCCCAGATCCCTGGCACCTGGATCCTGGGCTCCTAGCCTCCAGAACTGTGAGAAACAGAGATCAGTGGTTTATACGCCGCCCCAGCACGTGGTCCCCCGGCTGCGGTCCCCTAGCCCAAGGTCCCCACCCAGCGTGTGGTCCCCCAACGCATGGTTTCCCAGCTCATGGTCCCCCCAGCCCATGGTTCCCCCAGCGCGTGGTTCCCCCAGCGCGTGGTTCCCCCAGCCCGTGGTCCCCCAACCCGTGGTCCTCCTAGCCTGTAGTTCCCCAGTGCATGGTCCCCCCATCCCGTGGTTCCCCCAGCCCATGGTCCCCCAGCCCATGGTTCTCCTAGCCCGTGGGCCCCCAGTGCATGATCCCCACAGCCTGTGGTCCCCCAGTGCATGGTCCCCCCAGCGTGTGGTTCCCCCAGCCCATGGTCCCCCAGCCCGTGGTTCTCCTAGCCTGTGGTCCCCCAGTGCGTGGTGCTCGGTTATGGCAGCAGTGCTCTGACAACTAGGTACACATCCCCTACAGCTTTAGGGACACAAATCTTGAAGCAAAAACACGGTACCTTGGTGATGATATGAAGTGAAAGAACCACAGTGCTGAAGCCATGGATTAAAAACAGGAACTCGGGAGGTTTGGAGACATGGTCAGTCCAGCTCACCCCCGAGAAACACCCACTGAGGGTACTGTGTTCCACCACGGGGGTCAGAGCCTCTTACAGAAACTTCCTAGCCTTTCAGGTGCCTGTGTCTGTGCTTTCACTCTCATAACATCGTGTGCAGGGAACAGTGGCAGAGAACAGGCGGGGTAATTTTCCTGATTTACTAAGGAGGAAGGCACTGGCTTAGAAGGTGGGGAGAGCAGGTGTCTCAGGGGAACACAGGGCTCCGGTGGCCTGTGCTGGGCCCCGCACTCCAGCCGTCATCCCCACTGGCTCAGGGAAACAGACCCTTGCTTCTAGCAGATCTCCACATTTTTGAGGAAAAGCTTCCAGTGGGAAGGGAAGGACCATGTGGAGGGGAGCCTGGCCTGCACATCCCCAGCCCCTCGCCTGCCAGCCTGTTTCTAGAGGAAAGTGCGGCTGTCCACACGTCATGGCATCGGGGCTCCAAATCCCCAGTGCACCTGCCGCAGGCCCAGCAGCCGCCCGGCCCCCGCAGGACAGGCACACAAGCGTCTAAGCCCCCCAGTGTCCGGCGCAGGCCATTTGAGGGCCTGCAGAGGGACCCGGCCCCTCACCCAAAAGTCTCTCTGCGCCTGGAGAAAAAGGCGCTTTCCGCCATCTGCCCCGCGGCTCCAGCTCTGAGAGTGGCCGGCGGCATCTCCTTACGGTCCTTTGGCAAGAGGTGCCCTCCCAGACTCGTCCTGAACAGCGCAGGACCCCCCACCAAAGTCAGCAGAGAGGACTATGTGTCTGGGCACCTGCTCTGCCCCCGCTCTCTAGGCGGGGACTTGCTGAGCAAGCCTACTGCTGTGGTGGTTATTACATTTTAAATTATCAGGCATGGACGGCTCACAACCCATGGCTTATTTATTGTACTTTTTTTCATAAAAGAAAGAAAAACTTGTATAACCTTTCAACTTACCAGTGAACTGCCTTATAATTCTTACTTTTATTATTCAGTTAATATAAATCTCTATGGCAACCCCCCTGAACTTCAAAGATCTTCAGAGCCTTAAATTTAAAAAAATAATAAAGCTATTACTCCAAGGTTTTGAAAAGCTTCCTTGTGTAGGATTATTGTCTGAATTGGGACACCACGGCAAACGAATTACACGCAGAGGCAGAAAGTGGAAACGTGTGTATCTCCTTGGCAACGTCGAATTACTTGTGATATACTTTTTTGAATCTTTTTTTTAAATGAAAAAAAGCTAATTATAAATTCTTCTATACAAAATGTTTATAGGATGCTTCCTAATTGTAAGGTTAGTATCCCTTCAGTTTGAAAACCATGGAGAATATTCTTAGAAGTAAAAAGAAACAATTTAAAATGCAAAACAAGTATCCGTCTTTTGTAGTCTTCTTTATATTCAGCCTTGAATCTTGTATTTTTCAGTTAAACTTATGCCCTAACCATTTTACTCATACTATTAAATATTATTCAAAAATAATCTTAGCTGCCAACCTCTAGCACATAATTCATTTTACGTTCCTCTATTTTAAAATTTTAAGGTTGTTTCCAAAGTTTGGCTGATATAAATATCCATCCATGTCTTTGATTATATCCACAGAAAAAATATTCTGGAATAGGTGTATCTCTTACAAAGGTTACAGCTCACTGGATTCCCACTGATCCCATAAGAAAGATCCCATCAGACCTTATCACCAATACTTTGCAGGACTTTTGCTTCTTCCATTCACGTTTGTTTCCTCTAAATACCAGCATGTCCTGTACCTGCCAGTGTGGACCTGTGTGCCTCAGGGGCAATCTCCTGGTGGATCTGAACTCCCAGGTGTCTCCCATTATGTTTCTAACCCGCTTGAACCATTGCCACAACTTCTGGCTTCTTCTCTTATACATTCCAGAAGCCCAGAGTAGCCTCCTGAGCTTGGGATACACCCAGGTTGGACTGGGAGGCCATGCTGCCAGCTTGTGGGCTACTGGGCACCTGCAAGGTGTGTCCGCCAACGGTGGTGGGCAAGCCTTCCAGTGCCACTCACACGGGGAGGGAGGCTCGGTGTGGCCAGCCCCCCCCCCAGCCCGGACCCTCTTCCCCTCAGGCCCAGCCTGACACTCACTTCTCGGGCCTTGGGCTCTCCTGGGAGCCCAGGGGTGAGCAGACCCCCAGTGTGGGGGCCCAAAGGGACACCAGTGTCACCGTGGCTCCCTCCCAGGTGACAGGGGACTCTTGGCAGGCCACAGAAAGCCCCCCGGAAGATACACTTGCCAAATCTGGGTAAGAGTGAGCTGGGAGTGCCAGAGGGAACCAGACACATGACATCAAATCCTAAACCCATTTTCATGAACGCTCGTGAAATCTAAGTGATGGAAACTGTCCTCTCCAGCACCTGACACAAGGGTTGTAAACTTCACTCCCAAGAATACAGCCTTGGTAGTTCTCATTTTCTAATGGAAAATGCCCCCACTTGGGCAGTTCACACAGTAGAAAGAGCACTTGTGGAAAGCTGAGGCCGGTGTTCTCAGTTCAGATGGCTCATGTTCTCGAAAGTTAGGTTATCAAGAACCCTAAATGCCACGAAGCATTTAAACAACATGATATTAGGAAAGCAGTTTTATTAAATCAAATACCACGTTAAAAATTACCTATTGTGCTAATTTAGAAGTTGTTGTTCTCAAGTACCACGTACTACAATACAAACCTCTAAATTATCTATTAAATTTTTATAACAGATTTTATTTGACCCAAAATATCCAAAATATTATCATTTCAACCTGTAATCAATATAAAAATTGTGGGCTGGGTGGCTCTGGATGATGCCTGGAGGTCATGGGATTCCTACAGTGACAGGATAGTGAGGAAGGCCAGTAGCCTCACCAGTTACAGGATTCGTGGGATCTTGGTCAGGCCTATGGTTTGGTGGGTGCTATGGACTGAAATATGTCCCCAAATTCTTTTCTTTTTGTAGTGTTTATTTACTAAGAGAGAGAGAAAGAGAGAGAACCAGCACTAGCGGGGGACGGACAGAGGGAGAGGAGAGAGAATCCTAAGCAGGATCTGCACTGTCAGCACAGAGCCCGATGTGGGTCTCAAACTCATGAACTATGAGATCATGACCTGCGCTGAAACCAAGAGTCGGACGCTTAGCCGACTGAGCCATACACCCCATGTGTCCCCCAAATCTAAGCCACAGTCACAGCGTGAATGTGTTTGGAGATGGGACTTTTAGGGACGCATTACGGTTAAATGAGGTCTTCAAGGTGAGGCCCTGGTGTGATAGGACTAGCGTCCCTATAGGAAGAGACACCCGGGGTCACCGGGGTCCATGTGCACAGAGGAATGACATGTGCGGCCACGGCAGGAAGGCAGCTGTCAGCCACACAAGGAGAGAGGCTTCTGGAGAAATCATCCCTGTGACACCTTGACCTTGGACCTACAGCCTCCAGAGTGTGAGAGACGAATGTGTGTTGTCCCAGCAGAACACTGGGTGACCTCCGTTTCAAAAAAGAGTCACAGTCATCCAAATATTCGTTTCTGTTCTGATCATTAGTATCATCAATCTACGTAGAGAAGGCCAGGCGTTTGCATCAGGGCAGGAACCATACCACTGCGTCGGGCCTCAGATTTCACGGGTGTCACGTGCTAGCCTCAGGGATTTCTCAAGCCCCTCTGCAGAGAGCTGGTGAAATCCCTCTTCTATTTGCAGAACATGGAGAAAGTAGCTTTTGTGGGTGGTAAGTCCGGTTTTGTTCACAGCTGTGGACCTTCTCTGTGCCGGAGACGGGGTTGGGCGCTCCACACGTTCTCCGCATAACCACGCGGGGCACGTCGATTCCGCACACCAGCACGAGCAGGGAGGACACCCATGCTGTTCGTCTGCACATCTGGTGTCCTGGCAAGGCCCTCAACTGGCCTAGGTACCTGCCAAGGCCGAAATCTCCCACCACAGCTGGAGACAGGCTTATAGGAGACTGAAGTCTGACAGCTCCAGAAACGGAGGCCAGGCCTCTGAGGTCTACGGCCGGGCCAGAGCCGAACAGGTCCCTCCACTTCCACATGATGCCGTCCTGCTCAGAAACACCCCTGGAGCAGGGCAGTGGGGGTCCTCACACTACTCCAGGGGGCTTTGGGAACAGGTGGGAAAGGTTGGTTTCAGGTCCAGAAAGGAGATGAGACTTGAATCAGCTGGGATTCTTGGGGCGAACAGCTCATTGGTCCGACGTGTGTGGCAAATTCTAACTCAATTTCTTGGAACACCGGCCTATGTATAAAGGGACCGACCTTTGTCTCTCTCGAACCAGCTGGGCCTGCCCGTTTCATCGTGAACACATCCTTCTGTGGCTTTCTATGAGAAATTAGGACTGTTTCTAACCACGACTGGAAACGAAAGTGGGAGCCTACACATTCATGGTGAGGTCCAGTTTTTTTAAACCGAAAGCTTGGGGTCTAACAAGCCATTCATGAAAACAGTTCCCAAGCCCCGTCCCAGGGTCGTGACACATCCGCAGCATGTCGCTCGCTCACCGTTACTTTTGGGAAGTCGCATTTCTGAAGCATCCTCACACTCTAAGCATCTAAGACCTAAGACCCTAAGCATCTCCCACTGCTTAGGAAATGGGCCACGAGGAAAACACTCCCTTCCGTCATTCAAGGTGAGGAATTTGAAAGCGATTATCTCTACGTGGTTCATAAAAGCCACTTCAAACTCTACCAGCCCACTGAAAGGCCTGTCACTTGAGACAAGATGTTCGTTCGTTCGCGGCTGTTAAGACTGCTCAAGGCACAGTCTCCTCTGCCGAGCTGGCTTCTGTAGCTGCCTTTTCATTCTCGCAATTGGCTTTGGAGCTAAAGGTTTTGCTCAGGTGCTCCCAGAAAACAATGACTTACATCTATTCATTCAAATGCAAAACAAAACAAAACCCCACTCCTTTGCCTAGGAGAAGCTCCCGCATTAAGGTTGGGTTCCAGCTTTGTTGAGCTGTATTTGAAAAAAAATCGTGCATATTTAAAGTGTACAGCATGATTTAATATGCGTACACACTGTGAAGTGATCGCCACGACCAGGTTAACTACGCACCCATCACCCTACACGGTCACCTTCCCGCTGTGGTCTCCTCACAATGTCTACTCCCTTAGCAACGTGCAGCTAAACGAGGCAGCACTGGGGTTTCAACAGTCCCCAAGCTGAGCTTACATCCCCACATCTCATCCCGTAGCCTCTGGCCAACACCTCCTGACCCTCTCCCCTCTCCAGCCCCTGGAAACTCCCACCCCTCTCTGATTGTATGAATCCAGCTTTTTAGATTCCACATGTAAGTGAGATCATACAATTTGTCTTTCTCAGACATAGCTCACTTAATGTAACATTCTAGCTCCATCCACGTTGTCCCAAATGGCACGATTTTTGTCTTTCTTATGGCTGAGTCATAGGTCACTGTGTGTTTACACCACAGGCCTACAAGACCAAGAGCAGGAAGAAAACTTTTGCAAAAAAGAAATGCAAGAAAGATATATATGTAAAGGTGCTAAAATCGCTGGGGAAGGAAATCTTTTGATGCTGGATTAGAAAAACAATGGATGGTCACATTAAATCAAATCAAATTAAAATGAGGGATTACAGGATAATTTTATGAGGAAGTTCTTTAGTCCTAAAAGTCATAATCAAAGTTTAACCAAACAGAGTTCTTTCCTTTCATTTGATTTAAAATTCTATCTTAGAATACTCTAAACTTTCTTCACTGCAATGTGGTGAATATAATTTCCGACATTTGTGATGCTGGAATAAAATCTGGGTAACAGACCAACCACATACAAACCACATGACTTTGTCATCAGCATGACTGGGTCCAGGCCCTTCTTAATCCCAAATCAGCTTTATTTTTTAATGTTTATTTACTTACTTTGAGAGAGAAAGCACAAGCAGGGGAAGGGGAGAGAGAGAGGGAAAGAGAGAATCCCAAGCAGGCTCCATACTGTCAGTGCAGAGCCCAACGTGGGGCTCGATCTCACAAACTGTGAGATCATGACCTCAGCCGAAATCAAGAGTCCAACACTTAATTAACCAACTGAGTCCCCTGGATGCCCCTCGAATCAGCTGTACAATTTGGGAGGGGCAGTCACAATCCCAGATATCTATTTTTTATTAAGCTGGACTTAATTTTTCCAGAAAGTAAATATTTATTAGGTGTCAGCCTAAATGCCTTTTATAAGAAAAAATAAAACATTTTTTTGTTTATATATGAACATGTATTTCTCAGGATGATTTCTCCCATCGATAACACACAGAATGTTACAATCCTCCTAGTTCAGCTTCCTTTTACAGAGAGATGACTTTTTTAAAAATTTTTTAAATGGTTTTATTTATTTTTGAGACAGAGAGAGACAGAGCATGATCAGGGGAGGGGCAGAGAGAGAGGGAGACACAGAATCCAAAGCAGGCTCCAGGCTCTGAGCTGTCAGCACAGAGCCCAACGTGGGGCCCAAACTCACAGAGTGTGCGATCATGACCTGAGCTGAAGTCAGACACTCAACTGACTGAGCCACCCAGGCACCCTGCGAGATGACTTTTTTAGTAATCTTCTAAGTATGCTCTAATACGGAGAGCTACACACATATAAATTACGTGTATAAACGTGTTGCCAAGAAACCCACCAAATCGGTACTGATTGCTGAAACCTGGAGGTGTTTGGATGCCTATTAGCCTTTTACTCATCTTTGAACCACCAGGAATGTCCAGGAACTTACTGTACTGTCAGGACCTGACAGTAGGACTAATTCCACCTGTCCACCAGAGGCTCCACACCGTGATGCAGGAGGTCCAGGATTGGGCACAGGCTACAAAGTCAGCTGATTATACGAGATCCTGCAGTAAATACTACCAACAAGAAAATAAAGATCCTACGAAATTTAAGAGTCAGTTGTCAAAAGCACCACTTTCTATTTCTACAACTTATGTCTTTTAGATACCACAGTAGCTTTCTACTCTAAGGCAAATTGCTTGTTGCAATAAACACATAATCAAAAGCTGTCCTTCACTGTGAGAGATCACTGTACTACCCTTCTCACATCATCTGGGAACAGCTATTCAATCCTTGTTTTAGTCTATGTTGACAGTTAAATGCAACCAATATTCTTTAATTGTTGGCCAAGCTTAGATACAACTGATACTCTCAAATCCACAACAATCTGGCTTCTGAACAAACATGGAAACATTCTACATAAAATATTCGTCAATCAAAACCAGTAGGCTATTAAAAGAGCATCATAACCAAGTAGGGTATGTCCCAGAGGCAGAAGAATGATATGGCATTAAAAACAAAACAGCATAATTGATCAATCAAGGGGGAAAACATGCTTCTTATAATAGATGGTCCCCGAGAAGCATAAAATTCAAAACATATTCTTGATTTAAAAAAAAAAAAAAAACAAAAACAGAAACCTCTTCACAAGCTGGAAATCAGAAGAAACGTCTGCAACAGAAGGGTGACCTACCAGAACGCCAGCAAGCGCTACGTTTAACGTGAAACGCTGGGAGCAATCCTCATGAAAGCTGCTCACTTTCCTAGGAGCACACACACGCACGAACACACACACACGTGTGCACGCCCATGCGCACACTCATGCACATGCACACGCTACCCCTTACTCAGTAGAGGCTGCTGAGGGAATCTCTGAGATCCAAGGGAAGCAGTTGAAAGATTCGAATTTTCCCTTCCAAGATTGGATTCTTGCTTTTATTCTTTTACAGGATGAATGTATTTTATATTTCTTACATAACGAAAATACATAAATTGCCTCAAAATTAAGGAAATCAGTGCGCACATCTTCTTCGGGAATCATGAGCCGGTGCAAACATGCGGTGCGAAGGTCTTGGGAGCCCTGTGAAGGTCACGTCCCAGGGCGGCAGAGGCCCGGCAGGAAGTCCAGCCACCCAGAGCCTGTTGGCAGCGCTCTGCAGGGAGCCTCTCCGAGGGATGGGCGCGGCCGGCCAGAGCCACGGGGGTCCATCTCCAGTCTCCTCAGGGTCAGGAGGTGCTGCTCCTGCCTGGCATCTCCCCAGAGTGGCCGCAGGGATGTCACCAGCCTATCCTGGGCCACCAACTCAGAGAAGATTCTGGGCCCCTGGCTGCCATGGTTACAGCCACGCTGATGTGGGTCTTGGCCCTGCAGCACTTTAGAGCTCCCAGGGAAAACCCAGCGGGGATGGTCCCTGCTGGCCTTGCAGCCAGGTGTGGCTGCTCTCCAGGGAGTTACTGGCGTCCGCTTTTACATAAAGGACACAAGGAACCACAGAACTCACCCTGTCTCCCTACCCCATCCAGGCTGGATTCATCTCAAACCAGTGCAGCGTTCTGTCTTGTTAGGTCAGTTCTGTCCATCTTACACACTGTTTCCCTTTGAATGTGAACCCTTATCTCTGGGTTGTCCTTTATTACTTTTTGAATAACGGATAATTAAAAAACAAGTAAATGTGGTATAGCCATACACATATAGAAACGGTGTAACATTAAAGCTCCCGTCATTTGAAAATCTACTTCTGCAAGTGATTCTTTTTAAAGCAAGGGAGAGAGGGGTACACTCGCCAACTATAAATATTAATCATAGGTAATTCACTGGTTTCGCTCTGTGCCAGGGAAACTGCTCCCTGTAAATCTCGCCGGACTCACGTGAAGTACTCCAGAAGCAGGAAGCACAGAACACAGGTTGGCTATGGTTTCAATTAGCAATGCTGTGCGATGGATATTCTCCCCTTATTTTACAAATGTGGGGTTCTGAGGCTCAGGGAGTTCACGGCCTGTTGACCTCAGGGTCAGCATGGAAATCTAGACTGCTCTGACACGTGCGTCTGTCCATCACAAGGGATGTTTCTCTCCTATCAATCAGGCAGGACAGCTGTCCTCACGTAAAAACATGTACACACAAACATGGGAAACACAAAACATGCCAAAACCCAAATCTGCCCGTGCTCCCGGTTACAGACACAACTGTTTGGTTGATCTGGGAAAACAGAGTACGGTGAAATCAATGGCACATGTGTTTACCCACCCAGGCACACTGACGATGTCTGCACACGGTACAACAGGACCACTAAGGCAGCGACCCTCGGCAGTGAGAATATTAACAAGATGTTTCCCTGCAGTAATTCACGAAATGTCATTAGAATTATAGGTGCAAATGTTAGTGATGGTTCCTGAGTTCTAAAAAAGCACAAAATTGACTTTAATCTTTAATCACTTTTACCTTCTAAGAGTAACCAAAAGAAAAACTTGACTCAAATTTTCACATCGGCGCACAGAGAAGACGGGTCAGGAGGTGGACTTCTGAGTTCACTCGGATCTGCTGATTCTAGAAACACGCCTCTGATGCTTGCCCAAACCTCGCAGCATCATGGGGGGCATCGGCATTGCGTACCTGCACATAGCCTGGCCAGACTCGCGGTATTTCCAGTATTTCTACCCAAGAGCAACCTACGTTATGCTTTCAGGGCCTGTTTTCAATAATGATGAGCAGAAACTATGAAAGCCTCGGTCCCCCACTCTTTAAAACAGCTAACTCTTAACGCTCTCTTTTTTTAGACAACCTCAAGAGTGTTGAGTATTCAGGACTCTGGAAAAAGTCACTAAATTTTAGTGTTCCAAGGTCTCTGACACACACCCTTAAGTGTGCAAAAGAGCAAGCAGCTAAACATGAAGACTGGGCCGCTCCTTTCTAAAGGGAAAGCTATCAAAACAAAGAAACAGGTTGTTCAAACAAAAGAATGATGATATTTTAAAATATTTTGTATGGTTTATTCATTATTGAAAGAGTCAAGGGGTGCCTGGGTGGCTCAGTGGGTTGAGCGTCCAACTTTGGCTCGGGTCATGATCTCATGGTTTGTGGGTTTGAGCCCCACATCGGGCTCTGTGCTGGCAGCTCAGAGCCAGGAACCTGCTTCGGATTCTGTGTCTCCCTCTCTCTCTGCCTCTCTCCCATGCTCTATCTCAGTCTCTCTCAAAAACAGATACACATTATTAAAAAAAGGTCAAAAAAAAGAATTCATATCTTTTGACTCAGCTTAGACTCTATGGAGCCTCAAATGAGGAACCCACCACCCCACTTCCTACCTGGGTGGCCCTCCAGTCACAGACAGGAATAGTCTGCCCAGCTGTCCCTGTCTCAAGTCTCACTAGGTCTGTTCCACACTGCCAGCCTCCCCATGCCCAGACCCCTGCAGACCAGCTGCCCTGGCCTGTGTGGCCCCCAGCCTTCCCCCAGCTTCCAGAAGTTCCCGGCCAAGGTCTCCATGTGGGGAGACCATCTGCAGTCCACCGTGTGCAGGCTTTGCTTCCCGTGATAGGCAGGATCCTGCACGCAGCACGCATCCATCAGTGGCGCTTCTCATTGATGACTAGCTCTCCCTCTGTCCTGGGGGTGCCGTGAGAGCCAGTGGTGGCCAGCTCTGCACACAGCTGTTGTCCAGCAAAGTGCTTACAACACGGAGCTGCTTAAAGAGTTTATGGCCAAACTGGAGATGAACTCCACCACCATGGAGACAGGACTAACAGACACCTGGGATTCCATCTGCCCAGGGACTGAATGCTTTTCAACAACATGCAATAGAGCCTCTGTACACATTTGTTAGGAGAAGGAAGGGAGAAAGGAGGATGGATGGATGGATGGCAGGAAGGAAGGGAGGGAGGGAGGGAGGGAAGAAGGGAGGAAGGAAGGAAGGAGGAAGGGGGGAGAGAGGGAAGGAAAGGGAGGGAGGGAGGGAGGGAGGGAGGAGGAAGGGGGGAGAGAGGGAAGGAAAGGAAGGGAGGGAGGGAGGAAGGGAGGGAGGGAGGGAGGGAGGAGGAAGGGGGGAGAGAGGGAAGGAAAGGAAGGGAGGGAGGGAGGGAGGGAGGAAGGGAGGAGGAAGGGAGGGAGGAGGAAGGGGAGGAAGAAAGGAGGGAGGGAGGGAGGGAGGAGGAAGAGAGGGAGGAGGGAGGAGAAAGGAAGGGAGGAAGGGAGAGAGGGAGACAGGAAGGAAGGGAAGGAGGGAGGGAAGGAGGGAGGGAAGGAGGGAGGGAAGGAGGGAGGGAGGGAGGGAAGGAAGGAAGGAAGGAAGGAAGGAAGGAAGGAAGGGAGGGAGGGAGGGAGGGAGATGTCCACAGAGAACCTGGTTTGAAAACATGGGTCCTGATTCTTCAGGACACCTGTGAACATGTACACGACACGTAGGGACTGGGTGGGCTACTTTTGCTTTTTGTTTTATTTTCTTAATCCAGCATCAGGTGTCAGACCAGAGCCCTCATGATACACGTTACAACTGCATATAACAAAGTCCAGAGGCGAGCGGGAGGTGGGATCAGTAAACAGGACCACGTCACCAGGCATCCCCTTGTGCTGGTGCACATGGAAGCTGCTGTCACATGTCCTGCACGTGTGTGTCACTCAGTGGCTATCCATAAAGAGACGTCATATGTGGAGAACCTCAGAAGACCTCCGTATTTTAAAGATCAGCATCTTTTTGAGAATGAAGAAACCATGTGGAGAAAATTCATGGGCCTCCCACAGCCATGCATGTCTGAGTGGGCAGTTCTTCCAGCTAAACACGGAAACCATGGCACCACTTGTGCCAAGAATTTGTCAACTTGTATCAAACATCCACACGACAGTCAATTTTCTTTTCTTGTTCATCCTCAGACGTGTAAAATAAAACCACGGACCTGTAGAGCTGGAAGGATCCGTGAACTGAGAGCAGTATCTGGAGAAGGGTGCAGTGGGCGGTGGGATGCCGTCCTAGCTCACCCGTCCCACCCCTGCCTGCCCATCCGTCCGGGCCTTGCAGCCGGCACACAGGGCTGCCTCACTCCCTGCACTGCTCTGCCTGCAGATCTCCAGAGACTTACAGGTGAGGCAAAAAGGGGATGCCTTGCAAGTTTAAAATGTGTAAATGAATCAAAGTACATTCCAAATACAACAGCCACTGTTTTATGATCTTTATCTGATAACACATAAAAACATAAACGGCTTTGTTTTTATACTAGATTTGAATGAGACCAGACAACAAGAGGAAACGGTTTTTTTCCAGAGCTGAGCTGGCTTCATTTGCATATGATTCGGGACAAGAGGTCCCACTGAACCCCAAGACAATCTGGGGCTTGTGATTACTGTGCCGTATGCAGTGCCTAACACTGGCTGGAAAAGAAGTGTAATTCTATTATAGGAAATCCACTTCAAGTAATGGAAGAGACTCATTTTTCCATAAGAAAACGTTTGATCAAGAGCTGAGTATTCATCAGGGATGCAGGTGAATTTCAATTCCAAAGCTGTCACCATAATATTCCGGAGCCTTGCAGCCCCAAGTGGACACGTACATTTATAGACCTTGCGGGGGATTTTGCAAACCACAATGGTAGTAATGGACGACGCTCGCGGGGAGTCATAAAGGAGCTCAGTGTGGTCACGGCCCAGGTGGGATGTAGTACCACGGAAACGCTAATGCCCATCTTGGGAAAGTGGACCCCATGTGCCAGCAGGGCAGCCGGTGACGGGAATCCAGGCCAGCAACCGGGACACGCGGACAGGAGACGGCGAGAAATGGCCCTTTAGCAGGCGGGCCTGAGGACGGGGACCCGGCAGCATCACCGGGAATGTGTCTGGGGACCAGGGCTCCCGCTCACTCTTTCTAAGGGGCTGTGCCCACGTCACAAATGACACAACATGGCCAGAGGCATACGACATGCGGGACACGCAGGTGTTTCACGTGACACAGATGGAACCCATGAGACGCACACGATGTCTCACTGATGAAACCCGCACACTTGCTCACAGTAACAGCACAGATCGGCAGTGCAGGCTCTGCTGATGGGGGGACACCGCAAGATGACAGGGTCAGACGATCCAGCTCACAGCTGCACATGGTGATGACTGAAAGCTGGGGGGATGTACTAGTAATCGCTCAGTGAGCACAGCTCGCTTTACAGGCCCACCTCTCAAACACCTATGGGGGGCATCCCGTCTCCGGCCCGCTGGGAAGCCCCTGGGAGACTGATGATGTCCCGGCCACCCGTGAGGCACAGTGGGGGCGGACGGACGGATGGACACCCAAGGGTCTCCCCACGTAGACACCTGGAGCCCCGCATCCTCAGGCCTGGCACCCCCTTTGTCTCGGCACAGGATGACAACCCGGGCACCTGCGTCCTCACGTGTGTGGGGGTCAGATGAGCTGTGGCACGTGCTTTACAAGTGTCAATGCTCAGACTCCAAGGGCAGAGAGGCCTGGAGACCCCGTTACCAGTTATTAAGCAGCCAGGGGAAATCAGTGCTGATGCTGTGAAGCGTCACTGCCTCTCTCCAAAAAAACAAGACGAGAGAAACCGTACCTTCCCTCTCTCTACCTGGGAACATATGTCCTCATTATACGGTCTTCATTTCAGAGGAAGAAAGTTCCTTATAAAAGAATAATTTTACACAAAAGAGAGAGAATAGAACCAGTGTTCTGAGGAAAAGGTGATGTTAATGCTTAACACTGTTATTAGCGGGGGAAAAAAAAATCACTATTATTAGTGACTGTTAACACATTTACAAAGTATCCAAAAGAAACTCTTTTAGGCTGTATTCCAAAAGACGTGGAGAGAGACACAGGGACCCAGAGAGAGACAGAGACACGGAGAGACAGAGGGCAGCAGAGGAGAGAAAGAGAACAAATACAGAACTACTCCTACTATTGTTTTTTCTTTAGGGAATGAATAAAAGGTGATTTGCAAAGTACTTGAAAGGCTCACTCAAGTTTACGATGATTGTTCTTGCAGGCTTCAGTGCAAACATATGACACATACTATCTTCAGCTTGGAGTCCTGGGGGATCGTAGGCGGCCGCCTGGCCCACGCTCCGGAAGACCGTGGAGCATGTGCACCTCGCAGGGGAAGTGTCCGGGCTGTGCCTGTCACCCACCCCACGGGGACAGAAATCAAACAGAAGAGAACCACCGGATGAGATTTACGGTAACAGAAATCGCTGCTCGCTAACTTTTAAGTTAGGCTCTGGAATACAAAACACAGTTCTGATTGAAATTGGTATAAAAGCAGATTAACGAGGATGCCTTTTGGTCCCCGGTTCATAGAACCATCAAAAGCACTCGTTCAAAGATTTCAGGTCAATACCTCTTTCCTGTTGGCCAGTTTGGACAGAAAAGATTCAAATCCACCCGGAACCTCTGGCCCCACCCAGTCTGCGTGACAGAGCGGAGGGCACAGGCGCATCGGGCTCACGCATCTGTCCCTGAGCCACAGAAACTCCCCGGTGTACTGAGTCCTCCAGAGTGGCTGTGACTCTTGTCCCCGGGCTCCCCCCAGTTCAATTCAGAGCCTGACAGATGTTTGCAATCACATGTGAGGGGACGGCTGGTCAGGGAAATAGAGAAGTTCTGTTTTCAAGATTGAATTAAACTTAAAAAGAAAGTTTCTCAAAAAGGCGGGGGGGGGGGGTCCCACCATCTTTTACCTAGTAAACACTTGTCACAGAGGATTAGTAGCTTTGGTGAGAGGCAGAAGCCAGCCAGGCGTGTTTTTGAGAGACGAGGGGACCACATAAAGCAGGGAAACACGCGAACACACGCACCAAGAGCAAATGTTTCCTATGGCAAAACTGTCAGAAAGGGAGAAAAAATATTTTTCTTAACTGCAACTCAAATCAGCAATTCACTGTGGGGCAGGGAGCCTGATCTTTGTGTAGGATCCATCCCTGGCAGGTGGCTGTACAAACAGGTTCCCAACGTGCCACCTTCATTCTCTTTCAAACGACCCGGCAGTGAGGACCGGCCGCTCAGGAAAACAATCCAGAACCTGCTATGTCGCCTGCCACCCCAAGGCTTTTGCTACCCTGACCGAGGTATCTGATCCCTGACCTGGGAGGAGAGACCAGGATGTGCCATCTTTGTTTCAGAATTTCACATTCCTTCTCTTTCTGGAAAAGCACGAACATGCATTGTTTTCTGTACACACCTGCGTGGGAAGAGCAGGCACGTGGGCTTCAGAACGCCCGGGGAGGCCAGTGCCACCATGGCGCGGACCCCTGTCCTCACCCCACCCAGCAGAGGAGCCAGGCTGCCTGCCATGGTTTACAGGAGGAGACGGGCACTTCATCACCACTCGACGCTCTCACGCAATGCACTGGAAGGGGCGACGTGGGCTCGTCCGCTGTCCCACTGGGTTCCTCTCTCTGAACTGAAAGTCCAGGATTGAAGGCAACGACCCCTACGGCCAGAGCACCGTGCACGTCCGGCCTGTGACAACAGCGGGGGGCGGGGGGGGGGGGCAGATGGTGCGACTGAAACAGCTCTGTGTCTCGCTCAAAGCGGACCCTGGGAGCCAGCAGCTGGCCCTGTGCCGGGAGCCTGGCTGGAAACGGAGCATTGGGCCCCCAGGCGGTCAGGCCTGCTTTGCGACCCCATTCCGGGCCACCCACCAACACCCGGTGGGCATCAACAGGTTCTGAAGGGAGGCCTATCACGTCCTCCTTGGCCGTGGTGGCCGCCAGGAAGGGAAGACGGCCACCGCGTGGGGTCCGGACGGCCCACGTCCCGGCCGGCCAGAGAGGCCTGCGGAGTTGCCTGACCCCGGCAGGGGGTGCGTGGGCCTGTCCCCCCCCCACCACCACCTCCCCCTCCCCGGGGGCTGTGTCAGCGCCGAGCCGGCAGCAAAGACCAGCCAGGCTGAGAGTCGGCAGGTCCGTTCCCCTTAGGGCCACTATGCCAGCAGGGCTCCGAGGACACGGGCCCTCACTCCTCGCCCCCGGGAGGGGACAGCGGCGCCCGGGGGAAGGAGCCGGCCGGCAGCATCCAGCTCTCCCCGCACGGAGCCACAGCCGCGGCCGCAGCCGTCGCGGGTCGTGTGGCCTCGCGGGCGCAGCTCCCCCTCACGTCCAGCACGGGCCCGCGTGGACTGCGCTCACCACACACGAGCCTCCGCGAGGACGCGGAGAAGCCGGCGGCACCTGCGGGGGACACAGAGCCCGGTGGCGTCGGGGAAGCAAGCCCCCCACGCCTAAATGCCGCTTTCGACTCGGGAGCTCCCAGGAGACAGCAGATGGCGGCGCGCGGAGACCGCGGCCGTGCCTGTGCCGGGGGACATCGCGCCACGGGCCCGTCCCCGGCCCCTCCCTCGCTTCCCACCCGACGCGCCCACGACGCGCAGGCCGGTGGGACGGTGCCAGGCTTACCGCCGACTCGGGAAGCGAGGAGCGCAGACGCCCAGCAAGGCCTCGACGGCACGGGGCAAAACGGGCACGTGCTCCGCGCACCAGCGTGGCCAGGCGTCGTCCCCGCGAGGCGCGGGCGAGCAGTCGCACGGCTGAAGCATCCGCAGGTGACTTGGGACCCGACCGTGACTCCCGCATGCCGTCTAGGCACAACCGGAACTCCGTGCAAAGAATCGCAACATTTGTAATGGGACCGATGGCAACGTGTCAGAACCGCTGACCGGACCGTTGTCCCTCACACTTTGTCTGTTACGTGGGGTCAGCCGGCCAGGCACGTGCATAGTCGCTTACACGGCCTGGCCTTCGCGAATGCTTATTTGACACCCGACCGATTCACCTCAGTAAATGTGAGTCGATTCCTCACGAAATAAAACTCACTGGAGGTGTCAGTGTCGCTTCAAGGCAGATCTGGCTACCGCGGAAGGCAGCGCCGAGACGAGCTCACCCAAGGACTGGCTCCCGCCATCTCGCCCAGGTGAGGATCAGAGAGGGTCTCGGTCCCCGGGCCGCGCACAGCTCCTCACATCCGACAGCCCCAGGGCGGAGCGTGGCTGCGGTGAAGGAGGCTGGGGATCCGTGGACTCGGGCCCGGGGAGCTGCTCTCCTGTGGCTCCCGTGGGCTTGTGCTCGGGGCTTGCAATCCCGCCCTCCTGAGGAAGGAGTGGGAAGAGGTCCTGCCCTCCTGAGGAAAGACCAGGAGGCGGCCACGCCCTCCTGAGGAAAGACCAGGAAGAGGTCCCGCCCTCCTGAGGAAGGAACAGGAAACATCCCATCCTCCTGAAGGACTAAGAGGTAGTCCCGCCCTCCTGAGGAAGGAGCTGGAAGAGGTCCCGCCCCCCTGAGGGAGGAGCAGGAAGAGGCCCCGCCCTCCTGGGGAAGGAGTAGGATGAGGTCCCGCCCCCCTGAGGAAGGAGCAGGAAGTGGCCCCGCCCTCCTGGGGAAAGACCAGGAAGAGGTCCCCCTCCCCCCCCCCCCCCCCCCCCCCCCCCCCCCCCCCCGAGGAAGGAACAGGAAACATCCCATCCTCCTGAAGGACCAAGAGGTGGTCCCACCCTCCTGAGGAAGGAGCAGGAAGAGGCCCCGCCCTCCTGAGGAAAGACCAGGAAGAGGTCCCCCCCCCCCCCCCGAGGAAGGAACAGGAAACATCCCATCCTCCTGAAGGACCAAGAGGTGGTCCCGCCCTCCTGAGGAAGGAGCAGGAAGAGGCCCCGCCCTCCTGAAGAAGAGCTGGAAGAGGTCCCGCCCCCCTGAGGAAGGAGCAGGAAGAGGCCCCGCCCTCCTGGGGAAGGAGTAGGATGAGGTCCCGCCCCCCTGAGGAAGGAGCAGGAAGAGGCCCCGCCCTCCTGGGGAAAGACCAGGAAGAGGTCCCCCCCCCCCACCCCAGGAAGGAACAGGAAACATCCCATCCTCCTGAAGGACCAAGAGGTGGTCCCACCCTCCTGAGGAAGGAGCAGGAAGAGGCCCCGCCCTCCTGAGGAAAGACCAGGAAGAGGTCCCCCCCCCCCTCCTGAGGAAGGAACAGGAAACATCCCATCCTCCTGAAGGACCAAGAGGTGGTCCCGCCCTCCTGAGGAAGGAGCAGGAAGAGGCCCCGCCCTCCTGAAGAAGAGCTGGAAGAGGTCCCGCCCCCCTGAGGAAGGAGCAGGAAGAGGCCCCGCCCTCCTGGGGAAGGAGTAGGAAGAGGTCCCGCCCTCCTGAGGAAGCACCAGGAAGCACTGGCTCCGTTTGCTTCCATCTGCACAATTTTATGTTTTCCTGACACTGCTTTTGGATTATAATGAAGCCATTTGTCCCAGGCAGGAGTTTTGCCCTGAAATGAATTATGCTTTTTTTGACAGCTGAATGAGCACCGTGAGCCAGCAGAGCCCCCCCTCACTGCACCCAGATGGCCGTGGAGGAGCCTGAACAGAGAAGAATAAAGCAGACCCCCGAGGCCTGCACCCCACCCAGCCCAAGACCCCCCAGGGGACCCTTGCCTGCACCACTCGCAGTCCACCTACGTGGAGCCGCTCCTCAGAATCCACAGCCCTCACACTGTGTGTCAGGGATGCATCTTAGGGAGCAATGCAAGGTCCACCGAATTGTGGTTGGGGTCCTCTCTCCAAGCCCCCTACTCGGCCAGCTGAGCCTTAACGCTGAGGGCTGAGAGATAGCATGAAAATCAAAGCCACTGAAGATCAAATTAACCCATTATCCTCTTCAACATATATCAAGATTAGGGAATTTGCTTTATAATTTCATTGGGTCTATTTCATCTGGAAAAGGGTATGTACTCATTAACCTTGATTTTAAAATGTTTTTTCCATGTTTGCATTCTTGATGTTTACGTCTGCCTTTCTAAAAAACAACTTCAAAATTGAACTGAACAAACGCTACCCACGACGGTGACCTGGGATGTCATGCGCTGAAATGGGTGCTGAGGGGCTCAGGTAATGACCGTGCGCACCTGCTCTCGTGCAAGTCATCTGCCTGGAGTCGCCGTGTGCACAACGTGCCCCTGGCTCTGCTCAACGCCCTGCCCTCACTCTGGCAACCTCACCAGGAGGAACTACAAAGCCCCGGAATCCAAGCCCACCCCACACGGACTCCGTCCAGAACGCCGGTTCCTGATTTTACTCTTACCTACTTGGCTCATGCGTTTATTGCCAGTTCCTGCCACCTTGTGCGTGTGTGCCCACCTTTATTCTCTCTGGGTCTGACACTTATAATCCACGTTTTATTACAGGTTTCCAACCTTGAACTTCGGAGCTCTTGGTGGAGAGAAGCCTGCGCATCCTAACATTTCAGTAGAGGCATCCCCACATTGCAGGACGTTGTCACGTATCTGCTCAAGAGCACGTGGATGGCTTCTGCCCTGGGAACATTCCTGCAGCACCGTGCTGGTGCCGGGCTGTGCTCACAGGGCTGCTTCAAGAAAACAGGTCAAAGAGATGATGTCAGGTTTTCTGAAATCTCTTCTTGATGATGGGCATCGAGAAGGTAAAATGGTCGTGCTGAATTTTCAAACCCCGTAAAACCTTTTAGATCCTGTGGGAAAGCTCCGGGTTTATTTGAGGACTATACAGCAGGTTTATATTTCAGCTTTCCTTTGGCAAAAGAAATCCTGGCATTTCCCTTTTGCATAATAAGCCAAAAGCTACTGGCTGCTGATGGGGTTTGCTTTGGTTTCTGTGTCTTCCCATCAGCCATATTTAGATTCAACTAATTTTTATTCAGTTCCTAGCATGTCCCAGATATTTATTGGATATTTTCAAATACACTATCTGCCCCATTCTCACTGTGGAAAGGGAACTGAAAAAATAAGGCAGTGTTCAGAGCCTCCTGTCTGGTGCCCGGCCCCCAGATTGTAAAATTTAACTCAAACCCAGGCTTTCTGACTCCCAAGTTTGCCTCATCCCCAATCCACCAGACGCCCATTAGAATGACATTGTCGACTCACAGAAGCAAGAGAGTCAGTGGGACAGGCTGTGAAGCTGCAAGGGGAGAGAGGAGCAATCACCCTGCAAAACGGCGGCAGGCGCCCCTGCGCACCACACGTCACACGCTCTGCGTGCGGGCCCGTGATGCTTCTGTGCGGGCCCGGGGACTGCGGAAAACCGTGTGTGGTCGGAGGCCGCAGAAAACAGTGTGGGACTGGGGACCGTGGAAAACCGTGTGTGGTTGGGGACGACGGAAGACTGTGAGGGGCCGGGGACTGTGGAAAACAGCGCGGGGTTCGGGCCCATGGAAAACCATGCAGGGTCAGGGACTGTGGAAAACACGGCCATCTGCTGACAGGCTCAGATGACCTGAAGGTTCCCCCATCTCTCTTCAGTTGAGGCCGAGGCTGGCGTCCATCGGTGGACATGTGTCCCATCTGGCGTCTAATGGACTCCCCTACTCAAAGCTGCGGTCTCGGGCACCACAAAGCCCAAGCAGGACTCAGGCCTCCAGCACTTCCAAGAGCACTGCACAGTCCTGCTGCCTGCCCGTCTGGGGAGGCTGATGATTCCTTCGGTGCTGTCCACACAGTGGTTCCCTGGCACTGAGTCCACAGGTGACACTCCCCAGGGGGCTCTTCTGGAATGTCTGACCCATCGTGCCCCACTCCGAGAAACGGAAATGTCGAGCACACCCAGGACATCCTGCGTAGATGACGGGGCCACAGACGTGACCAGAAAAGGACCCAGGTCAGATCCCTCTGAACAGAACGGTAACGGCATAGTTTTTGTCATAAAATCTCAAAACCACCAGGTTGGCCACTGGCTTGAATTCCTATACAAGGAGCACCAGCCCCGATTAAACGTAGCCAGTGGTCTCTCTCCTGGGAGTCTCTGAGCAGCACGTGTATCTCAGAGTGGCTCCAGCATTTCCTTAATTATTTGGATTCTATCACTGCCCCCAGGTAGGATTCCTAAGACCTCCCCTGTACTGGTAGCATTTTACAGAGTTTCGAATCGCTCCTGCAGGCTTAGGTGCCGCTGCAAGCTCTCTGTACACACGCACTGCCTTAACCCTCGCTACCACCTGGAAGGGCAGGGCTCTAGTCCATCGGGCCACGGGCCAGGTGGCTCACAAACAAAAGAAATTTGTTTCTCGCAGTCCTTGGGCTGGAGGTCATGGGGTGAGACCCTCTTAGAGGCGGCAGACTCTGGCTTTGTCCTCACATGGAGGAGGGCCTGGGGCTCTGCCGAGGTCTCTTCTCTAAGGACACTGATCCCATCACGAGAGCCCCACCCTCATGACCTATCTTCCCCCAAAATCACCCCCTCCTGACACCATCACACGGGGGCCCCCACCCTCACGACCTCATCTCCCCGCAAAGCCCCACTCCTGACATCGTATGGGGATTTAAGATTTATTATGAATTTTGTGGAGGCATAAATATTCAGTCTATTACAGGTTACTATTATTATCCCAATTATCAGAAAAATCAGAGTCTCCCAGAGGTTAAGAAACTTGCTCAAGGTCACATGGCAAGGAAATGGTGGCAGGACTTGAACCCAGGTAGCCTGGCCCCAGGATCCATGCCCTTCCCTCTCTCCTACGCTATTCCTCCTCAGAACTGAGGGAAATTCTTTCCAATATTGTTCTGGGGAAGCTAATGGGCACTGAGACAGACACTGTGCCAAATCCTTCCACGTTTTCTTTATGCTTAAATCATTTTGCACAATTCAGTCACCTCTGTGTTCAGAGTGCCTGCCATGGACGGGTGCGGGGGGACCCGTGAGGCGCAGCAAGACAGAAAAGCTGTGGGCACTCGTTCCGAATGAGCTGAGCCTAGTCAAGGGGCTCCCCTTCCAGAAGGGGCGGCCCTGCGGTGTTGAGACACATGCACCAGGACCGTGATCCAGAACCTGTCTCACTGGCGGTGGGACAAGTGTGCTCAGCAGGTCCTTCTCAGCCGGTGGACCCAGCATGGCTGTGCCAGCACGTGAGCCAGTCACCCGGCCAGCTGCACAGTCACCAAGCCTCATGCACCAGGGAGACCAGGGGCGGGGTTGTGCCCATGCCCGTCCCAGGCTCAGACAGCAAGGCGTGAACTTGTGGGTCTTGGCACAAGTCTTGGCACCTCTTGGCAGGCACCAGGAGAGGAAAATTGAAAGCTACAATGAATAAGCCAAGCGCCCAAGAAGGTTCCCGCAGAACCTCAGTGGAATTCAGCTGAGAGTCTTCCTGAACACTGAAAGCAGGTATTTGCCATTGTCTGTACTTGTCACTGTTTTCCTCTAATTCGACGGACACCACAGCTGTCAGCCTCCTCGTGTATCAAATGAAGACTTTTCAGACACGTGCTCACTCACAAAATTACTTCACGCTGTCACTGTCAATTACAAAACTCTGTCGTAACAAACTAGTGGAAAATACTACTCAAAGGGTAGTTATAATACGGAAATGCTTAACTTTTGGGAAAACTCACTTTACTTTCTTCTTCCCGTTTCCCCATCAACTAGCAAAAAGGCGGAAAAACCTCACCATGTCCTTGAGTTTGGGGACCACCTAGAGGAAAGTGTCCAGACATAGATGCAATGATTACACTGAATATTTCAGCAAAGTCACCCCCCGAAAATTCTTCAGTCCCTTCTTCCTGCCTGAAATCCTGACTCTGCATGGTGTCCACAGCTGTCTTACAGACCCATTTCCCATCTTTTATGGTGATAAAATACATATAACATAAAAGCTACGACTGTAGCTTTTTTTTTTTTTTTTTTTGCAGTGGACGGCTCGGTGGCAGCCATTTCATCAGACTGTGGACAGCTGCCACTGTCCATCCACAGAGCTCATCTTGCAGGACCGGCACTCTGTCCCCAGTGAACCCCCAGCCCACCTCCTCCCCAGCCCTGGCGCCCCCTGCCACCCTCTCTCCATCTCTGCAGATGTGCCTCCACCAGGGGTCGCCTGTGGGTGGAACCACACCGTGTCTATCATCCTGTATCTGTCCATTTCCCTTGGTGCAATGTCCTCGAGGTTCAGCCCTGTTGCAGCGGGTGCCAGGATTTCCTTCCTTTTCGGGGCTGAATACCAGTCCAGCAGGCATACACACACATTGTGTTTATCTATCCACCCTGGGGAACACAGGCGGCTTCCACACCTTAGCTCCTGTGCACCACGTGGTCGTGAGCGTGGGTGTAATGGACACCCTTCATACAAGTGCAAAGGATGGCCTGACATTAGGACTGTTTCTTCAAAACACAGCAATAAACGGGCAAGAAAATCAAGCTGGGCTTTATGGCCATCTTCAGAAAACTCTCGAGAAGCCACGATGCACTCGAAGTTCACCCCGTCAAGGGGGTCACCTCCGGAAGAAGAGCAGAGCTGAGCACTGGTTCTGTGGGCGACAGCCCAGGTGCTGAGCTTTACAGAAACCACAGCAGGTCGCCCTGCAGGTGGACATATGGCTCTGGCCCCCTCAGGAACGTGGGGTCTGGGTCGGAAAGCTTCTCTCCAAACCTGGTGAGGGGACAAAGCCATACCAGAGGAGTGGAGGGGAAGCAGGGTTCTTGGCACAATTAAAGCAAAAAATTGCAAATAATACACATGACCAACGAAAACAGCCACCCCAGGAAAGAGTCAAGGGAGAGAAGCCTGCATCAGAGACCACGTCCTGCAGAAAGCTCACTCAACAGCAGACTCACCAGTCGGCGGCCTTGGCAATCCCACCTCACATCGCCTCTTCAAACCAGGGGACCGTGAGAGTTTCCACACCACGGACGCACTGACGGTCGCTGCACAGGGCTGTGGCTTTGCCAAACCCCAGCTCAGACGTGATCCACACAGGATGACAAGCCTATGCCTCCGGGCTCCTGGCGGCCTTGCTGAGTTCCGCGCAAGGGGGCACTTGTGCCAGGCTGCCCCATCTGATGAGGTCTCAGCAATAGCAAGGATGCCTGTCACAGCACCTGGATGCCCACAGGGCACATGTCCCCAAGCTCTGACCCTCCTCTTGGCCTTTAGTGAAAGGGGCCATCGGCCCAGGGTCAGCTCTGTGCCAGGCACAGTGACGGGAACCCTCACCAATGACCCTCCTGTCAGAGATTGTCTCCATTTCACAGATGACAAAACGGAGCCAAAGCCACAGAATGGTCAAGCTGCTCCTGGTCACCATGCTTTAACAATACCGCAAACTTTTATTTTTGAGGCACGTGTGATAATTCCCCAAGCTGAACACTTTATTGGGAAGGAAAATCCATTTGGGGGCACATTTAGCTCTGTGTTCTGGATGCAGTGAACAGATCTGGTTTGATCGACGGTCTGCCCTCATTCTGCCCAGAGGCTAAGACCCGTCCCAGAAGAAAAGATGTCTGAGATGTTGAAGAACATGTGCTTCAGGAGCCTCCCTATCGTATTCACCGTGGAGTCCACATGGCTGTGTTCTCATTTTAAAGCTTCCCCCTGAACGCGGCCCTGACAGATGACAATGGACAGATGCTGCAATGATGCCCTCCAGGACAGGTATGTTCTAACCCCGCGTGTCCCCACCCGCCACATCCAGCTCCGGCCTCTGCAGTTCCCTCCAGTGTCCCTGAAGTTTGCTAGACAAACCACAAAACATGAGTGTGGCAGTGCACAAGATGACCTTCTGCACACAAACTACTTGGAGACTCAAGAGCGAGAGGGAGGGCACCATGGACGTGTCTGTCCCACGGCCTCTGTGGTCGCCCTGGAGGATGCCTGCAGGGCACTGGCATCTGTAACTGCCAATTCATTGATGAATTAGAAATGCTGTGAGCATTTTTATATTAGCTACTTTGACCTCAGAGAATGATCTGACTTTCTAGGTTATTTACAATTAAATCTTATTCTCTGTCTAGAGAATAAAAAAAAAAAAAAAAACCCTCTCAATCTCATTAAGAGTTAAGAGAGTTATCTATCTTCTGGAACCGGGTAGGACGGAGTGGCCCTCATGCGGCCACCACGGGTGCAGTGACAGCCCCCTCCCTGCTCAGGAGCTGGGGAACCGCCTGGAGTCACAGATGATGGCACAGAGCCGGGGACCACAGAACGTGCCCAGGTCCTCCAGGCGTCTTCGATGCAGATCATTACTGGATGGCTCCCAGGCTGGGGAATTCAGGGTGGTCCTGAGGCACAGTCCACGGGCAGGGCGAGGACACTCAGGCCCGGGTGTCTGGGTTCCAGTGCAGACGTGGTGGGAGCCTCTAGAGGAACCCCCGGTGCCTGGACAGCGGTGGGGAGGACGGGAGCCCCCCGCCTAGGAGCCCTGCAGAAGCATCGCTATATGGAGTGTGTGCTCATGTGAAACATTCACACAATTGCACTCGGCCTTGTGTGTACAGAAGGTCAGCGTGAAGCGTCCCTACAGGCACTTGGTGAATAAACAATTCTGTTCGTTCCACTATGTGTGTGCCTGCCAGCAGCCCCCCATGCAGGCAGTGTCCCCTCTCTGCTGTTCTCCCTTGGCCACAAAGTGCCCAGAAGCAGCTTCCCTGGGCTTTAAGGCACAGGAAAATGACAGCGGTGCCTTCCTCGGGCTCAGGACTTCTCAGCTCCACGTCATAACGGGCAATATCATTCCCATGGGGAAGGGCTCCCTTGTGCAGTGTGGCTGACGTGGGTGAGCACAGGGCCGTCCGTCCATCTCAGGGTGAAATGCGGGCACGGCCAAGCGTGGGGGCCCTCCAGCACGCCCGCAGCCCCGCCGCTGTAGCCTCGGCCGCACCCGTGACCTCCTCTCCCGCCCTCCCAGGTGAGCCAGCAGCGGGGACTCTCGCTCCGCCAAGGAGGGAGCCCTCACTGGTCTTCAGAGACCCTGCAGACGGAGGAGGCACTAGATGTCTCTCTCCCTCTCTCTCCAGAAAGGGATGCAACCTAATTAAGGGTAATTAATCCAGCAGCAGACACGGCTGGTCCCTGAGGCCACGTCCCCGGCAAGCCTGGCCTGCACGGTAACAAGATGTGGAAGGAGATGGCACTACGGGCTTCGGGATCGGTGTCTCCTGAACCCCATGCCCTCAGCGCGGCCCATCAGCCCTGGGCCTTTGTGAGGCGCAGAGCTCTGTCCAGTGGCCACGTGTGATGCCCTCCTAGAGGGGTCTGGACTGTTTCCCGACCGGGCATGCAGAGGCTCGGGAGGCCAGAGCACGCGGTCCAGATACCGACGTGCTCAGGGTCGACTGAGTGATGGTTCAGGTCCCTCTGACGGTGCTCCTGCTTCCACACGCACCACGAGCCTCCGTGGCTACAGGGACTGTGTGACTCAGCCCACCTGGTTCCGGACGGGACCCACCACCAGCCACTCTGTTCTACTTTCAGGCCAAAAACCTCCCCTTTCATCCAACAAATAGGCCTGATGGTGTAACAGCGGCTGCAAGTCTTCGTGACCTCTGGGCAGGGAGGCGCCGGGGGCCAGGGGACTGCCCGCCTTACCTGGCTCTGAGGGCCTCCTCTCAACAGCTTTAGAAAGGAGGCTCCAGGATTTGAAGGTTTCAGATTCCGCAGACAAGTTGTAACACGGATGGCGTCACTCAGAGCACGTGATACTGTATTTCCTGATAATTTTATCGGGACCTCACAGAAGGAACACGTCCCTGTGCCTGCCCTTCGGGAGAACTTAGGTCTCCAAGACTTCAACACCAACAAAACTTTCGAACAATAATACGGTATTAAGAGAAATGATTCACCATCTCTGAAATTATACTTATGGCTCATGTCGTCATTCAAGAGGCTCCATTTCCCTTCCCTGATTTTATAGCTGACACACCAATCACACTGACGTAAGACAGATACGTATCTGTTTCTATATGTATATATGTACCAAATACGTGATTTTATAATAGACACGACTTAATAACATATAATTTTAGAACGCGATTTTATATAGGGATATACATTGTTTTTTTACCTTTTTTCTCAATTTTTTTGACAATTCAATTATTTCTCTGTCATGTGATACATGCTGGCGATTTTTGTTTGTTTAGTTTTGCTCCTGAACATTTTGTGCGTGTGTGGTAAAATATGCACAAAATTTACCACGTGAAGCCATGCTTAAGGGTACAGTTAAGCGGCATTCTGGACATTCACACAGTCGCGAGACCATCGCCGCCATCCACCCACCTCCACAACTTTTCCATCTTCCCAAACTGAAGCTCTGTCCCCCCAGACACGGACCCCACCCCCCTGCCAGCCCTAGTGCCACCATCCCCGTCCTGGTCTCTGGGGACGTGCCTGCTCCAGGGACCGTCCATGAGTGGAACCAGACAGACTTGTCCTTCCCTGGCCTGTCTGTCCCTGTCCGGTTTATCTCACCGATCACAACATCCTCACGGCCCATCCATGTGACAGCAGGTGTCAGAATCCCCTTCCTTTGCAAGGTGGAGTAATGTTCCATTTGTCAAGACTGGCTTTTAATGCCCATCCCATAGACACGGGCATGCCATTTTCTTACCCAATAAAGAGAAACCACCTTCGAAAAGCACTAACATTAAATGTTTAATAAAAACCCTTCACAGGACCTTTAAGAGGAAGCAGAGTGTCAGTGTTGGCCCTCGGGATTTCCCGACAAGGGAAGAATTGCGCGTTCGCTCATCCAGCACTCACAGGTGGGCAACCTGCCCCAGACAATACAACTCCGTCGGTCCCTGGCCTGGGACCTTCCGTGCCCCCTGCCGGTGTGCCCAGCAGCCCCGCAGCCAGCCCCTCGCACACGTCAGCTCACTGGGCGGGGGCATCGTGCCGTGGCAAACCAGGGCAGACCCCGGCCCTGGGGTCCGAGTGACTGCCACGTCTGTGCTCCCGCCCTCAGGAGGCGGATGCGCTGGCTGACACCCGGGAATCCTAGAGATGCCCCTGGGCAGAGCCAGCACAGAAAACCGCCCCCACGGCAGCGGCCACCGCAGACGGTGCAGGGAAGAGAAAACGTTTTTTGTTGCTCAGTTTTAAAACAAAGTTCACACGGATAGCTGTGAAGCAATGGGAACATTTTGGTTAATATGGGCTGCTTTAAGAAATTGATTTTTATATGCTATTGCCTGTAAGAAATTTGAATCATTTTTCAAATTTAGTCTGTCTCTGCAGAGCATGTAATTCCTCAAACGCACATCTTTGTGGCCTCTCTCCTGCTTAGTCACGTACGAGCAGAGGACAAGGTCACGGGAGCCAAACTACTGCGCTTACCTCCACAGGTTACTACACCTGTCAACCGTGATGTCTAAGCACTACCCTCCAGAACACGCCCTCTGACTTCCTGCTGCACCTTTGTTTTCTTGTGTCAGTCTTGTGACAGGGCAGAAGCGATATATTTTTATTGAAATAAGGGCCTTGAATGCAGGTCGATGCATATTAGAAAGACATTATCTAAGTTTAAGTGAATTATCTTCAGAATGCCAAAGATCGGGTAATGACACAAGACCTGCACTATTGCTCAATACCCTATGCACTAATCATCACTGTCTAAATGTCAGGCTACCTTTGCTCAGTGAACCGACTGATGTAAAACAAGCTCTCTGCTCAGTTCCTATGGGAAGCCCAGTGGCAGGCTGGCAGATAATGCTCTGCACCCCTGGAGCCTGCCTCCACGTCTCACATGGAAGCATTTCATCAACCTATTCCTTCGTGTCCTTCTGGAGTTCTCTGGGGAAGGGACAGGGTCCCTCCCATCAGGAGGAAGTGCCACTGTGAGCACATAGCAGCCGAGACCCTAAGCTGTTTACCAACGTCATCTCCAGTGTAACCCTCGGCATACAGCAGGAGCTCAAAAGTAGACACGGCTTCAGAAGTCACCAAACACCCTGCTCTGCACAACGCACCAATCACTCCCTGTTTGCTTTTTATCATTGTGAAGCTTTTCACGCTGCTAACAGAAAATATTAATTCCCAGAAGCACTCGGGGAGAATTTCGTAGCAGCTACTACAAGGTCTAAAAGAAAGAACAAATCAAATGAAAATTTCAAGGCACATAAGAGCTTGAGAAAGCTAGGTACCAGGAATGTCAGCAGTGCTAAGAACTTATTTTTTTTTTAATTTTTGGCTTCAAAGAATCTCTTTAAAATGTCACACTTATAGTAATTTCTACAATGCACATTAGCCCCAGAGGAAATGGTCATGAAGTGTCCCCCTCTCTCAAATGGACGCTGTTAAAATGCACGCCCTCCCACCTACACACTAATCCACTAAAATCACATTGATGATTTCTATAATGTCCGGAGCAAGAGAAGAACAAAAAGGTGCATGTGTATAGACTGGAGGCAGGTCACGGCAGGTGCAGAGGCCGTCTCAGTGTGCTGAGACACTTCTCCGCAAGGGCCCGTACGACCCTGGCGCCCTTCCACACTTTCTGTGCCTTGGCCAATATTCTCAAATCTGTCTACGAGGGTGTGAAAGCGCATCCCTGCGTGAGATGCCCTTTCAAGAAGGAAGGGTAAGCCAGAGGCACACCCCTGATACTCCTGCATGTTCTAGAAGTCCAGTCTAGAGCCGGAGCCGAATGAAGATTGCGCTGGCGTCTTGTCTTATTTACCGTTTCACATCTGAAATGACTTACTTCCAATTTAGTTTTCTGAATCTCAGAATGTTTTTGTAAACAAATTGGTGTGGGTAAGTTTCCCTGAGGCAAGCGCAGAACAGCTCTGGCACTGGGCTGGTCTCCAGGGCCTGTGCACTCCCGGGGAGGGAGGGGCACCTAGAATGTTCCAGATGGTGTAGGTTTAAAAGAGAGCCAGATCTCTGTTCCAACATGAGTGTAAGTCATTGAGGGGTCTTCAGGCAAAAACCAGTGAGAGCAGCAGAACAGGAGGCAGGAATGTGGGAGGCCAAATGACTGCGTTACTACCAAGAGCTCAGCCTTCAGCCAACCGGAGAAAGAGCGTAGCAGCAAATACCGGCTCAGGTCTGTGCGTTTCATGCAGGCTCCATTCTGTGCATGACGCGGGCTTGGCTGCACCAGGAGGAAGTTCTCCAAGACACAGCGAGTGGGCGTTTCTGCTTCACCTCTTGTGCTGCGTAACACGGTGACTCCCCGAGCTCCTGACGACACACGTGACCCGGAACACACGGGACACATGGGCTCTGTAGAGTCATAACCCAAGTGTCCGGGGAGGAAGTCTGAGTTGACAATCTTTTAATCTTGTAATAAGTGTTCCAGGTGTTTCTTATGATACGAGTTTGGGAAATAATCAGTCTACTCATTTGGAAGCAGCCAAGGAAAGTCGGCCAGGATGCAGAGTGGACAAAGCGCCCACCAGCACCCCAAACCCAGCGCCCCCCATGCCCTCTGTGTATTAGGGAAAAGAGTCAGGGTGACATCATCTCCAAACAAACCTGTTTTTAAAGAAAAATGTGTCAGGGCGTCTGGGTGGCTCAGTCGGTTAAACGTCCAGCTCTCGACTTTGGCTCAGGTCATGATCTCACAGTTTGTGAGTCCGAGCCCCACGTCGGGCTCTGTGCTGACAGCTTGGAGCCTGCAGCCTGCTCCGGATTCTGTGTGTGTCTCTGTGTGTCCCCTACTCCCAATGTCTGTCTGTCTCTCTCTCTCTCTCTCTCTCTCTCTCTCTCAAAAATAAAAAAATAAACATTTATTTTTGTTTCACAAAGCATTTTCTTCATTTAACATCCAGATCTTGATTACTGAAAAATAAACTTCTCTTTTTCAAAACATGCAGAGTTCTCTGAAGTTGTTACACATTGTTGGGGTCAGATTCACGTGGAGCACACTCCCCGGGAAAGGCAAGCAAATGTTTGTTCTACGGACACTGCTTAGACGTCTCATGCTTAACATCCATACGGAAGAATGAATCAACTCTTATTAACGTATGTAATTGCTTTCTTACCCTTTTACTCTGCATTCCAGAATCAGAAGTTTGTTTTTAATACTGAGAGAGGAAAGAACATTGAAGAACGTAGGCCCGTGCGTTTCCTTCCTCAGCGTGGGACGATTTTGCCGGGACACCTGATAAAGGTGAGGATGGCAATAGTAATCCCAGCTTGCTGTGTGGTCACATGGGGTGTCCTCAGCCATCTGACCTCCAGAGCTATCTTCAAAGGTGGGCGCCCACACCCAGTCCTAAAGTCTAAGTACGTGAGACTCCCAGGAAGAAGCGGCCAGGAAACAAGTTCCAAATTGTTTTCTATTCAGGAACCCCTGTGACATCAGCCCCAGAGCCCTGACAGAGGACCCAGCGGATCCCCGACCACGGGAGGCAAGTGTGAGCAGTGAGTGGGGGCGGGGGGAGTCTGCCATTAGACACAGGTCAGGTGTCAGTGAGTCCAGACAGAGGGGCAGGGCAGAAGGACATGTGTGTCCTCCCCTCCATACAGGGACTCCGATAAGACTGTTCCGTTCTTCCTAAAATTGGTCCAAAGCCACCATGGCTTCTGTTCCCATACTTTTGTGCCCGTTGTCTATAAAACACCAAGAAAAGGAGGACCAGGAGCCCATCTCTCTCCTGAATCAATGCCAAGGTTACTGCTCTGGACGGGATGCCTCTGCCCCCAAATCCGTGTATTGGACCCTAATCCCCAGTGTGACGGTATCAGGAGGGGGGCCCCGGGGAGAAGATGAGGTCATAAGGGTGGAGCCCCTACCAATGGGGTCAGTGTCCTTATCAAACAGCCTCCCCTAGGAGGGTCTCACCAGAACCCACCCACGCAGGCACCTGAATTTCCACCTCCAGCCCCCAGAGCTGTGAGAAGAAAATGTCCGTGGGGATAAGCCTCTGGCCCATGGGGTCCTGCCAGTCTCCCCAGGGGACTACAAGAGCAGTCTGCAGATACGTCCTCACAAGGTGGCCGCAGATGGGGGCTGACCGGCCCACGAAGTCCCTGCTACGCCCCAGGGGACCCGCAGGTCTTTCTTCCTGCCCCTTGTGGGTCAGCTCCTCCCACCTAAGACAGAACACTCACAGGAGCACAACAAGCAGAAAGAAACACCGGAGGGGCCAGGAGATGTGGTGAGACGGGGCTGTGGGGGCTATCTGTCACGTTCTCTGTCCTAAGATGAGCACCTGCCTGTGGAGGGGGGCACGGCGGCCCCACTCAGGGGGTGTGCATGCAGACGGGGCGCTGGCCACCCGTGCGCTCACCCAGCGCTCCAGAAACGCACGTGGCGGCGATTTCTGATGCTCTGGACAGAGCCCACAAGGACCCTCTGCTGTCATGGGCCAGAGCGCCAGGCCACAGCGCACGGCCATCGCCATGGAAACCAGACTTGTCGGAGGAAGGGATGTCGTCAAAGGACTAAAAAATTTAAGCCTCAGCAGAAAACAGAGAAAAGCGCTTGAAAGATTTTTTTTTTTTTTTTACCCAGGAAAACAAAATTAATTATTCATTCTCTGTCCTGGAAGCATCTGGTTTCACCGTAACCGATTTGTCGGGGACCCACCTTACAGCTTCCAAATGCTGCTAGAGGGCTGCAAAGAAATCCACATAATTCCAGTAAGGACTCCCGACGTGATTCAGCCTTCAGCTGTACAAGGTCTCGCCCTTGCTGCCACCCCGGAGTCTCTCTGGAGCACAGATCTGCCAGTCGGGACCACCTCCCCGTGGGGACCATGTCGATGGGGCCTCAGACACCACTCAGCCTCAAGCCTCATTTCATGCATGAATGCTCCAAACCACAGAGCAAGTACTGCCCACGATGGTTATGTCCACGTGTCTGCGTGGCTGGGCCCCGGTACCCAGACGCTCCCTCAAGCACCCGTCTGCGTGGCCGGGCAGGCACCGTTTAGAGGGAATGATCGCTTAAGCTGGTGGACTTGGCTAAGGCAGAACCCCCTCCCTGATGCGGGGGGCGGGGGGGGGGGGCGGTGCATCCAGTCTGCGTGGGACAGAGCTAGCACAGGGACCCGGCCGCAGACCCCTCCTTCTGCAGGGACCCCCTTACCAGAGCCACACCCTTGGGCTCCTGGGACTTCTAGGTCTTCCCCTCAACAAGACCACAGCTGAACAGAGAGCAGTGAAGCCTGGTCGTCTGCCAGGCAGGCTGGCTGCAGGCACTGACAGGCCTCAGGGTGCCAGGCCAGCCCACAGCCCATGCAGGGACCCTAAACACCACATCCGCCAGACTGGTACAGGATGTGTGAGACCCAGGAGAGAGGAAAATGCGTGGGCTCCTTGTGGGAAAATAGCTGGGACGTGTGATAGCAGAGCCCCAAGCCAGGCACAGGTGGCGAGCGAGGCAGGATCAGCACCACAGGACAGGTGCCCACAGGCAGAGGGGGCCCCTCCACGTGGCTCGTGTGATGAGGCTGGCCACGCGTGTCTCTAAGGAAAGAGGACACGGAGGCTCGACCACTGGTGCGGGATGCACTCGCTGCTCTCCGAAGCTACATGTTCTGTCATCACAGCCGAACAACCAGCAAACAGACCACGGCGGGGAAACCACGGTAAGGAAGCCACGGTGGGGAAGCAGGCATAGAACAAAACGTCCAGGAGCATCCAGCGTGAGGCCCACGGTCTCGGGTGGTTGAGGAGGGAAGGAGAAGGGGCAGGTGGGGAAATAACGGGAGGCTGGGAGCATGGCATCGGAGGGGACGGGGCTCTGGCACAAGACGCAGAACCAACACAGCAGCTCTTCCACGAGAGACTCCCACGGAGCCGCGAGTTCACATCCAGGGAGAATGGTGGAGTCAACAATCCACAATTCCCCTGTGGTCTCGATGTTCTGATGCACATGTCACGGAACACAGAGGGGGATGAGGTGGGAAAGAAAATAAAACCCTATAACACAGTTCGGCGAATTTTCAAAACTTTTGTTAAAAAGCAAGCACGGAGGGGCACCTGGGTGGCTCAGTCGGTTGAGCGCGTCTGACTTAGGCTCAGGTCATGATCCCACGGTTCATGAGTTCGAGCCCCATGTCAGGCTCTATGCTGACAGCTCAGAGCCTGGAGCCTGCTTAGGATTCTGTGTCCGCCCCCCCCCCCCCCGGCTCTGCCCCACCCCTGCTTGCACTCTGTGTCTCTTCCAAAAATGAATAAGCATAATTTTTTTTTTTTTGAAGCAAGCATGAGCACATTCATGCACATATGTGAAGACATCCAAGCATTAGCAGTCTGGGCAGCAAACACGGATGACCTTTCCCGTTTTTTTCCTTCCCACTTCCTTTATCTGTTATGGTTTATAACAATTGGCTGTGTCTCTAACCGGGAACAGACAGGAAGCTACAGCACCAATAAGTCCGTCCCACGCCTCCACCCGTCCCACACCTCGCTGATCCCAAATTCAGCACTGCATTTGAGAATCTCTGTAGATTCTTATTACAGACGGTTGTGTGCACAGGTTGAACCCTTACAATTACCCCTTCTGAACCTATTCTCTGGGCTTCCAGTGATTCCTGTGGCCCCAGTATTTTCAGAGGTGATGTTTATGACACCGGAACAAACGCGCTGGCTCGCAAAGACAGCCCACGTGAGCTCCAGCCTCCCTGTTCGCCATCCGTCAGGACGGTCCGGCTCCCAACGCTGCCCAGGAGCCCCAGCCCTGTAAGTCACAGGCCAAGGGGGAGACCCCGAGGGAACCCTGGCCAATATCCAGTCCTTGAGGCTACAATCAAGTGACGTCTTGGCAAAGGGAGCTTGAAATTCCAGAACAGGAAAACATCCTTCAGAGGCAGATGGTTGAGATTAGTGCCCTGGTCACCAGAATGTCTAATTTTGAACCGATTTCAATAGGAGTATGAATGGACCTTCACACAAAATCTCCATTATTAACAAGAGCCCTCAATAAAGACAGAATTATTTCCCCCACCTTCAGATTTAGTACAAAACTAGAAACACAAATCAAGAGAACGAAAACAAAAAGCCAGCTCCACAGTGCCCTGGAGTCAACACACATTGTGCTGAAGAAGCTCCCCTGCTTCTGCCTCTACAGCTGCCTCCCGGCGCCTGCGGGAGCTCCGGCAAAGCCCCGGCGCGGGCCTGCAGCCTTCACACCCTCTCGCCCAGGCCTAAACTCCCAACCTGCTGCTGGGCCTCCGCTTGGGGGCCGCCATACACTGGCCGTGCAGCTGGGACAGAGGCCAAGGGTGCACACCCTGGCGGAGGGACAGGCCTGAGGGCAAAGAGGCCGCCGGCGAGTGCCCTGGGCCCAGACTGGCCCTCGCCCTCTCCCTCTTCCCTCCCTTTACCACCAGAATCACCCCAGGCAAGTGTCCAACGCCTCTGGGACCCAGCACAGTGTCAGTGGGGCTTCTGCTCCTGAAGGGAGAGCCTGCCTCACGTCATCGTGAGCTCCAGGGCCGGGTGGAGAGTCGGGGCTCCACACAAGGCAGTAAATCAGGGCACAGGACTCAGTGAGCAGCCTGGCATGTGGGGACGTTCTCCACACTGTGCCAGAGAGAAATACTCCATTATACATACCAACTCTTTCAGCTAGCCATGATACATGACAGGTCCTAAACACAGCACGGCTCCTTTCTTCTGGGCCCTCTCTCTGCTTCCTCATTCTGCTAATTCGGTGTTAATAGGAACAGCATTTGTGGGCCTGGAATCCACACAAACGCCAAACCTGGGTGAGCAGGAGGTGCCAGGGAAGGTGGGTGAGGCCCCAACAGCAGAGGAAAAGTGCCGAAGCTAGCTGGGCCATGGTTACCGTGGAGGGCAAATCCCTCCAGGCATTAGCGGGTATCACAGGAGACAGAGAGACATTTGTTTCAATAATGAAATGCTCCCCTGCCTGGCAAACCTGGCAGGGCCTCAGACCCTCGTCCAGAGGAGGCCGGTGACTGGTCTCAGGGTCTTTGGGTTTTATTTTCTTACTGCCCAGGGTGGCCATGGCCACTGCACGGGAACATCCGTGGAAGAGGGCTGGGTGGAGTGAGCGGGTGACATGGCTTGTAGCCCCAGAGGAGGCTGGACTAAATCCTCACAATCTTCAAGGATGCACTCACGCCCGGGACCTCACCACTCCATCAGGTGTAGAAAACAGGTGTAGAAAACACCCAGCTGCTGTCACACTGTCCAACAGTATCACTGATCAACTGCTGTGAAACTGGAAATAAGCCAACGTCGCACAGAGGAGAAGGAAATGAGATTTCACATCTGGGTTAGAAGCTGGCCCCACGTGCCATCCCAAACCTCCCCACCAGACAGAAAGATGGGTGGATGCAGAACATCCAGGGCCAGCCTGGAGCAAGACCACAGCCACCTACCTGTCATCTCTGTGCCTCCCGCTGGTGACATGGAACCAGAGAAGCCTCGCAGCAGGTCCTGGGGGATAACATCCTCAGTTCTAGAGCAGCATGGGGAGGACTGGGCTGGGAGAGGCCGGGAGGCCATCAGCGGACAAGAGGCTCTGTCCAGCCCAGGTCAAGGTCACAGGCAGCACAGAGAGAGGTGACCGAGGAGCACAGACAAGAGACCAACCACAGGGACAGGGCTGGGGAGAAGCAGGGTTTTGAGCTTCAGTGTCTGAACACGGTGGGGCCTCAAAGAGAAGACTAGACCAGGGGTTAGAAGACAGGATGTGACAGATCGTACTGCACTGACAGGTCCCCAAAGTGACATCGTCCAGATTCCAGAGCAAAGCTCTGGCCATCTGGAGACACGTCAAGGCTGCCACTGACCTTTGGGGTCCAGCTTGTTGAGGTGACAGCAGGAGAAATGAGATGAGAAGGAAGAGCCAAAGCAGAGAAGACAGAAGGGGAAGAGCAGCCAGAGAGAACACGGAGAGGAACCTACACTTTGAATGCAGAGAGAAAGAGAGGCTGTGCAAATAGCTGACCAAGCCATCGTCAATCCCGCCAGCTGCTACGGGAATCAACGAGAGTCGAGCTGTGCCCACCTCTGAGCGGGCATCTGTGGTCCAAGAGGGAAGCTCGCTGAGGAGGAAAAGTGTGCAGAGTCTACACGGTACAGTGGGGGAGGAAAGGAAGATAGCCGATCAGGGGAAAGAATCAGGATCTCATGTTCGTGAGAGCAGAGGGCTCTGTCGCGGTGGAGAGGGTAGAGAGTTAAGAGCTAAAAACGCAAACATGGCATAACTTAAGGTCACAATCCCAGGTGGCGCAGGGGAGAATGACCATCCAGAAGAAAACTTTGGGCACTGGCTGGGAAGAGCGTGAGCATTATCTCCACTACTTTCGTGCTCGTGACATGATCAGGAAGACCTACGTAGAACATGCCGGCAACCGTAGATGGTTAAATATATATCTAAGTTCTTACTTATACCAGGAAGACTTCCGTGAAGTAGAAATGCTGCTTTATTTTACAACTAAATGTGATGCTTTCACCATTTACTAAAATCAGACCCCATAAGATTGAGAAGAGACCTCAGAGTGTTACGATTTTGCGTTTTGCCGGGAGCACACTCCTTTATTAGCCACCGAGATACATGAGTCACTTTCTATATTAGGAAAAAACTCATTGTGGCACAAAAGAAGACCTTCCTTTTCTCTTGAAGGTACATTCATAGTTCTGATTTCTAACTTTAAGAACTCGGTGTAATTGGTAAGTCATGTGCTGATGCTTGCACATGAAATTAATGCTCTTAAATTTTCTCTTTAATGATCTACTTTAGAAATGCGTGCCCTAACAAAAGACTAATAAACACCACACAAATTGTCCCAGCTCAGTCAACCAATGAAATCTGATTCTCAGTGAATCGTGATGTCAGCCTAATTATGACGGAAGTAGCCATTTCTAAATTCATATATAAGACATTTATAAGACATTAATAGATGTATACTTTTCGGAGCAAATGAGCTAAATTCAAAATATTCAGAGTATGAATTTGGATAATGAAGTCAACACAAACTGAAACTTCATACAAGAGCTAAAAGGACTTCAAAATCCCCTATAATATCTGGTAGTTCCTGAAATGGAGCAAAGAATCGAAAATAAAGAAGATGGCTGCTCTCCCCTCCACGGGCTCTACACAAGGGCTGGGCTTCTGTGAGCCACAGAGAATCCTTACTGATGGAGGAGCCACGTGTCCACAGTCAGCTGTCACTGAGGGTCTACAAGGCACAGGAGTGAGAGAACGGCCTGTGCCCTTGCGGAGAACCGAGGTCTGTGTCCCCCAAAGCCCTCCATATAACACCCTACGTGGACCAGTTCATTTAAAATTTAGCATACTCCCCTCCAAAAGTGACTTCTTTTGAGGAAGAGAGAATTATATAATTGACTACATTTCTACTAGTAAACATACAGTCAAATCTCACAACTAAGTAATTAGTTGTGCTTGAGATAGATCTTTTTTAATGAATGCTGATATATATTTTAACACTTCAATATGATGTAGCATAGGCCCATAACAAACCCTTTTAAAAAGAACTTTTATTAAAAAAAAGGTTTAAATGAACCAGACTAGGAGATAACACTGGAATTCTACCCTGCCCTCATTTTAAATGGTTTCAGGGATAGCCTAGTTTGAATTCTGCTTTTCCCAAATCAAATTCGTCACCACTGATTATCTCCCCAATGTGGCATTTTGTTCCTACCACGGTTTTTAGTCTAGGTAAAATCCTACAAAAAGGAAGGAAAGTATGTACACTGCTCTTGCATGATGAATGCCTCTGGTTACCCAGCAGTCCTTAAATAAGCCATTTTAATCTTTTCTAGGAGACAACCCATGGATGGAAACAGATTGACACAGCTTGGAGCCAGCGTTGTGCCGAGCCTCACGTGTGCCAAGTGCTGATTCTTTGGCAAGCGTGTTTCAGGGGCATGTGCCTCTCCTTTTGGGTGTAATTGTCCATGAGCATGTGATTAGCCTGCCCCGGAGAGCCACAGTGTCCCTCAGAGTAGACAGAATATTGTCTCCACTAGTATCCCAGATTGATGTTCCCACCCCAACCAGATCCACAGAAACTATTACCACCCCCGCCCCTGTAAAGGACATTTTTTTAAAATAAAGAGAATCTTGGGGCGCCTGGGTGGCGCAGTCGGTTAAGCGTCCGACTTCGGCCAGGTCACGATCTCGCGGTCCGTGAGTTCGAGCCCCGTGTCAGGCTCTGGGCTGATGGCTCGGAGCCTGGAGCCTGTTTCCGATTCTGTGTCTCCCTCTCTCTCTGCCCCTCCCCCGTTCATGCTGTCTCTCTCTGTCCCAAAAATAAATAAAAAACGTTGAAAAAAAAATTAAAAAAATAAAATAAAATAAAGAGAATGTATAAGTGTGAAGACCAAAGTCAAAGAACAGAAAGAAAAAAAGTAAGTTTATAAATATTTTTTCTTATTTTTGCAAAATGTCCACAAAATTGGTTTTGAATTATGCACAGAACACACATAAGTATAGTTTTGAACCTACTATTTACTTGAATTCTATCTCCAAAGGGTTAAAATAAAAAGCAACAGGACGTTTATGCAAACTGTACAAGCACCTGATGTGGAGGGCTCTCGGCACAGAGCTCCACCCTGCACACTGCCCCTTTCGCAAGAAGGGAAGAAGGTCCCCTTGTCTTCTTCTCTTTGCAGTCCGTCTTCTGACACAACATGGAGGTGAGTGAGCATTCACTCTCCTGTCATCCTGATCGAGGCTGGAAAGCCCAGCAATGGCTATGGAATCCACTCACTGCTGTGGAGACCAGAGTATCTTTGCTCACAATTCTTTTTCTCTTTGATACCATGGATGAGACTAACTTCAGATGTGGTGGTATTTTCAACTTTACAAATTCCTAGTGCAGTAGGCAGCCTGCACACGGGAAAGGTTCAACTAACCAGGAATGAATAAAATGGAACCAGTAATGACAGAAACATACTAGCAGTGAGTTTTTTCTTAAAATATGTATTCATCCTATAATGAATCAGAAATTTCATAACAAATAACAATGGCTAACAATGATCACTGAGTTTTCAGTATGTGAGGGAGCCTATGATTTTTCCATCTTCAAAACCATTCTAGATCTAGGTATTCAGAATTCCAGTCAATATATTACTCCCTGAAAGCAATACTTAACACAATGTATTTCCACTACAGTAAAATAAACTGGACAATTCCTCAGAGCACTGTATAAACGGATGTGGCCTAATATAAATTCACCACTTAGGAGTTATGTCGTTTAACCTTGATAATATTAACGTCTGTGATTCATAACTGGAACTGAGGAAAGTGGACCCCAGATGCAGCAGGAGCTGAACAAGCACCCACTTCCAGGAGCCTTTACCAGGCAATTAGTGCACGTTCAGCACCATGGACAGACCCCCATGGGCGTGACCTTTCTCTTGAGACTCCATGTTTCATCGGACACCAGTTGTTACCTCCTTAATATTTATCTCACTGTGGACACGCTGCTCCATGGCTGATGGCGATTTTCCAAGCATGACTAGTCTACCTTCCTAAACACATCCTTCATAAGAGCCCCGCATGGAAAGTGGACTTATGAGCTTTACAGGGCACTTGAGGAAGGGGATCGGCCCCAGGGGAAGGGCAGCTCTGCCTCGCTCAGATCAAGCATCTGCCTCACCTCGTTGAGAGCCTCTATGCCTGCCTCATGGCAAGCTCAGCATGTTGTGGACAGCAAAGCTGTAAAAAACTCTATTGTGGACGTCCACACCTACGACATGGAAGTGCCAGCCTGCCATAGGAAGTATTCAAGGCCACGTGGTAATAAGCTGCAGAAGTTGGTTCATGCACTCAAAACCTGTGTTCTTAACAAGTCTCTCTCCCCCTTAGGCCCCCATCTCTCCATCAGTAAAATCAGAATAATAATATTACAGTATTGACAATAATAACAATAACGCCAGCCCACACTAACACGAGGGGAGAGATGATGCATATCCACGCCTTTGTTAAACTGTCATTTAGCCACCTCCTGGTCCTTCACAACCCCAAGCAGTAGTGAACACCTTCCCCAGTGTCTTTCAGCTTGAAATGACTTCTTTCAATTCTGGTATAAAAATGCCAGCTGTACTTCTAAGTCCAATTGAAAGCTGTTCCCTGTGTGAAACTGTCACTGATCCTTCAAACCTAATTTAAACTGACTTCAGAGCCCATGTTCTTGTTGCATTTATACCTTTGTTTTGAACACTTTCTTGCTTGCTGTGTTTTGCTATTTATGTCTATGACTATCTTCCCAACTGGATTACAACTTTGTTCAACATATGAATCATATTTTAATTGTCTCTGTATCTCCATCACCTAGGAGAATTCCAATTCATGGCTCATAGTCAGTGAATGTTCAAGAAATAAATGCATGACTTTAGAGCTTATACCCTTGTTGGGGGTCCTAGCTATAAGAATAAAATCACAAATAACAGAAGACAGTAGCTTATAAAAGCCAAATGAGTGCTTAACACACCATCTGTTACTCAGTAGGTGATTGATAACTTCTGCTAACCTGATTTTAGATCTTTTGAAACAGTTTCAATAATCTAGAAAAAACTAAGGCATTATTACTTCTTATAAATACACACACACACACACACACACACACAGTACTGAAGAGAATGAAAACAAGTCACAAAATCAGAAAAATAAAATGTTTGCAAAACATGTTAAAGGACTGGTATCCAAGGAATTCTTAAAACTCAACAAGAACACAAACAAGCCAATTCAGAAATGTGCAAAAGACCTGAACAAACACCTCACCGAAGAATGCACACTGATGGTAAATACACACTATGAAAAGATGCCAACATCATATACAGAGCTACTTTGGAAGACAGCCTGGTAGTTTCTTGCAAAGCTAAGCATACTCTTACCATAGGATCCAGCAATTACTCTCCTTGGTATTTGCCTAAATAAGCTAAAAACTTATGTCCACACAAAAACCTGCACACATATGGTTTCAGGAGCTTTATTTATAATTGAAAAAACCTGGAAACAACCAAATGGATAGGTGATGGGAGGGACACAAGGTGAAGGATAGGCGATGGATAAATAAACTTCAATAGGTGATGGATAAATAAACTGTGCTGCATCCAGACAATGGCTATTACTCAACACTAAAGAGAAATGAGTTATCAAGCCGTAAAAAGACATGGAGGAAATGTAAATGCATCTCATTAAATGAAAGAAGCCAGTCTGAGAAGGCTACACACTGTATGATTCCAACTCTATGACATTCTGGAAAAGGCAAACTATGGAGACAGGAAAAGGATCAATCAGTGGTTGTCAGGGTTGGGGGAAGGGAGGGATGAACAGGTGGAGCCCACAGGGTTTTAGGGCAGTGAGACTACTCTGCGTGATACTTTAACGGTGGATACGGGTCTTCATACATTTGTCCAAACCCATGGAATGAACACCAAGAGTGACCCTAATGTAAACTATGGGCTTTATTCAATAATAACGTATCAGTGCTGGTTCATCACTTGTAACAAGATGCACACCAATGCAGGATGTTCAAATAAAGAAAACTTGTGGCACCTGAGTGGCACAGTCGGTTAAGTGTCTTTTTATTCTGGCTCAGGTCATGATCTCACAGTTTGTGGGACTGAGCCCTGCATTGGGCTCTGTGCTGAAAGAGTGGAGCCTGCTTGGGATTCTCTCTCCCTCTCTCTCTGTCCCTCCCCACCCTGTATTGTGTGTGTGTGTGTGTGTGTGTGTGTGTGTGTGTGTGTGTCTCAAAATAAATCAATAAACAAACATGAAACAAAAATAAGGAGAAGTGGATGTTGGGGGGATAGGTAGAAACTGCACTTTCCGCTCAACCTTTCCATAAATCTAAAACTGCTCTTGAGAAGAGTCTATTAATTTTAAAAACCAGTGCCAGCTGTTCTTACTATCATTATTAATATTATTCAGGACGAACAGATGTTCTGAAGTAGGAGAAAATCCCTGATGAGCCAGCATGTGGACAGGGCTGGCAAGGTGAAAACCTAGACTCATCCCCATTTCAAAGTTCAGGAAAAGGTGGACAGAGGGTCACCTGCCCAAGGCCCCAGTGGGATTCAAATTGATCTTGGCTTGACCTTCAAGTGCAAATTCACCCCCTGAGTGGGTAGCGACCAAGAAGAGTGCTGTGTGACAACAGCCTCTGGGTTTGTGAATGAGTCTGCTGTGTGAGGAGATGGGGAAACGGTCATGAGCCCACGTTTATCATGTGGGAAGAACCACCCAAGCAGATGTGTGTGGCACTCGCCTTTTGTGGAGGAGGCAGTTCTGAGACATCGAATCATCCAAGACAGCAAAGCAGCCTCTCTGTGAGGCCAACCTCTCCACAGAGACAGCCGAGCAAAAATCTGAAAGGTTCATGAGACCATTTTTAGGACACAGCTCAAATATGAAATTCCAGCATGTTTCCCAATAAAGTTGGCACAACAACGGTCAGCTCTCACGTGAGCACGCGAGTCAATGCTGCCATCATGATTATGCTGGGACGAGTGGAAGGGGCCCAAGAGGGACAGTGTTTATCCAGAGCCTCAAGCCTGGGAAACAGAGGAGCCAAGGGCTGAACCTGGATCCACTGACCTTCTGCTAAAAGTGTAATATCGCAATGACACTCACAACCCAGATCGTGAGTGGCTGTCACAGCAGAGGCCCTACCACCACCACCGCCACCACCATCACCTGGCTCCCAAAAGCCATGGCAGCCACAGCACAGCCACATCGTAAGACCAGTTCTTACTGAGTGTGATGGCAGAGCTGTGCCCCCAGTTTATGTGAAGCCCTAATCGCAGCCCCCTAGAATGGGACCTGACGTGGGAACAGGTCTTTGCAGATGTAACTGGTTAAGATGAGTGTCCATCCACTGACTTGTGTCTGCATAAAGTGAGGAGTGTGGAGGCAGTCGCACAGGGAGCGCACTGGGTAAAGATGTAGGGATGATGCCCCCACACACCAAGGACACCAGCAAACCCTGGAAGCTGGGAGGGAGCTCGCTCCACCGACACCTTGATGGCGGCCTTTGAGCCTCCAGAATGTGTGTCGTTCAAGCCTGCTGTCTGTGGTGCTGTTATGGCCACCCCAGGAAGTTAGCACACCAAGGGGGAATGGCCTCTAATGGCAAGGAGGGGCTACCTTTTATTTCCCCAAACCTACCAACTGCTCAGAAGGAGAAGGAGACAACAAAGCTTCCAAAATGCATCCCAAGTAAAAGCTGGAGGCTGGGGGAGGGGGGGCACACACAATTCCGCACCCCTCACCGACAGGGAGGGCTTGTGGGCAGCCAGCTCTCTGCACAGGGGCCAGCAGGTGCGGGATGTTCAGTCCACCTGCAGGTTTTCAAGAGAGCACTTCTGTTAAACCCTCCTCCTACCTTTTGCTCTTCGTAGGAAACACTTCTCCTCTTCAAGAGGTGCACTTCAGATCAGTCCTCAAACCACTCTCTCTGGAGGAGCCCCACAAGGCCGCAAATAAGGACTTGGCCCAGACCCTCCTCTTGGGTAGTTTATAAAGGTGTAAGTGCCAGACGCGGAGTGCTGGGGGGTCAGGGACCAGCCTCTGCCTCCAGAAAGCACTTACAAAGTAAGACTGAAGGTCCCCAGAGCTCATTTACCTCTAACGCGCCCCTCTGACTCCACTGGTGTGCAGAGCTCCTGCTGTTTACACAAACTTCTGTCCCCTCCCCCACAGGAGACCAGATGGAACAGTAGGGGGACGGGCAAGGACAACGTGTGGCTGGGTCACACGTGCCACAAAACCCACAGGAACATGTGCTCCGCCGGGCAGGAGGAGACCGCCTGGAAACCGCTCCCAGCCTCCAGAGCGTCAGGGGCAGGCCCCCCAGGCCACCTGCGGCACCACACACGCCGGCCGGGGCAGTTCCCGTGCAACATCCCACTTCAGTGCCCCTTCCCACGAACACTTCAGCAAGGTGACCGACTGATAAACTAGGCCAGAAATTCCCCCAAAGTTTGCATAGCCCGCTCATCTGAAAAAGACTCCTCTCTTTGCCATGCCCACCAGGATGCATGGCCTTTTCTTGCTAAACCCTGGGTCTTTTCCTAAAGGGAGGATGTCTTTCGGGTCTGAGGGCATCAGTGGAGAGCAGCAGAGGAGGGACAGGTGTCCAATGACACAGCCGCAAGGATATGCTTGGCCTCTGAGGCCCCCAGTCACCCAGCCACAGGGTAAGGGCCAAGGGGGGGAGGGGGTCGCCCATGTGCTTCTCACATGCAATGGACCAGAGCATGGCTTTGCCATTCTGAGTCCACGCAGGATCCCAGTGACAACCCATTGGTCACTGGAGGCGGAGGTCCCTTTGCTAGAGAGAGTTGAACTTTCTCAGGTGGAAATGGACCAAGACAATTTAATCCCCAAGAATGAACCAGATGACATCTCAAAAATCACCCCACGCCTTACTCATCTGATTACCACAAGGACAAACGCCAGGAACCTCTCCTTCCTCTCCCAAAAGCTGCCTGCTGCCCATCCCCCGTGGAGTCAGCAGCAGATCCAACAGGACAGCTCTTTCCAGCAAAGGGGGTCCCGGGAGCCGACACTTGGCCTGGTTTCCTCGTGGTGAGGGCGTCAAGGCACAGGGACATGGGGCCAGGAGCCACGGGCTGGCCCTGAAGTGGAGGGGGGCTCTCACCCACCCCACTACCACTCCACATTTCTGACGTTCAGCAGGCAAATTGCGGGCAAATGGTGAACAATGCAGGCCAGAAAAATGCCCCCTTTCCTGCCTCCTGTGACAGCCAATCCCAACTATGGATCCGGGTGCATTCGTGTTCACCCTGAAGGGTGACTGTGTGGGTGATAACTAGAGCTCGATGTGGCAGACGATGAAACCTTTCCGCATGCACAGAAGGTAACAGGTCTAGGTAAACCTGGTGTTCTCAGGATTAGTAACTCCGTGTGTGGAGTCCACGTTGGCACAAGGCTTATGGGAGCCGTCTGTCCGAGGAACAGTTCCAGCTACTCCACAAACTGGCCTGCAGGTACCACACACGGGCCCACGTCCCACCACCTCCTCCAAGGAAAGAAGACACCGAAGCTGTCTGCAGTGAGGGGACAACAAACAAAAGATCTTTAGGAAAGTGAGACGTAACACATGCACGGTCCTCAATTCTGAGCTCAGGGGCCAATGTTCACCTGCTCCTGAGCCACTTACTCCCATCTATAGATTCTAGCACCGGTATAAAAATGTTTTTATTATAGAAATTTCTATAAACAAAGGTCTCCTAATCTCCGTGGTCATTAGAAGGAAATACACTTTAAAGTGATGATTTCTTGATTGCATTAGCTACAAAACTGTACAATTCCACACAATTCAATAAAGCAGATGATGTGGCTATTTTTTTTAATATCCGTTATGGCTTTTAGAATTTTTGATATTCATGGTAACATTTAGAAGGGAATGTGAATTGACACAGCTCAAAGGCAGGAGAGAAAAGTGATCTGGGCTGTTTTTCTAGGGCTTCTACTCAAGAATTGTTTTGGAAGGCTGAAAACCCACCTTGAAAGTGGGTATCGCCTTAACTCAAAATAACGGCTTTGTTATTGCCCTCAACTGTGGACTTCTCCCTCCTTAGGTAGCGTAAGCGTCTTTCTGTGATGATCCTGATAATATGAGCTCAGAGGTTCAAGTGGAGAGTGATAATTAATGGAACAGGATTAAAAGTCATAATGTGTCACACAGAAGCTCCCTAATTGAATTAATACTGCAACAGCACATTCCCTGAGAAGTCACTGCCACTCAGCCAGCAGAGAACACCTTCCAGACAGCTTGCTGGTGCTTCCGCGGCTGTTTTCCTTCATCTCCGGCACACGCCTAACACACGCCGTCGGTCACCTTACACGTGTGACATCAGAAGCCAAGATTCTCTGCACTGGCCGGAGCCTGCTGGTGCAGACCGTGTGTGTGTTCCGATACACTGTTAGTGACAATCCCCTTCTCCAAGACGGCACAAGGGCTAGGACGTTTGTTGGCTCTGATATGTTGCCCGAAGGAAGGCAAGAAGTCACATCAGCGCACCTGCTCAGACACACTGGGCGCCCAGCTGGTGGAGGCTGGGGCCCGTCCTGGAGCGATCCCTGGGGAAGCCTGAATATTAACGAGGACTCTGGAGTTCAGCTTTGAAAAACACTCCTACGTCTGAGGACACAAACGTTGATTTCAGTACATCGGGTGGGCACTGGGCGAGAGCGTGTGGGACACTCACGGCAACGAAGGCTTAATAGTGACGTGGACGGAGACCATCACAGCAGGCTGTTTCCTCTCAAAACTGACACACACCACATGGGTCACACAGGAAATGGAGAGGAGGAGGAGGGAGCAAGAACAGGCACCTGGGACTGTCTCCTCTGGACATCGCTGTTCTCCAGTCCGAGCACCTGCACCACCTGCCTGGGCCGCAGCAACGGCACGACCTGAACGGTAGCACGGCACCTCGAGGATCCCACCCCCCGCCCGTGTGGCTCCCAGCAGCCATTCCTGCCGTCAGCACCCATGCAAGCACAGACGGACGGGTGTCCTGCACCCCAGCAGGAATCAACACCTCCCTGCCGGGTCCACACCTAGCTCCCTGTGCCCACATGCCTGCCACCTCATTTGGCTTCTGGAACAACATCAGAAGAGCACCCTGCTTTTGTGAAGAATCCCTTCCTTGGTTAAATACGTGGGTGATTCACTGAAGTCTGCATGTATATGGAAGATGAATAAGGAAAACGTATCTAAAGTACACGCACACGCACACACCTGGAGCCTGTATGCCACACACTGTCCTAGAAGGCTGGGAAATATTCAAAGTTCTTTAAAGGGGGATGAATTTTAAAATTGGAATAGGTGCAAAAGGAGGTGGAATAAGAGGAACAGGAAAATGAGACGCAGTGAGGAGGGAACAGGACGCTTGTGGCTCTATTTGTGGAAAGAGCCTAACGGGGAAGAGAATCTGAGGGGCTCTTGCCTTGCGCACATCCAGGAGCAAATGTTCTGCTGAATCGGATCCTGGACGACTCATGCTTGGCCCACGTGATGCCCTGCGGCCTCCGGAAGCAGCCGCTGGTGGGTCAGAGAGGGCAGGGCGGAGCCTCCCACGCCCACCCACAGAGAAGGGGTGTCACTGGGAAAGTCAAGGGCAGTGGAGCTTGAGCAGAGCACTTATTTGTGTTAGATTTCTTCAGGCTTCAAGCAAAGGAGTGGATGCTTCTCTCCCCCGCCAGGAGAAGGTGATGGGTGGGTTCAGTTAGTGCTGGGTTGCCCAGAAGATGGCAGCTGTATCATCACACAAAAGCTGAACTGGAGACCACTGCTCTTCACCCCCTCCACCTCTGCTGTGCAGCTGGGCCACGGGCAGTGGAAAATGGAGGCCATGCACGGCCAGCCCACGGTGCCTGTGAGAAGGCACTGCACCTCGCATGCAGACCCACCAGGATGCTCGTCGCGCGAATGACATCCTGACCTTGACTTCCCCTGCAACGCACCGTCTGCTAGAGTGTCTGTGAGGATTTTAGAGGCGACCCTCTGAATATCAGCTGAATTGCAAAGGGGTGCCCACAGTCCTTGGTGCCGGGACAGCGCACTTCAACACTGAGCGGCGGGTCCTGGCTCCTGGGAGTGATGGCACATGGTTCCGCCCGGCCTGGCCCGTCGCGAGCTGCAGAACCGTTCCCCTCGCAGGAAAGGCCAAAGCCATCCTTCCTGGGATCACGTCTGTTCATTCACCCTGACTTCAGCCGGGGGGAGCCAGGGGGAAGACAGTTACAGGCTAACTTCCCCCAGCCCCCATTTCCTTTTCTGTGAATGAAGGGAAATTGAAACAAGAGAAGAGACTTGTGCCTTTTCCTCCAGACTTTTGTTCAGAGTGTGAGGAACCAGAGCCAGAGTACAGAGCACAGCTTCAGCCTGCCCTCCGGCCATCTCCACGGCTCACCAGGGACACGAGCCTGAAGGCCACGTCTTCACCGCAGATTTGCAGGGTTCCTGCCAGCAGTGGGTGGCAGGGGAGGGATCGCCCCCCATGCTGGCGGAGAATCCACACGGCTTCGTCCACAGCAGAGCACACTCTGCCCCGTGGCTGGGCTCGTTCCCCCGTCACTGGGACTTCTCAGCCCCATTTTTGCAGTGTTGTGTCTCCTCCCTGGAATCTACCACCAGTTAAGGAGGAAGGGGAGGCTCTCCCCAGGAGCCCTAAAACCACCTCCAGTAAGTCACCTCCTCCCCCAAAGCAAGGACACAATCCAGCAGGAAGGCCGAGGGAAGGACTGTGTGGTTTACCAATCTGTCTGGGTGCAGAGGCGAGACATGAACCAGCTCATGACATGAAGTGATTTTAGGAAGAAGCTTCTGGATTTGCAAAGAGTACCGGAACATGCACAGGGTCAGAAAGACACATTATCAAGTACAAGAAGAAAACCTCTGCAAAACTAAATGTGTGTTTATTGTACTTTGACTTGAAAACCCTTGCTTCCTTCCCACGGCTACAACTGTGTGTGTGTGCGTGTGAATATGTGTGTGTACATGTGAGGTATGCATGCACGTGTGTGTGGATATGAGGTGTGTGCATGTGCATGTGTGTGTGTACACGTGAGGCGTGTGTGTACGTGTGCATGTCAGATGTGTGCATGTTTGGGTACAGGTGAGGTGTGTGTGTGCATGTGAGGTGTGTGTGTGTGTGTGTGTGTGTGCATATGGATGTGAGGTATGTGTGTGTGCACTGAGTGTGTGTGTTTACATGTGGGCATGAGGCGTGTGTACGTGTGTGTGCATGTGAGGTGTGTGCATGTGTGTGTGTGTGTGTGCATATGAGGTGGGAGGTCAGTCTGGCAAAGAGGCCGCCCAGCCAAGGTCACATCTTCCCTGAATGCTGGTGGGCTCCCACTCAATCCTACGTAAATACGAAAAGCGCCACATCACACGCCGTGCCCTCGGGCAGCACTTGGCACTAACCAAGCAGCAGTGACTGGAGAGCAGGCCGTCCCCGTATTGATCATATTTACGGTACATAGTAGCCTATTAAATGTAAGGCTCAAAATATGACACATCGCTATGCACGAACGGTGGTGTTTTTAACAAAAGACAGGGCCATGGCGAGAAAACAGTAAACCTGCAGGGAGGAGAGAATGAGGCTCGGTGTCTCTCCAACACTTTGATCCCATCATTCTCTCTAACGAAACTCCAAGTCCACAGTCACTTAGCCTCACCTTCCCCGGTCCCTCCAGCTCCGACAGGCTGGAGGACGGACCGCGTTCTTCTCCGTCCTTTGTGGACCCTCGTCTGGACAGACAAGCCTGGGGGCTGGGAAGGGGGTGTGGACAGTGTCTGGGAGGCCGGCGCGTGCTGGGAGGGGGGCTTCCCGCCATCCTGGCGGGGGCAGGGTCCCCATGCGCCCTGCTTTCTGTGTTCTCTGCTCACCTGCGTGCCCACACCAGCCTCCCCCCGTCCCCACGTCACCACCCTCCACCAGCAGGGACAAACCAGCACAGCGTCCGGAGACGGAACTACTGCTGCCCAGGGATAAAACATTAGGCCGATCAAAGGGGCCTCGGTTTTCTTGTCTGCAAAATGGGCACGGGCACAGGGGTGGGCAGGACTCGTGGGTTAGCAGCTGGGTGACAGCGCAGCACGACTTTGCCATCTCGGGATGGTCCTCCCACAGCCACACATGGCCCCATTGCCCTGTCCACGAGACGCAGTGCCCCCGAGGATGGACCCCACACACATCACCTCCCCTGACGAAGGTGCTAGCTGGCCTGTGACAACTGAGGAACCCTGATTCACCAGAAATCCCACACTGACGGGGCTGAGCTGGCTGCTGTGACCTGATTCTCAGCTGGCGTCCCGTCCTGAACCCTCACTTCTGCATCATGGAGAATACTGAGGGGAGCGTCTCGGCCGTCTGGATTGACACCTCTGGCAGGACACGGAGACGGTGTGTGGTCAAGCACACCCAGAAGGTCAACAGAGAGAGGCCCCATCAGAGCCATCCACCCGCTGTGGACAGGACAGAACGGTAAGGGGCGAGACGTGACGAGCCCAACGTAACCGCCACACAAAGGCCGGCGTGGGGCGTGGGGCGTGGGGCATGATGCAGAAGCGACGGAACCACAGAGCTACTGCCGAGAGAGGCTGGTGCGGTCGAAGCAAAAGAAGTGTGCACGTTTCACGGGTTACAGAGTGGATGGCGCGTGTGGGGGCAGAGCTCACCACCGCCCGATCGATCGGGACCTGCCAGGGACGGTCCCCTCCCTCCCCCTGCAGCCGCTGCAGACAGCAGCTACCCCAAACCAGCTGACCCGCAGCCTTCCCAGCGGCGGGGACACAGCACGCCACACGTGCGGCCTGAAGGCGAGGTGGGGTGTGCGTCCTTCCCCACTGCATCCTGACGGGGAGCCAATGCACAGAGCCGGGCCCCTGGGCGACCGTAAGTGCAACCGCGGGGAACACCGCCTGCTCACAACACCCATGGGAGCCTTTGAGGCGGATGCGACACCCCAGCCGAGCCCGCCCGCCTGCCCCTCTGGGTTCTCAGGAAGGAACCCCACAAGGTGCCACCCTTTGCTCAGGCCAGGAGGACGGCTGACAGTCTGCAAACGCGCAGAACTCTGGGTTCCCTGGGGAACCCTGTAAAAGCACTTGGGGGCTCGGATAACAAAGACTCTGTAGGAACGATCAGGTCCTTAAGAGGAGAGCCAGAGTGGAGACAGAGGGCGGTCTGTCTGAATCTGGAAAGTGTCTGAGTGTCTGTGGGGCAATCAGATAAAGACAAGGCAGACTCGAAATCCTTCCCATGATCCCCCGTGCACGTCGTAATTAATGAGAGGAGCGTTCTTAAGGCACGGAACTGCAACCCCCAGAAGCCCTCCTCCCCTGCCACCAGATTTAGAAGCAAAATGCTTCATGGAGTTCGATAAATGACAGAAACAGAAGATTCCTGCCAAAATACGTCGCTCTCCCTGAATGCAGTGCGTTTTTAACAAACCTGTGTGGACAAGAAGGCCATTTCACAATTAGTTTTCTCTAAATAGAAATGTTGACTTTTCTCCTGAGGTGAGTCAGATGAAGATTGCTAATTTTACTACCAGTTATTATCCCGAAATAATCACGAATAAGATAATGACCCCACGATCAAATTTCTGGCAACTGCTGTATCTTTGAAAATAACTTCCTGAGTCAGAGTTTCAGACACAAGCCTTGCTGAGCACTGGCTATGTGCACAGACGCCAGGAACGGGTAACTTTGCGTTTTAAATGCAGAGGGTGCAGAAAGGAAGCCCCGGGTAGCATGTGGACGTGTGTTTATTCAGAAATACCCTGTACGTGTTGTGCACGCTGTGTGGAGGTGTCTACTTTCAACTCAAGGCCCACACACACCACGAAGACGGTGAATCCATAGCACGCTTTAGAACTTCTTTCCGCACCTCCTGGGGCGCGTGCAGGGCTGTCCCGGGCGCTCACCCCCTACGGCCCCATAGCTGGGGTCTCTAAGTGAGGTGGGTGGACATGTGTGCAGGTGCGTGCATGGTCATTTTATTCCCCCTAATAGGCGTTTGTGCCACTGCAGCATATAGAGGCTGAAAGGAGAGAGGAGATGTTCTCCGAGAACCGTCCATGTGGCTGGCGTCGCAGCAACCACATCCCAGCTGCACTGACACTGTATTTTCTGGAGAATGTCAGTCTAATCCACTAATGCAAAGACTCGCTCACTTAAGAAAGCTACCAGATTAAACAGTATTGAAATACAAGTGACATTGCTTTGGAAAACAGAAAGTGCTTTGAGGTTATTGATGCTGGTTTAATAAAATCGGAGTGGAGAACTAAAGCTTCTCTGCCAAAGCACACTACCCCCAAACGGCACTCAAGTTGGGGAAGATCTGATGCGGTCACCTTTAGGGAACTGGGCGTCCATCTCGCAGTGACGTGTTTCCAATCTGAACACCGCTACATCGCTTATTTTTAGGTTATTCGCTTTTGCTTTAGCCGTAAATAAATTGAAGCAAGTTGTTTAAAAATGCGGTATTCGATGCTTGCAAAAACTTACTGGATTAGTGCCAAGGATGGGCCAGGGTCAGGCTGGGCAATCTCCTCAGCCCCGGGCAGCCGTCTGCTCTCCCTGACTGAGACCTTCCCCCCGGTGCAGCCACTGCCAGTGAGAGCCCCGCTTCCTTGCTGTGTCCGGGGGAAGCGTGCCACCCTGCGTGCAAAGCCCCCGTGCAGTGACGAGTGGTCCTGGGCAACTACCTGTTGCTAAGTACAGCGTGAGTCACAAAGCCAGGGAAGTCCCACTGATGGGTTCTCTTGTCTGAACAAATTAAAGGGCACGAAATGTTCCACATTACACAAAGTCTGAGCTTTGGGGGCAGAATTATGAATGAAGAAGTCAACATTCACCTACATGTGGGCAAACCAATAACATCTGAGTGGACATGCTCAGTTCTGTAGGGAGTATAACACCCACAGAGTAGGCGTCGTGGTCATTTATGAGAGGAACTTTCAAAACCAGCTACTGCCTAATGCCCGAGTTAATAACATACCCTTTATGGACGCTCTCTTTCACTAGGAAGGAGCCGGCCCCTACTATTTAGAGGTGTGCGCGTTTCTGCACAAGGTAAAGAAAGCACATAAAAAAATGCTAGCCAAGCAGGACAAGAAACAGAAGCAGCAGCAGCCCCCTCAGGGGACAGCTCGAGCCGCCCACTCAACGCGCTCGAGGCACATAGTCCCCTGGCTACAAAGTTCCCTCTGACGAAGCCTCCTCGGGGGTCAGGGCGGGAGGCCCAGGGGCCTGCAGGGACCCCGGTCAGAGCGCGTGCCCGGGGGCCTCCTCGAAAACCTCAGCAATTCCCACCACGGTCCAACGCCGTCACCTCTGAGGGGACGCGGGACCGCTACCTGCTCGGCACTAAACGCCGGAGTGTCCTGCCTTTGAAGAGGCTTCGGTTTTCATGGCACGCAGGGCAGCTGCCTAGCACCTCCCGGAAAGCTCTCTCCTTCTCTTCCAGCCCGTTGAATGCAGCTGGTAAGCGGCACAGAACCTCGCTGCGCTAGGCATCACAAAGGAAGCTGTCTTCACAGGCTTCCTTCTCCCCCTCGCTTGCACACGAACGCACGGGTGTTAACAACCACAGGTCCCTGGATTCGCTCATTCCCAAAGGGGTGCTGAAGCAGCGGCGAGACTGATGCGTCCTTGCTGTCATAAACGGGGGCGACCAGAGTAGTTCCTGCATTACAAAGTGCTCTGGGGCTCAGCCACGACAGGAATAACGGGTAACTGGAGACTGAACTCGCACTCTAGGATTACAGCGGTGTAGTTGTGGACTGCTGGGCGAGACCTTTCCCCCACACCCTCCGTGCCAATTAAGACGCTCCCGGGATGGCAGCGACTGTGTCCCCAGCTGCTGCCGGCACGGCAGCCGAGAGACAGGAGCATTTTACTTATAAAGGCAGGTGCAGCCCGGGGCCCGGAGGGAGGGCAGTGAAAAGCCGTGGTGCAAAGTACGGAGAGGCGAGCCGCTCCCGGAGGTGAGCTACCACATCCGTGCAAGCACACAGCCAGGCAGGAAAAGTAAGAAATGAGTCATCCTGGACTTACCAAGGCAGGGTTCCCGCTGCTCTGCCGGCCGCATCCAAATGCAAACAGCAGGCGGCTTCTCAGCAAACGGGGAGACGTGTGCTTGGAGAAAAGGTCCGAAATCACCGCCACGGGAGAAGGCCAGAGGCGACGGAGTGTGTGTCCGAGGACCTGGCCAGTCACAGCCGGGGCTGGCCGGCCACAGGGCTCTGCCAGACAAGTGCACTGCAGCACGGTGGCCTAGGGTTGCAATGCATGTCCCATATATTCAGGCATAACAGAAAACACGGATCTGGAGTGCTCTGCATGTGGATGTGGGGGCCGCCTGGCACACAGCAGCAGAGGGAGGCTCTCTGCTCCTAACGGAATTAGCCACGGAGATGGACGCCTTAATTCCATGCAGCGCTATCCCCCAGGATATCAATTACAGAAAGCAGGTGCCTCTATCTCCTGTTTTTTCAGATAAATGTCTATAATCTCATTTCACAAATGATCCCTATTTAGACAGGAGCCACCTATTGTGATGATATCATTTGCTCTAGTAGCCATAAATGGACAACTTCCTAGGGAGCGTCACTGCTCTGGCGACACGGGTCTTTATAAACGTGAGCGTGCGTGGCGTTCGGAGGCCCGTCCGCCAGGCAGCTTCTACTCCTGACGCGGAATGCTCCCCATCTCCAAAGTTACAGCAGGAGAGGAGAGCCTCCCCTCAAATGCCTTGTGTGCCTCTGGACACCTCCTCCCGGGGGACAGTGCCAGTTCTGGCAGGGAGGGGAGGAGTGGGCGTGGGAGGGGGCATACCGGCACCTGTCTGTCACACGACCCCTCCACCCACCTCCACGACAGCCCCCGACAGAGAGGAATGGGGCACTTTCCGCTGCAGCAAAGGTCTGGGCCCCGTGGCCAGTGCCCTTTAAGGCACCGGGACCGTGTCCTGCTTGGACACACCTCACCTCCGAAACTCCAGTCAGAGGTGGGATCAAAACCCAGAGAGGTAGTGTCCAGGGAGGCTGAGATCCCTCCAGGATCCATGCACGGAGACGATGTCACTAAAGCCGGGTTCCCACCCCGCCAAGCGGCTGTCGGGGAGCGTGTGGAATCGCCCCTGAGAGACTATTTATAAAAACCTTCGGCTTCCTCATCACGTGTGCCCACAAAGAGAGGATGGCAAGAATCCAGTGCAAAGGAAGATGCCCGAAGCTGAGTGGCCACGTGGAGACAGTAAGGGAGGCATTCAGGCAGATTTCATGATACAATCTCCCGAGATTCCCCCTGCACTACTCTGGAGACAGGGACAGGGCAGCGGGAGAAGACAGGGTTTGCACCACACTGTTCACCGTTAATAAGACTGATTAGCGAATGAAGACCTCAGGTATACTAAGTTACACCAGCATATCACTGCGAAACGTCCCACAGGCCAGCGTGGATGCTCTGGGGTGCCAGGGGTTTCTGTCAGCACGAGTCCTGACCAACTCCCAACCCAAGTCTCCAGGGATGGAGATGGAGTGAGCCCGCGGTGGGCCTGCCTGTGCCCCTGGGAGGCAGCACTGAGGGTCCCACAACACAGGGGTGTCCATGATGCCGAGGATTACAGGATTACCCAAGTGGATCGGGACTCTGAGCCTCCTTCCCAAACAAATGAACCCCCAGTAAGCGAACCCCACCAGAGTCTGCTCCAGCAACGTGCCGGGATGCCTCAAGGAGCAGCAGCGTGGGGCCTGACCTCGGCGCGTTTCTGGAGCCTGCGTCCAGAGCTGGGAGAGCCCTGCAGACAGAGGGTGACCTCCACGGCTTACTGAAGTGTAGAGTGAATCACCCTGCGGGGACATCACCTGTACCACTGGGAGGGGTGGCCAGTGTCCCCCAAATCTACGTCCACCTGGCCCTCAGAATGTGGCCTTATTTGCAAGTAGGGTCTCTACAAATGTAATTAAGGATCTTGAGATCCAGTCACTGTGTATTAAAATCCACTGTGCAGGGGCGCCTGGGCGGCTCAGTCGGTTAAGCGTCCAACTTCGGCTCAGGTCACGATCTCGCAGTCTGTGAGTTCGAGCCCCGCGTCGGGCTCTGTGCTGACTGCTCAGAGCCTGGAGCCTGTTTCAGATTCTGTCTCCCTCTCTCTCTGACCTTCCCCCATTCATGCTCTGTCTCTCTCTGTCTCAAAAATAAATAAACGTTAAAAAAAAAATTAAAAAAAAAATCCACTGCACACTACATGCCATGGCAAGCAGGTGGGCATCCTCCCTAGGGAAGAGAGGACACAGAGAGGAAGGGACAAGCCAGGGGAAGGGAGAGCCTGGTCCTCCCCCAGGGCCTCAGCAGGAAGCAGAGCCGCCCACACCGTGACCCCTGCCTTCAAATGCACCCATAGGAAACATCTGTGGTTCTCAGCCCCAAGTCCCAGCTTTGTTAGGGCAGTCCCAGGAAATGAAGGCAGCCGCGTATGTCCTGAAAACACTCCAGTGTTTACCCTGCAGCCGGTTCCTGACCCAGAGCCTTGATTGCTGATCTCCTGGGGGGACTCTGCAAGCCCAGACCCGGGACCCCACAATGGAAGCTGCCCCCTGGATCACCAGAGGTCCCAGCAGCTCTGCCGGCCGTCCAGCCATCTTCCCCGCCATCTTGCTGGCCCCCCAAAGCCTGTAAGCACCTTTGAAAACTCCCCTTTGCATACAAGCGATTTATGCTGCTAATGCCAACAGAATCATCGTGACCCGTGGTCCCTGTACCTGTGTCCGCCAAGCCCCTATGTCCCCACCGGTTACAGAGGCGAGTCCACAGCTCCTGCACCAGCACAGGGAAGCACGTGGCACTCAGGTGAGGGTCTGCAGCCCACTCCCGATGACACACACAGAGGGCACATCACATGCTGGGACAGTGGTGCAGATGAGGAAGCAGACAAATGCTGTGGCTCTGTGGACAGCACGGCCTGAGCTGCGCAGCCACTCACCCGCAAAGTTTCTACTCTGTGAATGTATCTTCTCTTCCACGTGATTTTCTTAATCACATTTCCTTTTCTCTAGCTCACTTTATCATAAGAAAACAGAGCATATGATATATACGGCTCACAAAATACGTGTTCATTGGCTGTTATCATCAAGGCTTCTGGTCAATAGTGAAATGTTAGTAGTTACGTCTTGGAGGAGTCAAAGCTGTATGTGGGTTTTCGAATGCACAGGGGCTGGTACCCCAGCCTGCGCACTGATCAAGGGTCAGCAGCCGTCTGCCCACAGGCTGAAGTGGGAGGGCCAGGGCAGCTGGCAGGGCAGCCTTTGGGGCCAACGCTGGGACCACAGGAGATGGGGTGGAGGGAACATCACAGGGTGACAGATCGCCCCCAGAAGCAGCTGCAGATAGGGGTCGAGGACGGGAGGGGAGTGTCCCAGGTATCTCGGGGCTGGTCAGGGCCCAGCCCGGGGCACAGGGAGCCCTGTGGCAGTCCCTCCACAGGACAGGAGCTCCGTGTGTGTCCTCAGAAGGAGAGGCTGTCTTGAGTGAGGCCGTCGACTGCCAAACGAAGGCTCGCCGCAATGGATTTGTAGTTTCTGACTTTATTAGCGCTTTTGGGGTAGACGCAGGTGGGATCGTTACCACGGGAAACGGGTGTCCAGCTGTGTTAGGTCACCTGCATGCGGCACAGCCAAGTCTGAGGAGGGGTCCTTAACTGCCACGTCTAAGGCCGTACGATCTTACATACGGTCCGAACACCGAGCTTTGTCACAAGTGACTAAGGCACTGTCATTAAGACCCACGTCAAGGACAGGTCGAACCCCCGCACATGAGGACTAGGGAAGTCCATGTTAACATGCCCTCTCCATCAGTGTGGACTCACCTTGATGGAGCACACATGGCCACCAGGTTGTGCCAATGCCACCCAAGACGTGAGAACGGCCGTCCACACGGACGTGCGGAGAACGGTGCCCACGGACCCAACTGGATTTCATAACCTAATGTGGGCCACACTGCCAGTCTGTGGCATGTGGCTAGGCTGGGGCCTGTGTTGGCCAGCACTCTCCAGAGACACAGAGCTGGCAGAGAGAGACAGAGATGTGGGGATAAGAACAGATCTGTTACAGGAAGAGCTCACGTGGTTATGGACGCCTGGAAGCCCCACTGACCACATCTGCAGACGAAGAAGTCAGCCCGAGTCTGACGGCCTGGGAGCCATGGGGGCGGGGGGCGGGGCAGGACAAGGTGGATGCTGCCCCTTCCTCTGTGTTTCAGTCCTATACAGGCCCCCAGCAGGTGGGAGGCCAGGGAGGCTTCCTCCACACAGACCACCGATTCCGGCACTGGTGTCTCACAGACACTGCACAGCAGGCCCAGAAACACGGTCTCACCAGCAAGCCCGGTCCCAGGCAAGGTGACCCATGAATCGAGCTTCACGGGTCCATTTGGGAAGTCAGGCCTATTCCCTAGCTAGGAGGAAACACCAACCACCTTGGACAGCACCAGCTACATTCCAAAAGGAGGGATTTAACAAAACACCAGAATGACACCCATAGCCAGTCAGTTAAGCCAATGCCCCAGGGCAGCCCGGGCCAGAGTCACTCCCTGGCCCCAGGGGACCCTGACCGTGGACACAGAGAAGCTATGTGTGCAGCTCTGTCCTCTCAAAACTGCCACGATTACCCAGAGCACGCCCTCCCTGGACTTCCCTCCACAACCACACACTCTGTGGCTTTACGCCCCAGGCCTCACGAGGAGCCAAGGACCCAGAACTGGGAGAGCGGCGAGACTGGCTGCCTGTACCTCTTCTAATTCTCCAGCCTCCAGCAGCAAAGCGTCACAAGTACTGCGTTTCACCCCATTAAGTGAGAGGTTATCTTTCCTTCTGTTTCCTGTGTAGTGCATGTTAACCCCTGGTGTTACTATCAACCGCATGGTCACAATTCTCGAAGATGAAAGGACACCAGCCGTCTGCAAACCAATCTCACTCAGAGCCAATCAGACCAGAGGCTGTGCTGTGCGTGGCCCCAGCCACCACCCCCAGGGCTCTGCTGGTATTCAGAACAGAGATGCCTCATCTTCTTTCAGAGAGAGACACAGGCTGGCTAGCAAGTTATGGAGACAACAGAGACACTGTGGAGTTTTGAGGCACGTCACTTATGTCCACAGAAGGGAAGACTGGGCCATCAATGATTTACTCTTGTCTACACAACGGTCATGACGGACGACAGTTCAGCCAAACTGAAAACAAAGGCAGAGCCGGGACCTCTGGGTTAACGCGAACCTCCACCCAGATCACCCCGTGAGGGTTCGAACCGTAACTCATTCCTGTTGTCCAGTCAGCTCTGCCAGTGCAAACCACTGACTTCGATCTGTCTTCCCGCACATACGCCCACGGGGGACTCTGCAGCTCCCGGGTGAAGACCTGCACAGGCCCGAAGGTGAAAGTCTGCAGTGATAATGTCACAACTCCAAGGCACTGTCCCGGTGCAGACGCGGCTCTGGCAGCCACTTATCACACGAGATCTGGACGATGCTCCCAGGCTCACGAGTTCTCAGCTTCAACAATCACATCATTCGCTTCTTCAAGGGGATTTGTCCCCATGACATTTTACCTCCATGCTCTGGTCGTCTTCAGTAGAAAACGGAGGCACAAAGGATTGGTCAGGGATTACAGTTCACCTCCTAGGTACCGTCGGGCGTCACGGCACAGCCAACATCGGCACAGGGATTTCTGAGCTACGGGGGCTGGGCCCCATCAGAGCTCAGTACTTCTGGAGGGCCTGTCCGCCACGCTCCACTGGACTCCAAATTCAGTGTTAACTCCAGCACAACGCTCGCAAGACTCCCACCGTCAAAGCCGGGGCGGGCGGGGGGGGGGGGGGGTGCGGCAAGGGTGCTCAGTGACCTGGAGGCCGCTGCGTCATGCACGTGGGGGTCCTGCTCACTGGGAGAAACGCAATTCTTTTCCCCAGCTTGGAAACAAGATCTATTTTGAAATGGTAACATAAGTAGGAAGTGATCATCTTAATGGCATCTATAAAACACGTTTTCTTTATCTGGGGGAAAAAAAAACAATAGCCTTCACAACACGGTTATTTCTTGGGTGTTAAATCGCCAGCACCAATTTAACTCTGCTAGCACTATAGCAAATGGAGAACAAAGAATAACTCCTTGAAGTACATATCAAGACACAAGAAGATCCTAAAATTAAAACAAGAAAAATAAATACACACACACACACACACACACACACACACAAAACAGGATGGGGTGCCTGGGTGGCTCAGTCGGTGAAGCATCCAACTTCAGCTCAGGTCATAATCTCACAGTCCGTGAGTTTGAGCCCCACGTCGGGCTCTGTGCTGACAGCTCGGAGCCTGAAGCCTGCTTCAGATTCTGTCTCCCTCTCTCTCTGCCCCTCCCCTACTTGCACTCTCTCTCTCAAAAATAAATAAACATTTAAAAAAAATTTTTTTAAACAAGAAGAAAGGATAATGAGAGACAGCTGTAGTGGGCAGAAGAAGGAAGGACAGACGGAGGCCCCAGAGCCCCGTCCCCTCCTTAGGCACGGGGGTAGTTGAGTTAAATAAAACTCAAATGTACAGACTCACAGGAGTGACCCATAGGGCCTCTCGTAAAATGATTCCACATAACACATTTGATTGAAGCCACTTAATCAAAAAATTGTAACGCAAAACAGTACGGGCAGATTTTCTTAAAACATGAATTCGAGTTTTTTTAAAACCTCTAATGTTCTAACAAGCTGCCTGAGGAAGCGACTGCATTGTGATGAACACTCCCTCCTGGCCGGAGCAGAGCCCATGTGCCCCCAGGGCCCCGATGCCAGCTATCGGCTCACCAGGATCGCACCAACCGGCGCTCTTGCCCCTGACCTTGAAATATGAAGGAGCTTAGGTCCACGGAGAGTAAGTATTTCACCTAAACCCAGGATGTGAGAATCCGGGCTCAAAGCCGATTGTGTGAGGCTCTGGTGCCATCCCCCCCAGGACCCCCTCAGTGGAGCCACACTGGGGTTGGTTCGTGGAGCACTGGGACGGTGGCCAGCCAAAGGCGAGAACCAAAAAGGTGGTTTCTAAGGGTTGTAGGAGAATATTTGGCGTAGGGAAGAGTTTTGACAGGAATGTCTGCCAACAGGACTATTAAATAATGCATTACGGAATCTTAGCAGTGAGTACAAAGTGGAAAAGTATATTATGTGACTCGAAAACTAAACCAGATAAAGCCCTAACATATCATGGGTGCAAGAGCTTGGCCGTGTCACATTCTACGTGGGGAAGAGGAGACTCTGAGAGAACAGACGACTCTAAATCACCACGCTTACGGCTGAAAACGAAAGAGAGACACTGGTTTACCAGTGCAGCAAGCTGAAGTCCTCGATAGCTCACCCGTCCTCTGCCTGCCCTGAAACCCCCATCAGTCCCTGACGCCAGGAGAGCCGCCCTGTGCTCACAGACCACCAGAGCCCCATCAGGTGGCGGGCCTGGTCCGCGAGCCCCTCAGCGAGCCCCATCAGTGCCCCTCTACATGTTCTGCAGACCGGATTCTTGGTAAAACGTTTTGGGAAGCGGATCCTTACAAACGGCTCAAGCGCACGTGCGTCTTGTACATGTGTGACTGTGTCTCCAAGCGCGTGATGCCTGGGCGCCCGGCTGTGGGAACGCACCGCTCAGGTCCGTGCGTGCAGCTTAACGCTTAGTGAAGGAAAGTTGGGGTGTCATGGGCTAAGGATACTGGTATGATTTTGTTCCGGTGATTTTGCCTCACAAAACACATTATTCAAGATATCTGATAATGAAAAATCTTTCTAGGTCAGACGGGTTTTCCTCACCATTTGATTACTTGGGAGGAGTTTCCTCTCTGTTCCCAAAAGAGTTTTAAAATCTTGACCCTAAATATAATAGTACAAAACTAACATAGCACAAAACCATAAACCCAAATGTTCTACATAGTTTTAGTGTCTGAGGAGAAAATATTTAAATTAATAAATTAAATAAAATTTAAATTTAAGCAGTCATCATGATCTGATCATTCCTAGGCAGGCAGCCCAAGAGGGGAAGGCCAAATTACTGTGTGTGTTTTATTATTCGTTCAGGAACTCCTTGGAAAAATACAAACGTGCAGAAACACATCTTCTAACACGGTGACTTAGACTACCAGAGTGATAGCATTGATCCGAAACTCTATGCTTATGAGACGGTAAAACAAGGCCCAAAGGCCTTACGATGCAGCCAGCCACACGCCTCACACTCTTGTTAAGAACAGAAGTCGGTCATTTAACACAGATAGGAAAACAGCAACACGATCTGTCAGCGCTGCGCGGGAACGTGCTCACGGGCACGGGGGGGGGGGGGGGGGGGGGGGGGGGAGGTCTATGCTCTGGTTTTTCTGTGTCTCTCTAGGCGCTTGTGTAGGTGTTCAAACCGGGAAAAGAGAAAAATTAATCAATACAGAAACCTTCCAAGAAACAACTTTGCAGCAAACTATCAGCTCCCGATGTTGGCACTTTTGATGATGAACAGGTCCCAGGAGTCAAATGTTAAACCTGAAACCAGGAAAACATGGAAGTCTAACACCAAATTTGTTGTAGCACCAACCACAGACTTCTTTACTCACAAAATCCCAAATAAAAGTTAAATCCTTCAAAAGGACTCTTTTCATCTTTTGGAAAATACAACCCCAACAGCACTCGGCTCTGAAAGCCTCGCGGAACAAGTTTCTACAAATAGAACAAGAGCCTATTCTGTCAAGAAGGGGAAACTACGGCAACAATAACGAAAATAATTAAAGTTTTGCTTCTTAAATAGTTTCTTAAATATCGTAATGATTTTTTTTGCTGCTTGCCAGCCTGCTATGGTTATTCCTTGGTTGCTATGGAGACATCCGGCTAGTTCCCAATATGTTCACAGAAAGGCTGTGTGCCCTTTACAATTCCACCCAGGGGCTGCCCTGTCTCCCGGTGCATGTGCATTAACCAGCCTGCCCTCGGTCAGCAGGGCCCCGCGTACTGCTCCTCTGAGACCGTGTACATCCACGATGGGCCTTCGGGACAGAGTTTAACGTTTGCACTCACCCTCCAGACTCCCTCTGGGCAGGTCAGACTTGCACAGCTGCTGATGATCACGCTTGTTTGGAGGATGTAGGAACCATTTATGTCACCTTGACCCTCACAAGAGCTGTAGGATGAAGGCATTTTGTAGAGGAGGAACCTGAGGTCTCAAAATACTAAGTAATTTGCCCAAAGGGACTGGCTGGTCAACAGGAGAGAGAAGATCCCACATCAGATGTGATGTGGTTCCATATCATCCATGTTTCTGTTTTTAGTTTTCCAAATAACCCAAACTCACAAAACAAAACATAAAGCATCACTTTGCTGTTGCAAAAATGCAAACAGCAACATACATTATGTATGTTCCCTCGTGTCTGTAAACATACACACATAGAAAGCTGAGGCTTGATCAAATAACAAGTCTACAATGAAAAGAAACACAAGCAAATTTATTGATTATGTCAATTTACATTTCTCTTAATAGGTTCACATATTTGCTTAACCCAGGCACTCCTTGCTTTGCTGCACAGACAGGCATGTGGGGAAAGGCACAGTTTGAATACAGAAATTGGATGAATTACAGCATTTCCAGTTTCCTGCTGGACCTGTCATCACTCAGGGTTTCACAGGACGCCTCCCAGAAATGCTAATAGCCTTTTGGAAACTGGCATTGCACATTTCCAAGTCCATTACATGTCCCTGAGGCCACCAGGGCGCCCCTCCCTGTAAGTAACCAGGAGAAGTGCCCATGTTGCCCGTCAATCAGAAAAGGCAAACCTCCCAAACAAGCCAATTAAACACCCAAGTGGTGGCTCCCAGGCGAGCATCTAGTCCCCTCTGCCACCCTTCAGGCTCTTCCCTATGACCTCCGACCCTACTTCCAGGGTGTGCCCCCGCCCGAGTTAGTCCTTCCGCACAACACCTGGGCTGGGGTCACCGCCAGTGCCGTCCTCTCTTCCTCTCTGTTCCCTCCTCGAGACCCTCCTGCAAACTTTCCATAACGGTACACCCTCCACTGCCGGGCATCCTGGTCGCCTGAAAAGTGATTTCCCTCTCCTGTTTTCTTTTGAGGTCAGGGGACTTCCCCCAGCATTGGGCATGCCCCTCATGCAACCTAAGTCCTTGGGTGTGTGGAAAGGAGATGGAGGAGAGGCAGAAGAGAAGGGAACAAAAGCAAAGGAGAGAATTCCCCGGCGGTCAGGGGGGCCTGTCAGACACCCTGGACAAACTCTCTCCTATAGACTCATGGGGGTAGGGGTGGAGAGCCAGCCACACAGGTGCAATGGGTTGAGGGGACCAGCGCTCCCTCTGCCCTCACTAGGATGTCCCGGGAGCTCCGTGCCCCACGCAAGTACTCCAAGCTGAGTCACCAGGCTCCAGAGACTGGGGCCCGGCCATTATTTGCAGGATATATGTGTTGGGGGTGGGGGTGGGGGGTGGGCTGGTTTCTCCCTTTGCCTCCTCGGGGGGTGGGGAGGGGCACCTACCTTGGGTAGGAGGTGAACAGTGAGCATCCCACGTGCACAAATAACGTAACAAATATATTTTTGAACCACTTGCTTAAGCTCACTTGCTTTCATGAAAACAAAGCTTGTCACAATTAAAACACAAAAAACCCAGGGCTCCTGGGTGGCTCAGTTGGTTAAGCATCCAACTTCAGCTCAGGTCATGATCTCACAGTCCGTGAGTTTGAGCCCCGCATCGGGCTCTGTGCTGATAGCTCAGAGCCTGGAGCTTGTTTCGGACTCCATGTCTCCCTCTCTCTCTGCCCCTCCCCAGCTCGCTCTCTCTCTCTCTCTCTCTCTCTCTCTCTCTCTCTCAAAAATAAATAAACGTTAAAAAAAATTAAAAAAAAAAAAGAAGCAAGCATCACCTGGGGCACCAGGCGGGTGGGGTGGGGGGCTCAGTAGGTTATGCGTTCGACTTCACAAAACTTGGGTCATGATCTCACAGTTCGTGGGTTCGAGCCCCACGTCAGTCTCTGTGCTGACAGCTGGGAGCCTGGAGCCTGCTTCGGATTCTGTGTCTCCCTCTCTCTCTGCCCCTCCCCCGCTCGTGTTTTCTCTCTCTCAACCTCTCTCTCTCTCTCTCTCAAAAATAAATGAACACTAAAAAAAATTAAAAATAAAAACAAAACAAACTTTAACAGCCTTCAGGCTGAGTCTTCCCTGTTCAGAAGTAAGTCAAGGCCCAGCGAGCTGCAGGCTTGCTGAGAGGTCCTGCTATGCCTGAGCAGAGGTGGCCCCAAAACCGCTTCTCTGTGTGACAACAGCCTAAAATTCTCTGTTGTCCTCTTAAACATTCTTATTACGCCATCTTAGACTTTATTCAAATAAAACCTGCACCTACGCTTTGAAAACCACACGGATTCCTCTGCATGTGCCTGTGGTACGTGCCCACCTTATCCCCGAGTATAAAGAATCTCACATCAAGAGGGGAGGAGGCCGCATCCTAAACAACACAGGCAAGTGCTTCTTTCGGCTGAGTGCCACTTGAAAGTGCTGTCTCTACATTCCCAGAGCAGCCGGACTCTCTGGGAGGAAGAGAGTTGTAAGAACAGCAGGTACCCTGTGTGCGGCAGTGCGCAGCCCTGACATCCTCCGGGGGCCGCAGCTGCCATGCTGCACACGCCCGCCCTGGGACACCTCTTCCTCTGAAGCAGGGGTGTCACCGTCACCTCTCAGGCTGCAGCACAGTGTGTCAGAAGCACATAAAAATGGAAGCCTCTTTCCATCCCCTCCGCGGACCTGCTGAGAAGTCCCCAGGAACCTGCACTTTAAAGGAATTTCTGAGAAAGGAGTGAGGCATTTCAACACAAGTATGTTCTTAGATGTTGTTACTCAGAACAGCGAAAAACCGAAAGCAATTTAAATATCAAGAACAGGGACTGGGGTGAAAAAAATATTACCTGTACATGAAATACAAAGTAGCTACTAAGAACACATAAAATATTTGCAGGTATACACTTACATGATTCAGTTTAAAAGTTGGTTAATATGACATGCATTCCAAAAACTCAAGCTTGCTTTCTGAAAGCATCAGAAACGCCCATTCATGTCCCTGTGTCCACGCACATCTGTGTCTGTGGCTGTGTGCACAGCAGGAACGAACGCAGCAATGTATCGGCAGTGCTGTGTTTCAGAGAGGTCGGAGAGGGAAGGCCAGATTCATTGCTTTTTCTAAATATCCCGTATCTCCCAAAGGAAACACTATTTACATAACCTGAGAGACAAACACAGTTAATTTAATTTGAACAAATAAAAGAAGAAAGGTAAGTTCCACCCTCTTGTGGCATTGGGTGAGGTGATGAGAGAGAGATGGGCGAACGTCTTTGCTGATGGCGTCCTGACCGGGGACGCTGCAGAGAAGCTGTGGCAAAGAACGTCCAACTGGGAAGACACGAAATTACAGAGGAGAACATGCCTTCACATTCAACATTTACCTTTGTTTAATGTTAGTTTGCTTGTTTTGCAGGGGGTGAAGGGGGGAGAAGGGCAGAGAGAGAGAGAGAGAGAATGAGAATCAATCCCAAGCAGGCTCTGTGCTGCCAGCACACAGCCCAATGTGGGGCTCAAACCCACAAACCGTGAGATCATGACCTGAGCTGAAGTCAGACGCTTAACTGACTGAGCCACCCAGGCGCCCCTCAACGTGTAAATTTTTAACATTACTCACAACGTCACTACAAATTTTTCCCAGTAATTTAAGAGACAATGAATATAAAATCCTTACAATATAAAAATTCAGAGACACTTGATAGTCTTTGAACGAATCATTGATGATATCCTGCTCAAAATCGTCCCCCGAGGATACATTTGTGAGAATTTACCCTGAAACAGGAGGGACTTCATGATGACAGACACAGAACTATGTCAATCTCTTATCAATCTCATTCAGAATATTCTACAGTTTAATGTACTTCCTGAAAAACTGAGTTCCAATTGTGACTCAGGCGGTAACACCGTTGCTATTTTTCTACCTTTCAGTCTGTTCGTGTCATTTCAATACAGTCGTGAAAATCACTTACTCGTATTTACGGGCACATTGAATTTTAAAGTCAGAGAGAACCTAGGGGAATACGTAACTCAAGCTTCTCATCTTATAGAGCAAAAGGGAAGGCGGGCAGGACCGAGCACCGAGGCAGGGCCCCGGCTGCTGTGACAGTGTCTCAGAGTGCTGCCCCATGGACGTGGCCCAGCACGTCTGTCACTGTGCTCCGTTGGCTAAAGTCATGTCTGGCAGAGAGAGTGGGACACCGCCCTGCCTCAGAGGGAGAATCATGGCTTTCCCTTCTTCCTTCACGCTCAGGGGGTAACTAAGCAGACAAGGCTCACGAGCGTGAGGTCTCAAAGTCAGCGGTCACTGTAACAAGAGGCCCAGGGCAAAACAGAGGGAATAGTGTGGAAGTAGACTCAGATTCTGCCTGCTTGGCTTCCCGCATGATCCAGGACAACTATTTAATTTCTGTGAGCTTTGTGTCCTGCTTTATAAGGCAGAGATGATGACCTCACGTGAAGAATCAAGTAACACGCAGTAGGCACATTCTGAGCAATTTGCACACACGACGTACAACTCCTCACTTAACACCATGCCTACTCTTTTAAGTGCATTTTACTTTGTAGATGAAGAACTTGACCCTTAGGGAGCAGGACAACCAGACCTACAGTTTCTAGTGGAAACATCACCCAGGCAGGTGGGCCCCTGACCCTGAACTGAACACAGTACAGCCCACCCCACATGCCTAAAGCGTCTATGATGTTCAAGCACAAAGGTGAGGTTTCATCTCCTTACACAGGATGGATGTGTAGATCAATGGAATAAAACTAAGCCTGAAAATAAACCCCTATAAGTGGTTTTTAACCAGGATGCCAAGACAGTTTTCAGGGGAAAGATGAGTCTTTTCAACAAATGGTGCTCAGACAACTAGAAATGCATGTGCAGAAAAACGAAGCTAGATCCCTACCTCACACCACATGTAAAATTAATTCAAGGTGGATCGCAGGCCTAGCATAAACTCTCAGAATACAGTGTGGGAGCGGTCTTCATGACCATGGAGTGGGCAAGGTTTTCTTAGGTATGAAACGAAAAGCACAACTTATAAAAGAGAGAAATAGGTCAGCTGGGCTTTGTCAAAATTCACAAGTCCTGTGCTGCAAACATATCACCAAGAAAGTGAAAGTCAATCCACAAAATGGGAGCAAATATTCACCAATAACAAACCGGCAAGAAACGTATCCAGACTATATCGTTCTTACAACCCAATAACAAAAAGACAAATCACCCAACATGTTAAATGGGCAAAGAATCCGAATAGACAGATCTGAACGAACACGACATTCAAATGTCCAGTAGGCATGTGAAAAGATGCTCAACGTGAGAGAAATGCAAATATCCAAGCCACAAAAAGACACCTGTTTGCAGCCATTGGATAAAAGGACACAGATGATAGAAGCGTTGGCAAAGATGTGGAGAAATCAGAACATGGTCACGTTGCTGGCAGAACAGAGAATGATAGTACTCTGGGGATTCCACAACACAAGAGGGATTCTATGACACAGCCATCACACCCCCGCTCACACCCAAGAGAACGGAAATCGTATGTCCACATACATGCTGTCCAGAGTAGTGTTATCTAAAAACACAACGTCCATCAGTTGATAAATGGATAAATAAAGCATGGTATATCTACACAATGGAATTTTATTTGGCAAGAAAGAAGTACTCACGTATCCTAAAACACACATGGGCTTCGAAGCCTTACAAAGTGAAAGAAGCCAGACCCAAGACCACGTATCGCACGATTCCTTTTGTACCAAATGCCCGAAACAGGCTACGTTGTGGAGATAGGATGCGGGTTGGCGGTTGCTGGGGGCTGGGGAGGGGATAGCGGGCACTGGCTACAACTGGCCCCCAGACTTGTTCTGCAGGTGACGAAAATGTTCTGGAATTAGACACTGGTGATGGTTGCCAAGTCTGTGGATACGCCAAAATCCAGTGAACTGTGGATCGGAAATGAGTGAATTTTACAGCATGTGAATTATGCCTTAGTACAGCTGTTGTCAGAAAATTATATATGGCTTTAATAAAGCAGACAAGCAGATGCAGAACAGGTCTTTCCAATCTCGCGCACAGCACTGCACGCTTGCTCTGGACGAGGCGCTGACACCGATGCTCGTGCGGGCCTCCGGTGGGGGCTTCAGGTGGGTTCCACACCTGGCACGTCCCACGTTCCACAAGCCTCTCTGTTCGTCGGGAGCCGCGGGGAGGTTACCCTGCTTTTACATCCGCAAACTGGCTTCAGGCAAGGTACTAATGTGAGGTGGAGAGGTGGTGGCTCGCACGCCTGTCGGCTCACCCGACATGCACTGACGCTCTGCTTACTGCGGTGGAGAGAGAGTGTGCATGGCAGGCACCAAAGTGTCGGAAGCCTGCGCTCAAGTGTGGCATGACTTGGGACCTCTGCAACGTTTGTTACTTTCTTTAGCGTTTTAGCAGAGGGCGTTTCAGTGAGCCAGTGCCGTTCCACAAGCCCCGCGGAATCACACCTGCACAGCAGCTGGGGGACTGGGTGGGGCGTTGGGGTCACAAACCCAAACCAAAAAAAGAAACTACTTCCCGCCTCGCCACGAAACAGAGTGTGCACCATGGTCAGACACAAAGTTTGACATTTTTATGGAAAACAGCAAAGCAAATGTTTTTATAATGCACAGATTCCATTCTGCAGAATTAGAGATTCCATTAAAGGCAAAGCAGAAATGAAAGCGGTAAGGAAATAAAGGTAATTAAACTCACATTATGCTTCAAAAATAATGTTTCTGTTAATAAATGCCTGGTTTTATTCTATTTGCTACTAATTTGCTAGTAACTGGACAGCTTTTATACTGCTGGGTTGCTTTTCATTATTTTTAATAGAAAAACCTTCAATAAAATTGAATAGCATATTATTGCATACTCCCGTCTACTCCCTCCTTACCAGTTAAAACCAACGAGGGCTTACCTCTGCACCCCTCCACCCTGACATGTCTGGAACCCAGCACCACGAAACCTGGGTCACACACTCGGTCGGGCCTGACGGCGACTGTGCGGCTCTCTGCAGGATCCTGGGCCGGTGAGCTCTCCCCGAGGGCCCCAGGGTGCCTCGCACGCCTTCTTCCAACAAGTATCTGTTGGGCATTTATCATGCACCTCTCTGCTGGGTGCTGCACAGAGAAGGGGGCCAAACAGAAAAGGCCTGTCCGGTGGAGCGGACATCCATTTGAAGGAGCAACAAACAAAACCAATCCGCTCACTTCCTCATGGGTAAGAGAGAAGATACTGACACCCGCTAGGATGAGTCAAACAGCGATAACAGCATCGGAAAGGAAAAGTGATTGACATGCAGACGGGGGCTGCACGTGGTGTAGACCAGAACACCTGTGGGACCAGGCCAGGCGTGCACACGGGAACACCAGGGCCAGGGACCAGCCAAGCACACCAGGCTGGAGAAACACTATGGAAGCCGGGTGCCTGGAGCCCAGTGAGAAGGGAGGGGGCACCCAGGTGAGGGTGTGAGCCGGGTGCAACCATATCAGCCAGGAGGACACTGGCCGCTAGTTTCTCCAGGCTTCTTCACGGGAAGCCGCTTGGGTTTTATTCAGAGGAGTGTTAACCCATCACACCCTTGAAGGATCCCAGGGCTGAGAAGCCAGGGCATCAAGGATCTGGACCATGGGAGGAGCCAAGTGGCACGTGGACGGCTCGAAACGAGGTCAGACGGGATTTCCTGATGGGCAGGGTGGAAGGCATCAGACTCCCAGGCTGTCCTTGCGTAGTTAACCCTGGTTAGTTAACCTGGGTCAACCTTAGCTAGCCAACCTTAGTTAACCTAAACTTGGTTAGTTAACCTGGGTTAACCTTAGCGAGTCAATCTTATTTAACCTTGGTTAGTTAACCTCAGTTAACCATTTAGCCTTGCTTAGTTAATCACAGTTGATCGTAGTTAACTTTATTTAGCCATGGCTAGTTAGCCATAGTTGGCTAACTTTGGTTAGCCGTGATTTGCTAACGTTAGTTAACCACAGTTAGTTGGTCAAGTCAGAGACACGCCGTTTTGGGGAGCTCCAAGCCAGTCTCCGCCTGGGGCGTCTGCATCGTGCTGAGAGAAGTGTGTTGAGGAGAGTCCGAAGAGTCAGCTCTGACTAGAGTTAATGCTACATGGCCGGGCCCATGTCAACAGGGGAGAGCAAGCGAGAGCCGGTAGGAAGACGCGAGGGGGGGGGCCAAACGCTGAGGCTGCGGCAGAGCCCAGAGAGAAGGGAGCGACAGGGGTGAGGGGCAGCAGGACCTCACACGGTGTCAGATGGGAGGATTTAACAAGAGGGAGACCTCGGTGACCCTCAGGGCAGGTGGTGCAGGAGTGGAGGGACAGGAGCCCAAGAAGCAGAGAGGAGGCAGCAGGAGTGAGGGCCGGCTGGTCCAGAGAGGTCCTTCCAGACTGACCACATGTCAGCGGGGTGGTGCAGTACAGGAGGCAGACCTGAAGCTTCACAAGCAGGGGCTTGGACGTCTGGGAATCTGCGGTGGGGGGCGTGCAGGCCAATGTTCCAGAGAAGAACGGGAGCCGGTCAGCTGCTGTGAGGCTGCATTTAAGGCTGGAGGCCACATGCACAGCTCTGGGCCCGTCCCAGCCTCAGGCAGCTGTGTGGGGGCAGGGGCCGAAGAGGGGCTCAGCTCACGGGACTGGGTTTTGCCACACGAATATGACAAATCCAGAGGTGGGGAGCCTTGCCAGAAGGGTGTGCAATCTTGGACACCCCTGAGCTTTCACAGTCGTAGGGACTCCGTCCTCTTGGGATCACACCAAGCTACATAATTTAAGGGCTTTCTGCATGTCAGGTTCTAGGACCAGCAGTCTGTCCAACAAATTTCCGTTGAGCCTCTACTCTGGGCGGAGTGCTGGTGGGAAAGGGACACGTGATGAGGCAGAGTCTGACCCTCCTGAACTAGAACAACACGGACAGAGGCCCCCGAGGTATACAACGTGACTGCGTAATGCAACGGCCACTGCCCACAGGACACCCACAGCCAGCTCTGTCCTCGTGGCTTCAAGGAGAAGGGGAACAAACAGCCCGGCAAAGCCACGGTGGTGAGTGGTGGAGCCTCTCCCCTGACATTCTCGCAGCCCGGCTACAGACACGTGCCTTCCGTGCATGGGCTTGTTCTCGGGCGACTGCACCGGCCCGTCATGTTGTAGGGGCAGGAGCACCACGGGCGCAGAAGACACCCGGTGCCACTGCACACCCGAAACGCGGGCATGGGCACATCTCACGCCTGCTCCCGCGACAGGCTTCTGCTCTGGCCGCGCACACCTGCACCCGCCAAGCCCTCCCTGCAAAGGAACCCGCGTCTGCCCCCTCACGTCCCTGCCCCCCGAGCAGCACCACTGGCCACCACCTGCTGGGGCTCCGCTGGCCCCGAGACACTTTCCCCTGGGGCCCCGGCAGCCCCCTCCCGCCTCCGACACGGGGCTCCTGTCATCTGTCTTCCACTCTACTTCCACTCCCGTCAGTCAGGAAGCGCTCACGCGTCTTTCAAGATCCTGGGACAATGTCCCGTCTGTGGTCTCCTCGGACTGCGCTGGCAGCACCCCGGTCTCTTCCCCGCATCGAGCAGCGTGCTCTAACACCCCGTCCACTGCCGTGAGAAGGGCCCGCGGTCGCCACCTGCGCGTCTGCCCCGTCTACACCTCCTGGGGCTCACTGAGCAGCACTCCCTAGCGCCGGCTGGGCCTCACCCAACGGCACCCCAGGGTTTTCCCCTCGGCCATCCTCCACACACACCGCACGCAGAACACCTTGGAGGGCTCGCTTTTACCAGAGAATAGGTGATCTGACAGGGATTCAAGGTCAGAAGTGAAGTCCTGCACAGGCCGTGAGCCAGGAACCCGGGATCCAGCACAGATCTGGCTCTCGCAGGAATCATGCTGCTGGTTTGCTACCACACGGATCACGACCTTGGGGACATGGTGATGCACGCGGTGGGCACTGCATTCCACAGTGGGCATGTCCGGAGCCCCTGCCAGATGGGCTGTCGGTCCCAGGTGGCGGATAGGGACAGACTTCGCCCACGTGGGGAGGTCCACACCTGGGAGGCACCGGATTCCCCACGGCAAGTGAGTGCAGACCCCCGCCGGTCAGTGTCCGCCCAGAGTCTGCAGTGTGCGGGCACCCAGGCCACTGAGACCCTGCGTGACATATCTGGGTCCCCACACTTCACAAGGCAGGGGGACGGCTCCATCTAGGGGACACGTGGACACTTTAGCAGCTAACTCTCAGAGGATCAGCTTTCCATCCCTGAACTCCCACAGACGGTGCTCACTCTGGGGCCGGGCGCTGACATCATGGAGATTCTCCCTTACTTGTGAGGGCCCAGCTGCACCTACAGCAAGCTCCCCTGGGGAGCAACCAAGGGGCAGCAGAAGACGCGCTCACCCTGCAGCAAGGGAGGAAGCGCGTCCCCCCACAAGGTCCCGCCTGCCAGCCAGCACTTCCCAGCTCTGCCCACTGGCTGCTTCGGGGAACCTCAGATGGGCACCTGCCACCGAGGCCTCCGCTCCCAGCTCAAAGGCCAGGGCTGTGGGGGAGGCACATCTCTGCTCAGCCACGGTCGTAATGGGTGTCACTGGGGTGTCACGCTCAGCATCACTGTCTGCTTGTCTCACCCACGGCCAACGTGCCACGGGGAATCTCTCAGCACAACAATGGCAACAAGAACGGATGTCGAGCGTGAGCGGGAAGCCAGACACGATGGACACACAAGGTCCCCAAGTGTGGCGATCGGACAGGGTGGCCAAGCCCCCGACACCTTCACAGCTACGCTGTCTAACCCTTCTGGACTCCATGTTCTTACGAGACGAGGGGACGAGAAGGGCTTCACAGATCTAAGGGAGGCAGTGTCTGTGCATCAGGACGGGGGTGAGTCCCGAGCTGGCCAGCCTGGGGGGCGTGTGGGGACGGCTCCACCTGGCCTCCCCCACAAGCGGGCACAGAAGGCCTGACCCCACCCACCCCCAAGCACACACTGCAGGTCCAGAGATCAGCAATGAGATAGGCCTCACCAGGAGGAGCTGGACCGGGTCACGGAAGCAGCATTTTCTTCCTCAATAAATCAAGTAAATGAGATGCAAATGCTATCCTGTTACCGTCCCAAAACTGACGTGATCCCACGCCTGCATTTAAATTTTATTTTAAATGAACCGTAATCAAGGGTCAAGGATAGATTTCTCCCTAAAGAAGACAGATTAGTTCTGCTCCATTCCCAGATACAGGGAAAATTCTGCTCTCTCAGTGTGTCCCGAGTGCAAAGTAACTCAAGTAGAGGCTCCCATGTCCTGACCATTTACTGTTGGAGGCGTCACACCCCTTTGCACATGAGACGCACACGAGTCACGAGCAGGCAGTTGGCAGAAGGCAATTCAGCCGGGACAGAAAAGGCTGGTCCTGGAGTCGGGAGGAAGGGCGGGAAGCAGGGCTCCTCGCGGGGCTCACGTCCTTCCTGTCCGAGGGTGACCCCCCGGCACACAGCACCTCCAAGCCCTGCCGGTCGCCGATTCCACGCGTGTTAGCCACACGGGTTTCAATCCAAGGCAAGCGCTGTGTTGCGTGTGCTACACAGGCGTGATTATTTCTCTTCATGGATGAGGAAACCGACTGAAGCACATTTCTGGAAGACCCCAAGTGCTGCACCCTAAGGCCCCTGCCAGCCTAGGTCCTCAGGGGCACAGGGCTGGACGCAGCCCACACGGACATGCACGTCCCGTGCAAACGCAGCAGCGGTGTGCCGAGACCCTGCCTTCACGGCAGCCGCAGGACACGGCAGCTTGCCACGTTCACACGCAACAGCATGATTTCCTGGCCGAGAAGCTGCTGATGGGTGAACGAACACGTGTGGGGTCGTGTCCACACACAGTCCTTCTTCCACCTGCATGGACGCCGGCCCTCACCTGCTTCCGGCCTTTGTTAGAATCACAGGATTCCTTCCACGCACTCCTCAGAACAAAAACCAGAGGGACGGCAGCAGTGAGGTTAAACCACTAACCGCCTCATCCCAATTAGCACACTCAGAATAGGGTTACTTTTTGGAATCATAGCCAACTTAGTATCTATGGCCCATAAAATGCTGTTTAAGAATTCTCTCGCTCTCCTGCTTCAGATTTTGTGTCTCCCTCTCTCTCTGCCACCGCCCGCCCCACTCGCACGTTCTAAGACGAATATTTTAAAAAAATTTTTTTAATAATTATCTCACTCCGCCTCTGGTGTCTAACAGAGGCCCCGGGGGAGGCGAAAATCATCATGCCGCTGGAGCCTACGGCATTTTTCTAGTTTCTTTTCCTCAAGTCCAGGGAGCGGTCACAGTGGCACTGCTTCCCGTCAGGGCAAATCCCACCCAGCTATCCAAGGTCACGCTTGAACAGAACACCCCAGAATTGAGCCCAACAGCGTGGAGAGGAGACACCATCCAGCACAATCATCTACACAGTGACCCGCCCACAACAAGACAAGAGCCTCAAGCGTCTGGTGAAGTGACCTTGGACACATGCCGGGCGCCAGCCCTGCACTCGAAGGAGCAGAGCACCCCCTGCATGTACATGAACTCACTCACCACGCTGGACACAACACGCGCACAGCTCATGACGATAATAGAGTCAAGCTGCCTATTCAAGCCCCACACTGGGCTTCCCTCGCCTCTGAGTCAACTCGCCTGATTACTACGTACACTGGAAACAGGCCACCATGCTGTCTGCAAAGCCTGGGCTCACACCCATGGCTGTCAGTCGTGGCCACTGGCAACGTCAGTGTCACCTGGGGACTCCTTGGAAATACAATCAATCACCTCCCCACCAAGGCCCCCACCCCGCGCCTGGTGAATCAGAAACCCGGGCGGAGGCGGCGATGCGACTTATGAGAACATCTCCCAGTGTTCGTCACGGGAGCAGAAAGCCTTCGGCTTGATTACTTTAATGGCCTGAAGTAGCTACAAAGGGGCCACATCTGCACGTTCCCCTCTGGCCAAACTCAGGGATAACACGTCTTCGAGGGAAGAGATACTCCCCACTGCTCACTGTGTGCAGCTTCCAGAATCGCGGGCCTTGAAAACACCGTATTTTGCGGTGTGCAAAAGTGCACCAAATAACGGGCGCTTGGAGAACAGGGCTCCCCCGACCCCCAGGCCCGGGTGCGGACCCTGACGTCACTGGCACCCCTTCGCCCACCAGAACACAAGGACGTGGACGCTGACTGCCCGTGACACCTGCATAAGGTAGGTGAGCACACATTCTGATGTCCAACAAATGGAAACTGATTTTCCACAGACAATTAAGAATACGTGATCTTCTACTATTTTGAGGGCACTAAAACTTTACACAAATTACTGCATTACCCTGTTCACACCTTCCTTAGCGACCTGGCTACCGTCCCGGCTCCCACCACATGCCCTTCCAACCTGCTGTCTCCTCTCGGCCAGGATGGTCGTTCTGCAACACAAGCCCACTGCCCCCTCCCCTGTAAACTGAGCGTTCGATGGCTCCGTGAGCACCAAGTACAGTGGCCTCTATGAGCGTGCCAGGCCCAGGCCCACAGCCCTCCTCAGGTGCCCCGGGAACAGCCGTTCCAGACACACCTGCCAGTCCCCAGGCGGAAAACCCTCACGCTCATTCACATGCCTTAGAATATCATCCACCCTCCGCCATCACCCCAACTCCACATTTAAGGGGGAGCCTGTCCTCCCTGGGGGCCCCAGCAGGTGCAGGGTCCTGGGCACTGGGCACACTGTGGCGCTCTGTTGGTCCACCCGGGGTGGGAGGGTGGCATTTTCATTTCCCCAGCTTCTGCCGTGGTGTTCGTTAACCCCCATAACTGATGCATGAATGTGTGGGTTTGTACCAGGAGTGCAGAGTCTGAGTGACGGGCTCTGTCTGGCCCCAACTTCAGAGCTTCGTAGTCGTGTGGCCTTGGCCAGGCCTTCCTCCTCCCCTGCTGACCCGGGTTTGCTGTGGAAGCAGGTTGACATGAGACCTTCTAAGCCACAGGAATGCACACTCACCATCCCTATAACCGGCTGCTCCTCACACCTGGGCTCACCAACACCATCCACCCCGTGTGTGTGGGGGACGCACCCCTCAAACGCACCCAACGGCCACAAGAGCACCTGCCACAGCTGTCGGAACACAACACACGGCAGCAGATGGAGGCATGGCCGCGTTTTAATTGCCTTAAACATCACCAGCTTCAAGCACAGCCCCGTGAACAATGCCTCTCTACTGTCTGACGCCTGTGTGGTGACTCGGTGTGACGGTGGGGACTGTGGCGCTTTGGGGACAATGGGGTGCTTCCCAGAGAGGTGCCCTCCACTAAGGCACTGTCCACGTCCAGTGGCGATTCAAGAGCACAACCAAAGCCAGAGGGGTTCACGGTGGAGAGTGAGCGGCTCAGGCACACGTGGGCTGTCCACTCCAACACCTCACCTCTTGGGCACGGTGACATCTTTCAGCACAGGCCTAAAAGAAATAGACCAGGAAGCGCTTACATCCACAAAATAAAATCGTGCGGTGAGTCTGCGTGCCGTCAGCCCTCTGGTGTGAGCTGAACGGGTGAGGACGTGAGGGTCACTGTTACCTCGTCTGGCTCGGAATGACTCAGAGGTGCCCAGATGCTGGTCTGGGCCTTTGTTCAACAAGGAGGGAGTCTACCTTCCAGGAAAACCGGCCCGTGTGAGTCCTAGGATTTGCTGTTGGGCACACGGGCTGCATCCTGCATGCAGGCACCTGCTGTCCCTGCACAGCCATCGGGGATGTCCCCACGCCACAGGCACGCCCTTCACCGTTTCAGTAAATGAGCTAAACCTGACGCCTGGTCTGTGCTGAGTCAGGGGGCAGCCCCCCTGCAGCTGGCCAAGCCCCCAGGACATGACATGACCACCATCAGCACAGACCTCCGGAGATGGCTCACGGGCTCGAAGCTGACGGCAAACTTGCTTCCTTGGGGTTAAAGACTTGGATTTGGGAAACAGCCACACAGTCTAACGAACTTCGGCGATTAGGAAACTCATTTCTAATCGTGATGGACTGTTTTAGGAGAGCTGGTTTCAAATGAGGTGGAGAAGTCTATGAGTCGTGACGTTTTTTGTTTTGGTAAAATTACTCTTAATAATAACATCTTCGCTGAAATATTTCTAATCTAATCGCACCACCTTGTACAGTATGGGAGGTCAGCATGCCCGACTCCAGGGTTCTCAGCCGGCTGCTGGGACGGGTTGGACAGGAGGCCCGGCCACCACCAGCTGGCACCCTTAGGAAGAGATGCCACGGCAGCCTCTGCTCAGAAAACAACACCGGCTTCTCCACCAGTGTCAGGAGGGCCCTGAAAACTCAGGAGGGTGAGGACAGCGGCCACGAGGGAGAACAACCTTTTGTAACTACTACTGTTTTTTCAAACAACAAGACAACTTACACACAGCGGGATGCCATGGGGGTCCGACAGCAGACATGCTGGGACCACCGGCCCTTTCTTGGACTTGTCTTCAGGGCCTCTAGCGCCCGAGGCCTGAACCTTGTTCTGTTTTGACTGTTTTCCTCCAGGAGAGACTGAAGATGCTTCATGTGGCCGCACTGCTGCCGTGAGCAATTTTAGTGGACATTAGGTGAACAAACAAAACCTTAACAACGTAACCTCTCTAGATGCCGCCTTGCTTTCCGCCACGTGGATGGTGCCACGGCAGCTGCTTTCATACATTAAAACAGCAAAGAAACCAAAACATAGAATAAGTGGCCTGAGCTTAGTCTAGGGACACTCTCAACAGCACGTAAATTAAGTCACTGGAAGCACACAGTACTGCAGATTAAAAATTAAGAAGTGTTTTTGAAAGAACATTTGAGGGTAGAAGTTATCAAAATAGCACTAGTCCACATTCTACAGACTGAAAGAATACGTAGTATGGCGTAGCCAAGACTAAGAAAGCCTGTGAATCCAGCGAGGGGACATCTATTTCAGCTGCCCACATGTTACAATCTCATTTCCTGCAGCCAGCACCAAATTTTAAAACTGTTGGTATATTTTGATCAATGTATTTACTCTTGAATGGCATCCCATGTGAAAATGTCTATATAAACACTTTCATAACACGTCAGGAAGAAATACAAGAGAACTACAGAGTTTGGGGACTGAAGTGTGGAACACACAACTGTTCCATTACTTCTGGAAGGGGCCACCATGAGCGGGGACCCACATGTCAATAGGCCATAAAGGGGGGCACGGGCGGGAAAGCAGGTGCAGGGCCTGAGAGGCTGGGGTGCGTATAACAGACTGTATGGAGAAGGAACATGAGCCATGAAAACAATTATTCCACGTGGTCAAAGTATCTCTTTCAGGAAAAAGAAATGACCGAGTGGATTTTTTAGATTTCTGAAGTCGGATAAGAATGACGGGCTAGCCCCCCACATTACGACGACGGCCCGCCCTCAGCCTTCCCACGGCATCGTATCAGAGCATCTGCCAGCCTCCGCTCTGGCACTCCATCAATGTCTTCACGCTGGATTCCACCGGAACTCAAACGAGCTCCCACTCGTCCAATTCGGAAACACACCCCTCCTCCCCAGCCCCCCACCCCCACCCCTGCCCTGAGAGCCCCCGCACCTTCGAGGACAGTGCAGTTTGTGCAGAGTGGGCACAAAGGTGACCCTCGTGTGCCAGCCCTCCCTCCCCTTGAGTCGACTCTCAGTGGCATCAGTGAAACTGCTGTCACCAGGGTCTCCTGCCACCTCACCTGGTCCTGCAACATCGTCCGGCCACAAAGGAGGAAGGGACCCCCCAGCAGTGGGACGAGATAGCCACAGCATCCCTCCAGCAGCTTCCCTGACACCCCACTCCCCTCTCACACCGATTCCTTCCCAGCATCCCTCCCTCCACTTCTCCCTGCCTTCAACGATGGTCTCCATGGAGTTTGGTTCTGGGCCTCCCCTTTTCTCACCAGAGGACTTTCCCAGAAAATCCCAGCCCCCCTCCCACCCAAATTAACATCCAGATGTGAATCTGGACTCACCAGGATGCACCTTCCCAAAGCAGCCCCAGCCCAGACCCTGTCCATGCCCCACGGCCCCACCTGTGTCCTGGATGCAGATGACCCATAAGCACCACATCGGCACCAGAACCAAGAGGTCATACGTGCACCTGCCCCCGGCCTCACGGCTTGTGTCCTGCTAACACAACCCTCCCAATGGCTCAAGCAGGACCCAGCAGCCAGCCTGGGTCCCTCCCTCTCCCGACCCAGGCCCGCTTGGCCGTGAAGCACCGCTGACTGTTCCCCACTGGACACACCTTCCCAGGACTCCCTGTCTCTGCTCCTCTCCACGCCAGCCACCACCCGGGTCACAGGGGTCTCACAAGCCTCCCCTCCCTTGCCCTCCACTCACACCTATCGCACACCCCCTGCAGAAGCAGCCCTAGGGAGCCGCCACAGTGCAGGTCTCTGCAGGAGACTGACTCCCAGCTAATGACCTGCCACCGGGGCCTTCTTGCGGCCTTCCGCTGACCGAACCCTCCTTGTGCCCCAGCGCACCCCAGGTGTGGGGGCACATTGTGCTGTCCCACGCCACGTCCACTGCCTAAAACCACTGCACCAAGCACCGTGCCTGGACCCTAATGGGTGGGCCCTCCACCGGTCTGGAGTTAATGTGTATTCACAACCTGCTGGTTCATGGTCATCCCCTTGTATGAGTCAGGTAACGGTGACATGGGCAAAGTCTCCGTGTCCTCCTGCCTTACTACCCTTACCCAGAAGTAGTTCACACTGAACAACCGTAACTGAATCCTGCAGCTAAAGAGGCCTGTCCACCACAGACACACACGTCACCTGCCACAAGACAGTGTGGGTGATAATCACCTCCAGCTTCTCAAAATAGGATCCTTACTGGGTAATGTTAAAGCCCAAAACGTGGATGATTCTCAATAATTTATACAGAGAGCATACATAAGAGACGATATTCCCAACGTTGTGATAATCTTTGAATTTCAAAAATAAAGAGAAATGAGCATGTATTTGTTATGGGAGGACTGGTTACAACACACTTTAAAACCTGTCATTAATCTTGTGGGCGTGTTCATAAATAGATAAAATACCTAAAAATAAACACACATGATTAGATACACACTGTATGTTAATTTATACATAAACATAAAGATTTATAGGTAAATGTGATGCTTTGCTTGGACAAGAAATCTGAGCCATTATGAAACCAGTGTAAGTGCCCATCAGTAGATGAATAAAGAAGAGATAGTGGATGTGTAAATACATATTTACACACACACACACACACACACACACACACACACACCCCAGCATGTTGTCACTCAACCCCAAGAAAGAAGGAAATCCCGCCATTTGCAACCCCCTGGATGGACCTTTGGGGGCCTTACGCTAAGTGAGGTGACAAGAGAAAGACAAATCCCTCAGTATCACGTGTATGCAGAATCTAAGAATCTATGACAGAGCGGCACAGGTCAGCGTCCCAGACACAGAGCCCTGGGGCGGGAAGAGGGCAAGGGTCGGTAGAAAGCCGCAAACCTTCAGCGTAAGGTGAACGACGCCGCGCATCTCATGTCAACACGGTGGTCGAGTCAGTGACACGAGTGTGTGATGGAATCTGCTACGGGAACAGACCTGAACCGCCCTCACCGCAGCTCTGTGACCTGACGGATGGTAACCAACCAGATGGCGGGGACCCTTTCACGACACATGTGCACATTGTGCCACTGCGATACGCACTCAAATATCTGACAATTCTATGTCAATTATCCCTTAATAAAGCTAACGTTAGAAACAAATCCCAGTCGCACCAAATGTTTCATATATGTTTAATTTCAGTTTTAACATTTTGATACAAAATGACAGAATAACTAAACAGCGACAGAATTTCCTGAGTCCTTCTGCCATTGTTGTGAACTGTTTTCAGTTTGCAGACACAGAGCTGCGTGTGGTGACAAACCGTCTTCTGTAAGCGACCTGTGAAGAAAGGGAGATTGTTAGGAAAGTCTGCGCAACAGCAGTGGTTTAGGACACGGGCAGGGTGGCCAAGAGCGCACTCACCGCCGGGGCCCAGGGCGACCACACCACGTGCGTCGGGAAACAGCACCGCCATCCATGCACCCAGGGAGACATCAGCCTGTCCCACCGCCGGGGCCCAGGGCGACCGCCCTGCGTGTGTCACGGGGAACGGCACCGCCATCCACGCACCCAGGGGGACATCAGCCTGTCCCACCGCCGGGGCCCAGGGCGACCGCCCTGCGTGTGTCACGGGGGACGGCACCGCCATCCACGCACCCAGGGAGACATCAGCCTGTCCCACCGCCGGGGCCCAGGGCGACCGCCCTGCATGTGTCACGGGGGACGGCACCGCCATCCACGCACCCAGGGAGACATCAGCCTGTCCCACCGCCGGGGCCCAGGGCGACCGCCCTGCGTGTGTCACGGGGAACGGCACCGCCATCCACGCACCCAGGGAGACATCAGCCAGGCATGGCTCCGGTGGGGGCGGGGGGGATGCTCCATCCTCGCTGGTGCAAGTGCCCGTGGTGGAGGACTCCACGGATGCGCGTGCCAGTCACTTAAACCAGAGACTCCGTCCCGAAACCATCCTGACAGCTGTCTCCATCCTGGACCCATTCCTGTCACATGAACATTATTGTCTAGATAGCCCTCTTCCAACTAGAAAATGAGCTCCTTTGGAAAGGACCGTATGCTATGAATCTCTGCCATCCCAGTGCCTGGCACACGGCGGGTTTAGAGTGAAGATTTGCTAAACAGACAGGAATCCAAGAGAAAAGCATCAAAAAACAGCCTGTAGACGCGGGTCTGTCTGCCGCCATAACTGCGCAAGAAAACACAGAGATGGGGCCAGGGAATGGAGGTGAGGACAGGAGCGGGAGGATTGCTGGTTAGAAAGCGGCATGGGCCATGCCTGGAGAATGTTCTAGAAGAACCCAACAAGGGCAGACATTCTGATGAAAATGGGTTCTCCCAGGGACACAGAGCCCACAAAATCAGGATGCCACCTCGGGCCCTTTCCAGTGTCTGGGGATTGTAATTATGACCGCATGTATGCACACAGACGTGGGACTACATGCACACATACGTGCATAAATGCACACACACGTACAGTAACTGCATCTCTGTCCACACGTGTGTGTGTATATGCGTGCACAGAGAAGGAACCGCTGTACATCTGGAAAGAAGCGGGACCTGATAAAATGCGGCCAGCTACATCAGCTGCGTTCCGAATCCCACTGATCTGCCCAGGCATCCAAGCACATTCCGGAACTCTGCTCTGGCTTCTCCCTAACTTCAGGGAGCCACGCCCCAGGTCGGGAAGCAGGGTCAGTCTTTCGCCTCGACCATGGGGGCTTCGGGGATCATCTGGCCTAATCCCCCGAGACACAGGATACTTGCAAGGCTCATCTTCTTGCACAGGCAAGCTGGGCTTCTGAATCACTGCATGGCCCCCCTACCCCTTCAGCGTGAAGCATCGGTGGTCTCATGAACACAGAGAACACACCCACACCGCCGCCCCCCTCCCATCAAGGGGCGAGAGCATGGGTCACCTCTTTTCACTTCAGCTCTGCCCCAGCAGGAGAAAGGGATTCTGGTCAAGGCAACCGGGACCACTGAGGTGCCCACGTCACGGCGGCGTGAAGGGAGAAGCCCCTGGTCCAGAGCTGTGTCGCCAAGGGGAGACCTGGTGATGTGGGGAGGAGCTCAAGCATCTCCCACAGGCGCTCATTTTCAACTGGAGCCCCAGCCACGAGGACCTCGTCCCGTCCAGGTGGGACGTACACTGTCCCTGCCACGTCATGTGGCACACCTGGGTGGAGGCAAATCAGACTGGCAGCCGCAGACACAGACGCAGGAGGTGGAGGTGAGGAGAATCCGGAACAGAAAGCGGGCAGCCAGGGGCGCAGAGCTTTTGGGCAGCAAACTCTTTACCAAAGCTGTGAGGTTGAGCACTCGTGGGTGGAAGGAGGGAGCACCAGCTGGAAACAGGAATGCGGACATGGCTGCCATGGGAAGTGGCATCTCACCGCAGTCACGAGAAAGTGGAGAACAGGCCCCGAATGGAAGAGACGGGGTGGGCACGGGATCTGGCTACAACAGAACCAACAGGCCCCCGAGCAGAAGGACTGGAACCCGCCACACGCACACGTGCAGTCACACACACACGCGCAGTTACACACAGACCTGCCACACACACACATACACACACACACACACACACACACACACACACACACACACACACACGTACTCCAGAGCCTGGGCCATATTTCCAACGGGTCACTCTGTCGAGTATGGACCAGCCTCAGGTCCATTACTGCAGACAGGAAAGTGTGTCCCACGGGATGTGCCCGGCCAGCTACAACCACAGAGCCCGGGCAGCTGGGAAGGAACACCTTCTACCAAACACAACCCATAGGACCCTGCTTTCTATCTTAAAACATGCTGACCTTTCTGGAGGTGAATCAGGACAAACTTTTGGAAAGAATCTTCCAGAACTTCAAAGAACTCTTTATCTGTAAAAGCTGAAGCTGCACTTCGGAAACGTCCCATCTCTGGCACTCTGCTAACAATCTCATCGGCGGTCCCTTCGTCCCCGGGCATCTACACAGAATGGTACCACTGTTAGCGGGGCTGTGTCCTTGCAGAACCCGACACCTGAGAATGAGCTGCCGGTGCCCTGGTCACAGTGACGGTGTGGACACTGCGTGGGTTCCTGGGACTTCCCCGGGGTGTGGGGTTCCTGCTCTAAACCTAAGCACATCCAGCACAGATCAGAAGGTCGCTACAAGCCTGCCACGGTGACAGCCTCTGATCCCCTCCACAGCGGGACGGGCACACTTCTGGTCGACCTTTACTGCCTGTAGGGAAGGGGCGTCTATTTCCTCATCTGATTCTCTGCCCTGGAGGGTGAGGGGGCGGGTGGGGGACAGCACTCAGCACCTCGTGCATTGTTCTGGATTTGCCCCCCCGCACATCTCGCTCAGGTTGACTCCCTGGGATCTGGACGGCTCCCTCCTATACCCGCAACCTGGCCACACCAGCTGGGACATGAGGAAGGAGGTATCCCCGGAGGCTGCCTGGAGGGAGTGCTGACCTGGCAGGAACTCAGAGAGTGACAGGTCCACACCACCCGTCACAAACAGGGGACACCCCATGATGCCCAGGCATGTGACAGCTAGATGGTCAGGAGACACAGCAGGAGAGGACCCTGGATCCCCGGCCTCTCCCTGGGAAATAAACTCCGGGTAAAATCATTAGAATTTAAGTCTTGTGTAGTCTACAGCTGAGTTCTCACCAATTTAGGGAATTACTTTGTCTCCTTCACTCTTCTTATCATATGAATAGACAGTCTGTCCAGGCCTCTGACTGCCTGAGATCAGGACGGCCAAGACAGGTTTCTGCCTGCCCACAATTTGTGGTTCTATAATTAGGGGGAAATCAGTCTGGTAACTGGCCCAGAGATGTTAGCCGCACTCAGCACAGCTAATCCACCCCTACAAGCAACAACGTCTTTGCTGGAATCCAGACAAGAGGACGCCACAGGCTCCCCAGCCCCGTCCTGTATCTCAAAGACCACCTCCATCACCAGGACATGAGATGGGTTCAGTGTTCTTCTCTGAGCAAATACGAGATACAAAATATATGGCATTTTATGCCTGGTTGCCTAATGATCTTCATGCCTGAGAAAAATCAGCAATTCCACACGTCTGGATCTCCTTACGAAGCTTCTAGTGGGAAGGGCACGCTCATCTTCTCAGGACCTAAGGTGCTTCACCTCGGCTGGTACTGTCTGTCCCCAGGAACACAGTGAAGGTGACACGGATTACTCTAAACACATGTGGCCATCACAGCAGCACACAGATTTCCACCCTCAACCTGACACTCGCTGATCAGCTGACTTTTGGTAAATCATTTCCACCTGCCTTTCAGGGTCTCCATCTACGATCTGTGGACAAGAACCGAGCCCTCCTGCAGTGGGATATTGGATACCATTCCGCCTGCTCCCAGGGACCGTGACCAGCAAGCACGTGGATGCGGAGTGAGGAGGGTGGACGCTGGTCTCCACTGGGCCGGACAGACTAGCTCTGCCAGGAATCCCGAGTCTGCAGACTGACCACGTTCAGCCTCTCAAGTACGGACCCTCAGTGAGGCAAACCCAGAGCTGGACGATAGTGCCGTCCGCCGTGCTCTGGGTTCAGGAAGGTCTCTCCCAACGGCTGGAGAACCAACCTCATTTTGGCCTGGGACACTCTGATTGGGTTTCGGCTCCTTTGAAACCCAAGGGGTCCTAAGCTCAAGGGGTCACACGTCCCGTATCATCCGTACAATCCCAGTTGGTGCCCACCGTCCTGGTAACTCTGGTTAACACGTTGGTCTCACTCTCAAACACACGCTGATTCAGCTAACAAATCATGTGGTCACAACTCCAAAGACCTCGACCTGTTTCGAGTGTAAAACGAGGTAAGGTGGTTGGTACATGTGCAGACCTCGGAATGCCACAGCGCTGTCGCGTGCAAGCCCTCGCTCCTCAGAGAAGGTTCCGGAGCACTACATGCAGAGAAAGAACCGGCAAACACTTGTTGACTGAGAGAAGCCAGTGTTCCTGCCAGCAAGGGCCTGACTGCCGGAAAACACACGTTCTTTCGGGCCTCCAACCTGCCTCCTCAGTTCACGTCAAAACTAGAGCTCAGCATTTTTTTAGGAACAGGATGGCCCCCTTGTACTTTGAAAGCAAATAAACAGGTTGCCTAATTGCAAGACCATTGACCAAGCCTGCTCTATGACACAAATACGCAAACAACCGTGTAATTTATCCGTCCCTGGAAAACGATGCATCGACTTTACAGAGACAGGCTTACAGCCATCGCGCCTTAATATCCACGTCTGCTTCCTCGCGTGCATCTTACTTGCTGGCGACTGAAATACTGAACCAAAGCTCACAGAATAACTTTACTGCTCTCCCAGAGAAGCGGCTCCCGTGCCTCGCTCCCTCCCCCATTCCTGTACACAGGCTGTGCTGGAGGGGGCCCAGCAGTCCATGCTGGCCCTGTAAGGCATCCATGCTCACACCCCAAGGCCGGGCGTCACTCAGTTTACCCTATCCTGGGCCAAAGGCTGGATCACCGACCCCACATGCGTCCCTGACAGATGCCAGCAGCTAAGAGAATATGGCCAAAACAGATCCCACCCATAATCACAACAAAGCAAATTCTAGAATAGTCAGAATCGGAAGCAAAAGAAGCCACATTCCCTGCAAACATAGGATTACTAAATGCTGTGGGAACAACTCACCTTCAAACCCAGACACGGCCTCCACCAGCAGAGGACGCTCATCTTGAACCCTGTCCACAGAGGGCAGATGTTACACTCAGGACACAGAGAGAATTCTCTCCTATAGGAGATTCTGGGTGAAAATCTTACTTTGTGGAGTTGTCCTGGGTGGTGACTCTTCAGCGGAGGCCCACTGGTCCAGGTACTGTCACTTGGTACAAGCATCTCGGTACAGGAGGGGGACGGGTTCCTGAGCTCCAGCAGCAAGCGGTGAGCTGTGCACGAGCCACCTGTCCATCCGCGGTGTGTTTCTCGGGTGTGAAGAGCGCTTCGTGCTCACTAGGAGAGAACAGCGCGTGCGTGAAAACAGCTCTAACTCGGACGGTGGCACATCGCACACAACAAAGGACTCCTCCAAACAGGACAGGCCAAGAGCACTTTGACAGCACTGACCTTCTCAGCTGCTTCCTCCCGTGCCTCGAGGGTATCAGACGGTGGACGGTGGCCGTCACCCGCAGAGACGCATCTGTCTCTGCTCCGGGAGCGCAGGACTGCCTTCCAACCGTCCTTCCCAACAGCCGCGTCAGCTTGTCATTGTTATTGGATTTCAGGGTTTGAAAAGGAAATCACATACAACGCGGCACCAAATGTTCTTTAACGGACAAGAAGATGAAATCTCAAACAGTGATGTTTTAGTTGAAGTGACAGTTGAAATGTGTCTCCTTGGAATTAACAAAATACTTCTAAGAATAGGGTCTAGAATTAATGTAAAAATTACAAACTTTGGTTAAATATCACGAGTTAGGAGTCTTCAACACGATCGTTAGGGTGAACGGATTTTAATTTCTGCCAAGAGGAACATGTGCGGGGCAGGGCAGGGCGAGAACCAGGGTCTCCAGGCGCGAGGGCTGCTGGGGCCGCTGATCAACCTTGGCGCGAGCACATATACCTGCAGGGCAGTCGAGAGCCGCTAACTAGCAAGACAGCAAAGGTGATGTCTTCGCAGAGAACGTCCTGACTTCATGCAAAGCAGAGTCACAGGAAGATGCCCTGTGGTCACATTAACTACTCCTGCTTCTTCTTCAAAGCCAGGTTTATTTATGCTACCCACCACCCTAAATCAGCGAGAAAGCCCTGACCCTGTGTCTGGACCACGCCTCCGCCCGCCCACAGCAAAGCACGGTGAGGGTACAGGGACAGTGAGGGAGGGACCATTCTCCACAAAGGCAAGGTAGAAAATACAGTAGCATTTGAGGAGGACACGTTCTCTGCCACAACTATCACCGCAGCAGGACAGCAGCCCGGGGAGGACAGAGCAACGCGGGGGGAGGGAGCCGTGTGCTGATAAAACTTTATTTATAACAACACGTAGTGGGACACAGGCTGCGGTTCACTGGCCTGAACTGGAGCCATGCAGGGTCAGGACGGGATGAATGTGCGGGACGTCCCCTGCACGCCAGAGACCCTGTGGAGAGTCAGGTCAGGACTGCAGGGCTCCAGGGTCAAGCTGCTGAGTGAGGTCAGGACCCTGATGCTCTGGGGTCACCCTGGAAACCCCGTGCAGAGTTGGGTCACAACCCCGGTGCTCCGGGGTCACTCTGGAGACTCCGTGTGGAGCCAGGTCAGGACCCCAGGGCTCCAGGGTCATGCCGGAGACCCCTTCGAGACCCAGGTCCAGTGCCAGCCCCAGGGCACACATGGTGAGTTCTCCATCCCGAAGTCTGCAAGATCGCAGCCAGCACACAAGCCTCTACTCTCTTCCCCTGTTCTTTCATCTGCATTTATGCTTTTTCCTCATCAGTTTACAAGAGGCTAAAAGGCCGTACTCTATCCTGCATGCGGGACGGTACACAGCAGGCACTTAACAAACACTTGTTAAATTTTTCACACCAATGATTTAGTTCAAAAGTTCAAAATGTATACAAAGAGCTCCTGACTCCTCACAAACATGAAGAGAATTAGTAGCAGGGGTCTGTCAACAACCTGGTATGAACTCTGGTGTTGCAGAGAGAACACGAGAGTGTGTGGGGGGGGGGGGGGCGGGCAGCAGGACCCAGGAGCACTGCGACTCGGCATTTATTACCCTCATGAAGATGGGAAGTGTCTTCCCAGCCCAGGCTTCTTCCTGTGTAAAGTTGGAACGACACTGGCAGGGGCCCCCCATGGGGCCTGGGGGTTAAATAAGACACACGTTTAAAGCATCAGGCATCTGGGGCGCCTGGGGGGCTCAGTGGGTTAAGTGTCCGGCTTCGGGTCAGGTTATGAACTTGCACAGAGCCACGTCGGGCTCTGTGCTGACAGCTCGGAGCCTGGATCCTGCTTCGGATTCTGTGTCTCCCTCTCTCTCTGCTCGCCCCTCCCCAGCTCACGTGCTGTCTCTCTCTCTCTCTCTCAAAAATAAAGATTAAAGTAAATAAATCAGCCGTCAGGCATTTAACAAGCACTTGGGTGTTAGCCTGAAGTGCACCATGAGGACGTGGCAGAGAGAAGCTGTGGTCAGAGGAAGCTGGGGGACAGACAGCGCCCACCCAGCCCGGACACAGCTTCCCAAGAACACAGACACAGAGCTCCCGGGAGAACCAGCCTCTGGAGCCAGGATGCATGTGTTTTCATCCCAAAGATAGTATCAGTTTTGAAAAAAGGCTTCATTCCATCAGCGTTTTCTTTAATTCCAAGAACAGAGACAACTATGTGGAGACTATGGGCAGGCGTTCAGGCTCGTCAGGGACCAAAGGTAAATGATGTCAGAGGAGCAGGTCACAGGATGGCAGGCGAAGATCCACGTTCAGGACACCACAGAGCTCAGCTCGGAGGTGGATCTGAGGGGCCTGGCAGAGGGTGCGAGGCAGACAGGCTTGCAGGGGCTTGCTAAGCGCCTGGCCCTCGTTTGCAGAGCCTATGGAAAGGTCCCCAGGCCACTTCTCCTATCAGAGTCATGCTTCCTGGTCTGAGCCACCCCAGGAACCAGTCCGGAGCTTGGAACGTGTTTCTGTGCCCACCTATACATGACCAGCAAAGGACAGAACGAGAGAATTCCCTTGACAAAATACACAAACCCCTAAGCAAAACCGTCTGTCCTCGGCTCCTGATTCCTTGGTCACTGAGGGACCCAACCCCGAGGATCACTTGTCCAGGCTCATTCTTGTGGGTCCTGCCTGTACATACACCTTGAGGGAAATCACAGCAAAACAATGAACAGTGTAGATTCCTAAGATGTGATCCAAGTGTAACTGCAGGGGGTTAAAACAGAGTCTCCAAGACCCTCAGGAATTCATCTTCAAAGGAAAAAACCCAGTAAGTAAGGCAGGAAATTGGGAAGATAATTTTCTCAGGTCCCTCAAATCACACCCCTGAGGTGGCCACCTACTAGCTAAGCTGCTCCCAGTGGCTCACATTTTTTTTAAAGCTCATTACGCTCCACTGAACGTCTTTAACGGAACAGGAGTTGCAGACTGTCTGTAAGTCAGGGGCACCACTGACTTTTCAGACAGCATGTACACGTGTGTCTGTGTTTGAATCTGCGCATGTGTGTGCGTGTGCGTACATGGTGTGACATGTTTTCATGTATGTTTGTGGGCCGTGTGTTTGCACGTGTGTGTGTGCATGCATGTGTCTGCACAGGCATATGTATGTGTGCGTGTGTGTGCGTATATTGTGTGCAGTGTGTTTGCATGTTTGTGTGCATGTGTGTGCATACGTTGTGTGCCGTGTGTTTGCATGTGTATGCATGCATGTGTGTATGTATTTTGGGTGTGTGCATGTATGTGCATGTGTGTGTGCGCACGTGCGTGCACGCTTGTGGGTGCACACATGTGTGTGTTTATACCTAAACAGCTGGTGACTAACCAATTGAAAGATATTCTTAAAACAACAGTCTGTTGAATCTAAATAATTCTTTCGGTCTCTGAGTAACCACAAGAACTGCAATGAAGCCCTAACGCTCATTTTTACTTTATTAAAGCAGTACCCAGAAACCTGTCTTGAAAGACAAATTACACTAGTGTTCTTTAGTTGCATGAGCTCCAGTGTGCAAAAACGCAAGCACCCCAGAGGCTTGTTAGTGGCAAACCAGGTCTGGTACAGTGTCTCACAGTGCTGCTATTGACAAGACGGATGGGCCTTGGCTACTGATTATTCTCTAGTTTAGATAATAATCTCTCAAGTCAGTCCCACCTGGCTTTGCAAAGCACCAGGGTTACGTAAGCAAGGACTACACGCCTCAAGACAAAGGAGACGGTGCCCATTTTGCACACAGGGCGGGTTGACATGATCAGGGGCATCTCTGGTTCTTGACAATGCAAATTCGTAGCAGAATAAAACACCCGAGCTCTGTCAGGGTCACGGACTCCGCTCCCTGCTGACACAGGGCGTGAATACCCTACTCCACCCCCTCCCCAGGCTGGGCACTCAACCTGGGAGAAAGCCCACCAGGGAAAGCTCACAGCCCCACTCACATTTAGACATCCCACTTCATCCTCCACACTTACGAAGAAACACATCAGCACATCTGTGAAGGTCTGTTCCAGGTATTAACTCCGGATGACAGCCGAATTCTCAACAGTTAGATCCTCCTTCAAAAACTCTGTGTGCTCCTTGGATGAAATAAGCCATTATAAAGACAGCCAGTCCTGCTCGTTACACAGTGAGCTCACACAAGGTCCATGAAATTTCTAATAAAATGGAAACTGGGTATCTTCCTGCTATGCGTGTGGACTGGGCCTTAATGAAAAGAAGTTCAATCTACTTCATGAAGGCCAGGAGGATGAGCATTAGGGAAAACAGGGCTGTGCGGGCAGTGAAGTCAAGTCAGCACCCGAGGGCTCTTGAAGAGGCGGCACGTTTTATAATGAGGACAGCCGTCTGACCAAAGGGAAGAACAGGATCCTGGACATGGGCCATTCAAGACCAAGCCTGCAGCAGGGCCCCAGCGTCCAGAGGACACGTACCCCCTAAGGTCTCAGGTAAACAAGGCATGACATCACAGGGTGTCTGGGAGGTTTGCCGGCAGAAGCCGCAGGGACGGTCTGGGGACAGAATGCACTGGGGGCCTCTGCACCCTGCCCTCCCCTGCTCCTCTCCGGGGCTCCGGCCAGGGGTGGACTGGAGGTTGTGTGGCTAGCGGTGTCACCCACCTGGTCACCGGCATCCCTGCACGGACGGATGGGAGGGACAGGGCTCCCCCGGAAGCAGGCAGGGAGCAGACCCACTGTGCCGACATGTCACAGGTGGCCGGGCGCCCAGCGAGCTGATGGTCAGGAGCACGCGGCCCGTCACTAAGAGTAGCTAGTGGCTCCCTCGCTCCAGATGCAGGACGCACGACCAAGGGGACAGCAGAGGTGCTCCAGTAACCACGGCCACATTAAGCATCTGGTAGGATTTCAAGTCATGTTTCTATGTGTTAAACTTTACCTCATGTGGGAACAGTCACCCATCTAAGTTACTGTGAATCAGTAAGAAAGTATGATTTTATGTACAAATATTCACTGTTCCCTTTTCAAGAACATAATTCCTTTTAAAAATTGTTACAAATTAGAATATGATCACAATCATGTTAAAATCACACAATATGATTAGTATCACTTCTCGCTATGTCATGGCCTTGTATATACTATTTGAAGTATAAATTTCCAAGCGACCTTTTTAAATTTTTGCAATACTTCTAAGTGGCAACTGACATTTATTTCCTGATCAAAATCTTGACCCAGAATTTAAAATTTTTCCATTTAATGTTTATTCATTTTTGAGAGAGAGACACAGTGTGTAATCAGGGGAGGGGCAGAGAGAGAGGGAGACACAGAACCCGAAGCAGGCTCCAGGCTCCGAGCTGTCAGCACAGAGTCCCACACCGGGCTGGAACTCACAAACCGTGAGATCATGACCTGAGCCGAAGCCGGACGCTTAACCGACTGAGCCACCCAGGTGCCCTTTGACCTGGAATTTTAAAAAATACTTTCTAATTTCAGAATAAATATGTCTGATGGTGAGATAGATCAGGATCTGGCTTTTCTAATCAATTTTGGTGAAAAATAGGAAATACTTAAAAACTTATTCTAGCCTGGAGAATATATGTCATTTTCGACTACATGAAAGCATATATCCGCAGCTTCTGTAACCCGTCAGATTAGAGAGGACACATCTGCTCCCATGCACAGGGCATTTTATTGTCAGGGACACAATGCTTCTTCAGAAACCGAGCACCAGAGAATGGGTATAACCCTCTCCCCCATTATAGCACATTTTTTCTTTTAAAATACGTTTGCTATAAATCTGAGAAACACAAATTCTCCTATTTCTGAGCTCAAAATAAGCCAAAAACCCTGTTCCTAAAATCACAACTTCAGTTAAGACACAAAACAGATTTTACCAGATGAAAGCCATAACCACATCATCTGCCTGCCTATTTGGGGCTCCTATGACCCTGCCAGGTACTGCTCCCGCTTACGCCCAAACAGACGGCGTTGGAGCCGGCCAGCCCGTTAAGTATATTTTGCCCCAGAACAGCACTCGCATCTTTACAGGAAACACCCTAGACATAAGGCAGCCACATTGACCGCACGGATTCAAGGCAGATGGGGGGGCTCTGTGTCCTTAGGCACAGCATCTGCCTAGCGGGACGTTTTCCCTTCTGACGTGTAAACAAGTCACCTGACTCTGTCCACGACTAAGATGTCTAGTGAAATCGATCCTGAGCTATACCAACATTACGAGACACCATAGTATCAATTTGTCGAATCCCTACGTTTACACCTGAAACAACCGTAACGTTGTGCATCAACTGTACTAAAATTTAAAAAGCTAGGGGCGCCTGGGTGGCTTGGTCGGTTAAGCGTCCGACTTCGGCTCAGGTCATGATCTCGTGGTCCGTGAATTCGAGCCCCGCGTCGGGCTCTGTGTCGACAGCTCAGAGCCTGGAGCCTGTTTCAGATTCTGTGTCTCCCTCTCTCTGTGACCCTCCCCCATTCATGCTCTATCTCTCTCAAAAATAAATAAACGTTAAAAAAAATTTTTTTTAAATAAAAAAAAAATTTTTAAAGCTAAAAAAAGAATTGCCCATAAAAAATAGAGAAATAAAATGCAGCATGAAAATGCCACTTCTGTCCCTTCACCCCGCCTCAGTAAGCTTGCAGCCAAAGGCATGAGAGCAGGACAGGGTCCTCAGGACAGCCACTGATCGTGTCCCCCCGTGGTGCACCTCCAGAAATCACACGGCACTGGAGACAATGAAGTGAGAGCCGAGCATGCCCCCCACCCCCGGCCCCGGGACGGGCTGACCCAGGGCCTCTGACATTCCTACACACAGCTCGCCAACGTTACCCTGCTGCCTGTGATCTCCACGAAACCCGGGTTCTCACTGTGCTGGCCAGAGACGTCTGGAGCACACTCCCAGAAAACACCATCTGGGACCACAGTCCCAGAGAGGAGCTGGGTAAGTATGTGACGAGAGAAATCTTCGAAGCTGTAGGGAAGGAAATTCCTGCCACACGGGCACCGTTTCAACATCAGGATGTGTAGCCAGCACGGTACAGGCATCAAATATTTGAAGGGCTGCCTTACAAAGGAGGAGGCTGACTTTTCCATGGCATCCTTTCAAGATAGAACTTTCTGGGCGGGAGTCACAGGACGACAGCTTCACTCCAAGAAAATCAAGGTCAGCAACTGTCCCCTCAAGACCTCGAGCAAACACCCTGTGAGGCAGTCGGCAGAAAGGATTCCTACCTGCGCGTGATGTCAGTGAGTTTCAACCATGTGCTAAGAACTCTTCACAGAGCTGCCAATAAGACTGTTCTTATTTTTAAATAACTACAGATGCACTTGAAGATACGGGAGAAGTACAGAATGGCCCTGCGTATGCCTCCCCCAGTGTGGACACCTGATTCAGCTGTAGGACAACACCACACAACACGTGCAGGAGACTGGCGTGGGCACACTGTGTGGACAGTTCTACCACCATATTTTCAGGCACACACACATTTTTTGTAACCACCACTACAGTCAAAACACAGGATCACTCCCCAGGGCGGTGAATTTTGTGCACTGTGTGATATTTATGTTCTCACGCAGCTGGAGGATATGAAACACGACAGCGTGACAATTCATGCACAATATCATGTCAAGTGGATCTTACAAAGTAGGGGACAGAACAACGTGGAAGAGGGTTCAATTTGCTGGTATACGGTCTAACTGGCACCAAACAAAACTTCTGCATTTACTGGAACATGGTCATAAATCCATCAGATAGCGAAATTAGGTTGATAATTAGTTCTCGCCATAACTGGCCCACAGGGTCGGCGGGATGACTGTGGACAGACTCTGACTCCTTCAGGCGTGCTGCCCTCTCCAACACACACGTGTCACGGGGCTAGAAGGGTGAAAGCACGCATCCGGATTCCAGGATAGTGCTTACAATACATGCCCACAGTTCTGTATGAGCTGGCCCTAAACCGCAGGTGCAAGCCAAGTCAACACCAAAACTGCACGCATGTTCGGTCAGCCAGAGCCCCCCTACTCATGTCACAAGTAACCTTAATCTCAAAATGCGACTCACAGGAATAGTGACCCGCTCCTTTAGCTCAGCCAGTTTATTTAGACAGGAGACAAAACGAAAACGAGCCAACGCTGGGGAAGCTGCTACAAAGGGCTTGCTGGGGCTTGCCCCTGGAGACATAAACCTGTGCCGCCCCGAGGGGAAGCAGTGAGACGCGCATCAAGAGTCACAAACACGCGGTACCTGCAGCCAGCGCCTCCATTTCCAGGGACGGTCCTAGGGAGATTGTCATTGCCACAGGTCAATTAGAAATGACGGTTTTAATATCCTAGAAGCCAAAAAATCAAAAACAACTTACATGTCAGTTCTGTTCTCACAGGCGCCGGGTGCTTGCTCAAGCATCTCCACGGGAATAAAACACGGGGATAAAAGATTTAAAATATGTTCCCGGTACTTGACAAACTTACAACGCCGGGGATGGGCACCAAATAAAAAGATAGTTTCAACACAACATGACGGTAAAAACACGCCTGAGAAAATCGTGAGTGGTCTGTGCATCGCCCCTGATGGCTGTGCAGTCACCCAGCAGTCCCACGCGGAGCCCGGCCGCACCAGACGGCGCTCCCTGGAGGAGCCAAGGGGTCAGGGCAACAGCCCTAAGAGAGCGGGGGCTGCCAGCCCCGTGAGCGAGCATCTGGGCCATCCCAGCCTCCACAGAGTCCGGCGACCACAGGCCCGTCACACGGCAGGGCCAGGGACCAGCCCACGGAGCCCAGCTCTCCCTCAGCCTCTGGAAACGATAAATGTTGGCTGTGGTTTCAAGGCACTAAGCCGTGAAGTGGTCTGCTACACAGCCATCCGTCAGCACCAGAGAGGACTCCATTAGAAAGTGATGTGGCCAGAGAAATGCTCCATCCACCCGCAGACACGTTAGAGCGGTCCTGCTAGCGGCCGCCGACTGTGACATCTGTAACGGGATCCACGGGCCCCGGGCTCATCAACAGTGTAACCTGTGAAGTGTTTGCATGGTCTTTTTCCGGGCTCCCGTCAAAACTAGGATCCAGGAATGCCAGCCAAAGGGGAGGCCGCGGTGAGGCCTAAGTACGAGGAGAAGGTAACGAGGGCAGTGGGATCTTGGGCGCACGGCTCCTTCGTGTGCACCTGCTGCCTGCTCCCACAGCCGTGGCCACACAGAGAAGCTGCTGGGAGACAGAGCCCGCCCTCCAGGGAGTCTTTGGAGGCCACGTGGGCTGAAGCAGGGGTGGAGGCGCTGGCTCAGGACCGGGTCTGCCTACCCACGTGGCCAAGTCCCTCCAGCACGTCCCTTGGGAGCACACAAGAAGGCTGACTTCAAACTGGGATTCCCGGTCACGATAAAAGCCCGTGTGCCATAGTGGGAGCACAGAACATACTGTACTGACAGCGAATTAGCTCCATTTACCAGTTGTGGCTGTGTAGACGGGTGGGGGAGGGGGAGCGGCACTTACAGGAGCCACAGCAAACACACCCTCCCCTGTCACCTGCTGGGTGCTCCTCAAGGCCATGCCTCCCTCTCAGCCACTGGGCACTTCCCTGTGTCATTTAGGACCCATCTTGTTTTTCTTTGTCCCTTTTAAAAGTGGTGATGGGGGTCGCCTGAGTGGCTCAGTGGGTTCAGCGTCCGACTTCGGGTCAGGTCATGATATCACGGTTCATGAGTTCAAGCCTCGCATCAGGCTCTGTGCTGACAGCTCGGAGCCTGGAGCCTGCTTCAGATTCTGTGTCTCCCTCTCTCTCTGCCCCTCCCCTGCTCATGCTCTGTCTCTCTCTGTCTCTCAAAAAAAAATAAATGTTAAAAAATTTTTTTAAAAATGGTGATGGACTCAGGAATCAGGGGACACTGCTGGGAACAAGTGTACTCAGGCTCTAAGCCCCACAGCACAGCACCCCACAGGGCACCCAAACCCCATGGGATACAGAGCCCCCCCTCACAGGGCATCCAACCCCCATGGGACATATAGCCCCCCCCACAGGGCACCCAACCCCCATGGGACACACAGCACCCCCCCACAGGGCACTCAACACCCATGGGACATAGAGCCCCCCCACACAGGACACCCAACTCCCGTGGGACACACAGACCCCCCACAGGGTACCCATGTCCCCCACAGGGGCACACAGCCCCCCCCCACAGGATACCAGCCCCCCACAGGAACACACAGGGACCCCACAAGGCACCCAGGCACCCCACAGGACACCAGCCCCCCACAGGAACACACAGGGACCCCACAAGGCACCCAGGCACCCCACAGGGCACCAAGGCCCCCCCCAGGACACCAGTCCCCCCAGGACACCAGGCCTCCAACACAGGGCACTCAGGACCCCCCCCCAGGACACCAGGGCCCCCCCACAGGACACCCAGGACCTCCCCAGGACACCAGCACCCCCCCCAAAGTGTATGTATGCCCCCTCCCCTGCAGGCACCTGACCCATCCCCCACCTCGAGGGGCCTGGCCAGGGACACTGGTGACCATACCCCTCCCATGCTCAGAAAGGGAAAGCAGACAGGCTCCCCTGTTACCTTGCTGACCTTCCTGATGCCGCCCCTCAATGCCAAGGACTGTTCCTAAGTGCTACTGAATACGTATCCTACTAAACTCTGGCCTTTCAAAGCTTGGCTCTTTTTAGTGCAAACCACTCATTTCTTGTCGACAATTTCCTCAGCATGGGTTTAGTTAAACACGTTCACTGTGACCATCTCACTAAGACCTCTTTCCCCTTAATTACAACAGGTCACAGGACCGTAAGGAAAGGTGGAAAAGGTTTGAAAACCAGCTAGAAACACTGTTTGTGTAGTAGTGTCTTTTTTTTTTTTTTAATGTGGTGACAAAGAGCCCTGGGGTCTGACAGCCAAGGTACAAAGCCTGTCATCACGCCTCGTTAGCTGTGCAGCCTCCACAGGGACCATGCTCAGCACCTCAAACTCTCCATCTGTAAAACGGGGTGATGACAGCAGCTGAGGCAGGTGCACAGAAGTGCTTAGCAAGGTCCCCAGGATGAAGGGGAAGGGCCATTACGGTTTACCACACAGGGAAATAAGCACCTGCCACCATGGAGTCAACTCACTGGGTTCTTAGGGCCGTGTTTTAAGCTCAAACAAGTTCTTACACAGATCACTTTCCCAGCCAAACCTATTGTCAAGCCCAAGAGCATCAGCCGATTGTCCAGCCTTCAAATCTGCTTCGGTGAAGTTCCGAACAGAGATTTTTTTCTTGCTTCTTGGTGTTGAAAGAGTGCCAGAAATTTGGAGGGAGATTACCACTTGCAAATACTCTAGAGGAATTGGGAAAAGATGGCTTGCTTCCCACCATGCTCATGAACCCAGGTAATGCTCAGAGCTTCAGCATTATTTTGAAAGCTGAAACCAAACAGTGATGCTTAAATCAATTCTAAAATATTACTTGTGTTTTACCCTTAAGCAAAGTTCAGCTTCCCCCCCCCACCTTTGTCTCTAGAACTTACTTTAGAAATTTCAACAAACCTAATATTTTTTAACAGAGTACCTTCTAAACATAAGCACTTTCATAAGCAATGGTGTGTCATAAAAGCGGTTTTATGCAGAGGAAATATCTGAAAAACTATAATTATTATTTAAATATTTTGTGGCCAAAGGTTGGGCTAAAAATAATAAACATTAAAAACAAACGCATGGAAATAACATGACATTATGTTTTTGTCCAAAAGTCGCTCAGCAAGCTTCTGGCTGGACCACCATCAAGTGATGTGGCCTCTGGACCCGGACAGAGGAGAGGCGCTTTCCGGCACCGTCCCCTCTGGATCTTAATGACATGAGAGGAGACGAGACGGAGGCAATAGTTCCCTTGTAAAAAAGTCAGAGGAGGGAATTAAACCAGCATCACGGAACCAAGAAGTCAGTCGGGACGAGCAAGTAGGCAGAGATACAGGCAGAAACCATGTTCCTGCCATGGAAGAGTCAAGGTGAACACAGAGAAATCAGAGAGGAAATGAGATCAGACGACCATACACAGGCCGATGCGGGTAAGCGGCTCGGCTGGAGAGGAAGCGCCACACACCCTCACGGGAAAGCAGAAACACGCGGGGCCAAAATAACCCCCGAGATCGGAGGAGGAGGGGCCTCTGCCATGAAGGAATCACCGCAAACTCCAACAGAAAAGGACTGACGACACTCTACGCCATCCGTACACAGTACAAGACATGCATAGGTAAGATTTAAGTCTAAAATTTTAAAAAACCATCAACCGTGCAGATGTGATACGACACTAGACTCTGGCAGTTCTGTGGGAAACTGCGGCCCCAGGACACTGGAGGCAGAAAGGCTGTCGTCGGCCCTCTCCACCGCCAACAACTCAGGGAACACAGCCTTGTGCACCTTGGTGGTGAGCACATCAGCCGCATCACAAAATCTGGCCATGGAAAGGAAAGGGGAAAGGGCCGGGTGGAGGAGGACGGAATGTCCAGGGCAAGACGACGAGGGAATAGCGTCTGGTGAGCTCCCAGAAGTCGTACAACCCAGGAAGGTGAGATGAGCCAAGTGTTCCCTGGAGAACGAGAGCAAGAGACAGACGTTCTCATCCAGGAGGAAAAAGCCACAACCCCCACAGCCGGTGCTAAGAAGAACCCCTTCAGCCAACCAGGAATCAGAACAGATCTGGCCAGACAGAAAGGTCACGGTGAAAGGGGTGGTGGGGAGCACCGAGCCCATGCAGAACGGAGAAGAAGTCTCCGCGGGGCTGGTTCCATGGCACAGACATGTGCGTGTGCACAGGTGCACATTCCAGGTCTTGGGACAAAGGAGAGAATATAAAAATACTACTCATTCTCTCAAAGCTTCCCAATATTGTTCAATTTTTTTTCTTTTTTTTTATTCTTAGAAGGCCTTTTAAGGGATTAAATCTGTTGGGACGAAGAGATATTTGTGTCAAGAATGGCAACGACTTCCAGCGTCACATCAACTTACTGCTTCTGTTAAGACTGAATAGTTACATTTCATATTTTTGTAAAATGGACCAAACAGAATACAATCTCATTTACTCAAAGTATTCCTAGAGTTTGCACTATTTGGACGTGGTGTTTAACAGTGGTTATTCCCCAGAGGCAGGAGTTCTCACGAACACCTTCTAATTTCCTGTAGTGGTTCAATGCCTTAGAGCATATATATATTACTTTGCTTTTTTTTAGTAAGATAAACTGAAAAGGAAAACCATCAAGTAAAAATATCCAGATTTTCCAGATATTTAAACAGTATTTTGAGATTTGTAAGATTTGCTTTGTAATTTTCATGAACTAATTTCTGTATTTGAGTTCATCTTCCATGAGAACCGATGGGGACCAATCCCTCAATCTGAAAAACCAAGTCGTACAGCATGACACCTCGAAGTGCACGTTCCTCAGAAACAGTTGAAACAGTAGCCAAAGTCACAAGACAGTTTCACAAAATGAGGATCATACGATCTGGACTCTTGATTTTGCTGGGGTGACTTTCACACAGTGAACAGAACAGTCCATCGCAAGGGTTCTGCAGGCCACCTAACCACTTACTTCTGCTGAAGAACGTGGCAATCAATACCTCCGAACGTAAACTGCACCCAGGTCAAATGATACTCCCTCTGGATAGATTCCAGGCCCACGAAGGGTCCCAGAGAGAAATTCTGGAAAGGGTATAAAACGGTGCGATTCCCAGGGAGGCGACCCCTTTTTATGTCGAAGTTCCAGGATGCTTGTTTCGAGGGAAACTGGGCACAGTACTCTTTACATACACCCCTGGGAGGTGTGCTTGACCTGCCCTTGGGATTTTCTTCCTCTCCCTGGAAACTACACAGGCTGGAGGAGTGGGTATCACAGTACGTGGCACTCCGGTACGAGTATGATCAGTTCATGCAGATCAATGTCAGGCAGGTTCTTTGCGGAACACCCCTGAACCCACACACCTTCTGCGAAGACCCACCTCCACGTAATGGCTGGTAACAAAACTCATCTTTCCAGTGTTCTGAGGAGGGGCAGGCTCGGTCACAGGAGGCACTTTGCTAACGTGGTGAACTGTACGTCCCGACACTCCGGTCCCCGCGGAGGGTGCCTTCAGCACCCAAACCAGTCTCCACGCTGCTGCCCAAGGCCCCCCACTGAGGACACAGGACCCCAAAGCCTCAGCCAGATCTCACTCCTCTGTTCCCATCATGACCCCAGACCACCCAGGAAGAGCTCTGTGTTCTCGGATCCCCCTAAGCAGCTGGGCACTCTGGGGGAGACCCCAGCTAGCGCCGGGCTAGAGGAGCGGGAGGCTGTGAGGCAGGGGCCAGGGAACCTCCACGAACGGACTGTTTCCTGGCATGAAGCCTGTGTGCACCTGCCAACAGGCAGAGGCGGGAGGAGACTGTGGGTGCTGGAAGGGGCCTCCTGGGTGTCAGGTCTTCAGCGTCCACACGGGGGTGACAGCTGGCTCTCTAGGGAGACAGACTCCTGTCTGCCATCTCTCCAAGCATGTCAGTGCTACTGACACCTCCCTGAGAAACAAGGACTTGAAGATTCTCCTCACTGCATCGTCACAGCTGAGCCTCATTTACAACACATCACTCAGACTTTTCATCAGTGATTCGAGTTATTTCAGTATTTTCCTGAAAGCATCGACTTTGGCTCAGATCACGATCTCGCGGTTCTTTAGTTCGAGCCCCGCGACAGGCCCTGGGCCAACAGCTCAGAGCCTGGAGCCTGCTTCTGATGCTGTGTCCCCCTCTCTCTCCGCCCCTCCCTTGCTCACATTCTGTCTCTGTCTCTCAAGAATGAATAAACGTTAAAAAAAATTTTAATAAAAATAAAAACCGAGTGTGCACAGAAACACCAACACTTCATAAATGAGTACAATCCCCTCCCCAATTCCACCCTGACTCCCACAAACTGTTCTCTTATATACTTAAATCTGGTTTTCTACATTAACCATATAAAAGTGTGTCTAAGGCAATAAAAATGCTTTATTTTTGGGGCGGCTGGGTGGCTCATTCGGTTAAGCATCTGACTTCGGCTCAGGTCATGATCTCACAGTTCATGAGTTCAAGCCCCGCATCGGGCTCTGCGCTGACAGCTCAGAGTCCGGAGCCTGCTTCAGATTCTGTGTCTCCCTCTCTGTCTCTCTGCCCCTCCCCTGTTCATGCTCTGTCTCTCTCTCTCTCTCAAAAATAAATAAATGTTAAAAAAATTCTTTTTTAAGTGCTTTATTTTAACTGCGTGTAATACTCTTCATTTTTTCAATCATTTCCAGGCATGTTTATTGCACAGAACAAAGCAGCACTGGACTTGTTCTCAGCACCTCGACAGAGGAGTTAACGGGTGTCTACTTCAGGTATAAATACAACATGAGCCATGTGAGACCAACCACCCCATCGTCTCATTTGCTTTAGACATTCTGTTTCCTAAGTCGCTACAGCAAAATGCACTCACATGTAGCATAAACTGGTCGTGCATACAGTGAAACGGGATGGCTTTTGAGGTCTGGTGTCACCTGTAACAAATATACATTTGGCCAGGCTTCAGCACGCCGTGATCTCCTCTGAGCTGTGACTATCCCGGGCTCCCCAGTCCTCCAACCATCCCTGAACGCCAATGGAGATACAGTGTCTGCCCCGTGTGTAAATGCAGCTTGTGAGGCAACCGTAGGGCTGTCCAAAATTCACACACATCCACTTGGACTCACAATGACACAGGCATCAGAACTAGACAAGTAACGTGGCATCCTGTCCTTCAGGAACTCAGAGTCTTTTGGGAAACTTCCCAAGGCACATGAAGGAGGTTTAGCTGGGGGAGATGGGGTGGGAGGAATGGAGGAGGGATGGGGCAGTGGATGGAGGGGGGGACGGAGTAGGGGGCAGAGGGGGGACAGAGGTGGTGATGGAGGGGGGACAGAGGAGGGGATGGTGATGGAGGGGGGACGGTGATGGAGGGGGGGACGAAGAGGGGGTGAGGGGGATGGAGGGGGATGGAGAGGAGGTGGGGGGACAGTGACGGAGGGGGGGACATAGCGGGGCAGGGGGGACAGAGGGAGGGACGGGGGGACAGTGACGGAGGGGGGAAGGAGGGGGGATGGAAGAGGAAATGGGGTGAGAGGGGGTGATGGGCAGATGGCGGGGGGGATGGAGGGGGTGATGGGGAGGAGGTGATGGAGGAGCAGGCAACAGGGGACGGGGGAGATGGAGAGGGGGACGGAGAGGGGGCAGGGGGGATGGGGGGACTGAGGGGGGATGGAAGCGGGATGGGGGGGCGGCAGGCATAGGTGGGAGGGGATGGGGGCAGAAGGGCGGCTGTGGAGAGGAGATGCATAACTGTTTGGGACGTAAAAGTTGCAGTGCTGGTGGGCTGCGGGGTCCGAGGACAGACAAGTGGGGACAGTGGGGTCCTTGGCACAGTTGGGAATGAGGTAGAAGACCAGGACTCATGCACTGCGCAGGCCCAGGTTCAGGCTGGGGCCGGGGGAGCAGGGCTGACACATGACCCCTGATGCCAGAGGGGGCACATCAAGCTGGAGGGTCAGAGCCCAGGCACGATGGTATCTGAAGGTCAAGAGGAGGCCAGGCAGGCAGCATCCAGGAGAGAAGGGGGCGCACGTGGCCCAGGGGACACCAGCTTCTGGAAGGACTTTGAGGCCACAAACTATACAGCGGTCAAGCCAGGTCAGGACAAGAGAAAGAGATGTACGAGGAATCTGTTGATGATCTCCTGTGTTGCCAAAGACGTTTTAAGTTGAGACCAAGAAATCACATTTCTAGTCCTTCACGCGGAATGAACAGCTAAGAAATGAAGTTAGGCAGTAAAATACTCTTAGGCTGAGTGTTAGCCAAAGCTCTGGAGCAAAGAATGAACATTACACTTTGCCAAGAGACTTGGAGGGCCTCAGTCTGTGGACACTGATATTTCCGGGTTTCACGGTGACCCTGAAGCTAAAATCTATATTCTCATTAAACACACACATTCATAAAATCCCAGGACATGCTTGCAGGTGATCTGGTGCCTACTTTTTGGTCTGAACACTAAGGGCACCAAGCAGGTAAGAATACTTAGGGCAAGAGAACACACTCCATCTGAAGTACCAACACGCGACACCGTGAGGCCACAACGCACGGGTCGTGGCAGAGTCTGCGAGAGCCAAACGGGTCCAGGACCCTTGTGGAGGGGTTCTTCCTACAGCTGTGGGCTAGCTTCCGCATGAAGCCGCATCGAGGGCCAGAAGTCCTTCTGAGGAAGCTCGCTGCAGCCACAGACAACATCAACTTCTTACCATAACATACACTACGTGTGCTGTTACAACACCATACAGGTGCACTGGGGATTAGCAGACAAACATTAGGAGAACCCGTCTGTCATCTGTTCATCCACACTGGAAGGAAGCCAGCCTCAAAGCACAGCCGAGCTCCACGGACATAGCAGCAGCGTTTGCAAGTGGAAATGAAGCTCATTGTCTACTGGGACTGATTCCCAGCCCCAGCAGGAAAGGTGAGGACAGCCTCACGGGGAAGACAGCGAAATTCCCAAGGTCCACAGTAAGACCAGGGCGCAGAACATCTGGGCAAACATGGAGTTTGCCCTGGTTGTCTGTTGGCAGGGTTTCCGGGGCAACCACAAAAGCCCACAGTTAGACAATAGATGCTGGGAAGTGGCGGGGGTGGGTGGGGGGAGGAGGAGGGAGTGCAGGGGTCCCCAGGGTCTTCAAGGTGTCTGTGGGGAGGGAGGGGAGCATAGGGGTCCCGCGGTTTTCAAGGTTCAAGGTGGCTGCGGCGGGGGGAGTGCAGGGGTCCCTCAGGTTTTCAGGCAGTGGGCTTTGCTTCTTGCCTGTGTGGTCACTGGAAATGTGACCTGCCTGGAACAACCGGGGAGGGAGGTGCAGATGTGGAAATGTCCCCCGGTAAGACCCCTGCAGGTTTGCAGAGCAGGACCTCCCTCATCTTCCTGTCACTCAGAAAAGACACTAGACACAGGGATGCCTTCCTGTATCGTGACGCCCTCAGAGCCAAGTGCCAGGGGCATGTCCCACCCGGGTCACAGCCAACCCCCAGGAGCAGCTGCCCAGCAGGGACAGCAGCTGAGAAGATCTGGAACAACGGGAAATGTCCAAGGCGCGTGCGGTAAAAAGACCTGGAGGGCTGAGGCAGGACGAGAAATAGGGGTTTGATCCCGATTTCCCCACGTACTTGCTCGTGATTGTAAACTCCCTCCTAGGGTGTCGAGACGTTAAGCCACACGGTGCGGGACAGGCCGCGGGGCCTGATGGATACAGGGCCCTTCTTCTTTCCTCCAAATCAGGTCACCTAACGGCTGTTCGCTGCTGTGGGGACACAGCCCCTTCATCTCCCGACATTTGGGGGAGTTTGGCTGTAAATTGTCCTTGGAGAAGGAAATCCTCGCCAATGCCGCCCAGGAGACCAGGCAGCTGTAGGAAAGCCACACGGGCTGTCAACACGTGGACCGTGGATGAGGTCAGCTCCTGTTAGCGTCAACCCGAAGGAAATCCGCCTGGAAGGCGTGTGGTGGAAAGGGCCACGCAGACTCCTCCCGCCAGCCCTGCCCAACCCCACGTCCTGGGAGGACAGCACCAGGGCAGGGTTTGATCAAGGCGCTGAAACACTTGGGGACTCATGTCAGGGCACCCATGGACTAAGCTCCAGGACCCTGACCCACACGGCTCCTGCCCATCATGAACACGCTTCCCTCAGTCCCACATCTGGGGACGGACAGGAACCATAAGGCAGAACAGAGCCATCTCAAACCATCTTCCCTTGACGGATTATAGATTTTCAGGGAATTTAACCAAATTCTGCCATTCAGGATGCTTGTTCTCAGATACGCTGTAGGCTTTATTAGGGTTTCATTTTATGAAACATCATAAAATATCCTATATAAATTTGATTGGTCTACTCTCCTTTGAAACATTTCTCTCTGCAAAATTTTCTCCGCATGAATCACCTTGACTCACTCCGTACCTGGGGAACGGACAGGGAAACTGATGTTTCAGAGATGACCCGTGTGCTAACCACATGCATTACTTCGTTTAATCCTGACAACGCTGTTCCACACCTATGTAAATTAAGGTTCTAAGGGATTAAATAAGCGGTCTACACAGCATTCCATCTGAGGCCCGAGCCTGACTCTGAAGCTCATGTACCTGCCCCACCCATAACCAACACTCGGCACTAAAACGTACTCAAGGGACAGTCAGGCCAGGCAGGCCTCCTGAGCCGGTTCCAGAATGCCCGTCTCCCGGATCAGAACGAGAGCCCAAACGGCGCCATATTATGCCAGTGTTGGCAAAGGCCCAGACCAGCCTCAGCGCCGCCATGGCTGTGGCGGAGATGCGTGAAACGTCACACAGAGTACGAACTCTGTAAATACTTGCTTTACTTCCCTCTTACTTGGAAGCATGTCTGAGACACTTGGCAGCTGTTCTGTTTCAGCTCAAAGTTTAGACGCATGCATGCAGTCAGCATCACGGTGCCGTGCAGTCCAGCAGCCTGCCCGGGGTCAGACGTGGCACATTCAGGCTGTTGCTGTTGTAACGGCCAATGAAGAACACGGACACTTGTCTTCACGGCTTTCGTTTACTTCTCACGTCGGTCACTCACACCACACGCGGCGACCCAAACTAAATTAACAACAACGATGAAAACTGACCCAACAGTGGCAGCCTGTTTCCGAACACAGCCGTGCTCGAGTGAGTCTGCACGCCGGCTGGGTCCCGGGGTGCTGACACTCGAGTTGAGCGCTGTCCGCACTGGCTCTCTGGGTCAGGCCCTTCCTCTGGATGGTCCACGCGGGCAGTCCCAGGTCGGTGGCTTGGGCTTGGCTGTGGTCTGGAGCAGGGCGAGCCGAATCTGCACCCACACCCTCAGAAATAAGGGGGAGGGCGCTTCCCGACGGGGTGGGGGGCGCTTCTGGTCTCCAGCTGCCAGCTGGGGTGTTTCTGCTGTTGATGGTGGACACGGGGTCGGCACACACTGACACCTGACAGAGGCAGAGAACGTTGGCATCGGAAGGCACCAAGCCCCCGTCCACCCACCCGCCTCTATGTGCGAGGACACGCAGGCCGGCGGTGCCCTGGGCCGGGACCGAGGCCGCCAAGTCTGAGCCCAGGGCTCTCTCCACTGTGATTGTCAAGGACATGCTTCCGACAAAACCCGGAAACGACTTCTACCCCCGGGTGGGAACTGACGCCCCGAAGCCACCTGTGGGACACGGGGTGAAACAGGCGCGCCTGGCACCGGACGGCCTGTTGCCGCCACTTCCTTCCATCCAGCACAGGCTTCTGTACGGAGGAGACGCCCTCGTACGGCTGCGCACCTACTGCACCCTCAGTAGGTGCAGAGGAGGAACAGAGGAGGAAGCTGAGGCTCAGAGACGTGCAGGCAGGTCCAGGCAGCGCGGTGAAGTGTCTGGTTCCACGCCCGGGTCTCCGCGTCAGCAAGCTCCAGGTCCATCGGCAGATGGGTATTGAGGGGATGTGCTGACCGTCTACCGCGTGCACCCAAACCGGCCAGACCCCAAGGTCCACCCTCTGCGCTCCGAGCCACAGTATCAGTGAGCCGCAGCTCGTTTTCCAAACAACTCACTGCCTTAAAGGAAAGGCGTAGACAGAAACAGGAGACTAGAGCCAATGTACCCGCCTGACAAGTCCGTCTTAAGACGGTTCTCGGTGTGAAGCCGGGGGAGGGTCAGAGCCGCCTGTAAGGGCCCCACAGTCACGAATGGACGTGAGTGAGTACTCGGCTCCCAGACCCGGGGTGCCGGCTCTGACGCTGAGTACAAGGCCACACAGAAGAAGGATGAGGGTGCCCCGGGTGCCTGGCAGAGTCCCATGTGGTTGTTAAGTGTTAGCAGGTCTTCTAGTACTCACAGGCAGGAGGTGCTGAGACTCAGAAATCCTCAAATTTTCAAACACGCCCGTGGCATTTATTTCTCAAGATAATTCTACATTCTAGCAAAGAATCCTCATTTTCTTAAACCTCCTGGCCTTCACTTCCGTCGAGAGCACCGCTGGTTTTCTTTATAGGGCTATATATTTTTTCCCCTACAAAGAGACAATCTGTATCACTTCATAAAAATCCTTTATAAACCCTCCGTGGAAAAAGCCCCTTGCAGTACAAGCACGAAGCAGTAATTCACATCCTCGGCTGACTGCTGAAAACTCCTCGTACCTGGGGTAAAAGAACTCAGGAGACAGTACAAACGATCAATGCTTCCTCCAGTCCGACTGAATATAAAAAACACCTACGTAAAAACAGCAGCAACTATCGAGTGCTTACTGCATACTGGGTGGAGCTCTGCGTGCTGGTGTGCAGCACACCAGTAACTTGCACACGCCCCCCATTAGGCGCCACCACACCCGCTCCGCCAACTCTGCGGCTGAGGCAGAGGCAGTGCCCATGGGAGCCAGCCAGGAGGTTGGGGTCCACTCTCAAATGCTCTGCGCACTCTCCGTGCCGAGGGGAAGCGGTCAGACAGGACCAGGCAAGCTGAGAAGGGGGGGCAGCTAACTTCTAAGCAGCAGCAAGGGACACGCCCGGAAAAGAGAAAGAAGGCTTTCTGAAGAAGAAACACTGGCGTCTGATTGGGCTGAATGTGACAAGAAATAGATAAGAAATTTGGGATATCAAGACTTACTATATTTCTAGTCAATAATAAAATCCAACCTCCTCATGAAAGTCCACGGAATGGAAGAAAATATTCTCAAATCATCCGACTGACTGAGGAGGGATTAATATCCATAATATACAAAGAACTCCTACAAGTCAACAAAAACAAAGCAATTCAAAAATTGTCAAAGGACTTGAAGAGACATGTCTCCACAGAAGACCTACGGATGGCCAGTGAATACACGGGAAGCGGCTCACCACCACCTGCCTAGAGAACACTAAGTCAAAGCCGCCGTGGGACCACCTCACATCCACTTGTTCAAAAGAACAAGCAACGAGTGATGTGGACAACTGGAAGCTGTGTGCACAGCTAGTGGGAACATAAAACGCTGCAGCCGCAGTGGACAATTTCGCCGTTCCTTAAAAAGTTACACACGGGATCAACCTATGATCTGGTAATGCCACCCTGGGTGTAGAGAGCCAAGGGGGTGAGAGCAGGGCCTCAGGCGCACCGGGGCCAAGAGGTGGAAACTCCCCAAACATCCACTAGAGAAATGAACAAGATGCAGGGCACACATACACAGAAACGTTATTCTGCTGGAGAAGCGAATGAGGTTTTCACTCGCGCCACAACGCGGATAAACCCTGCAAACGTCATGGCACGTGAGATGTGTGGACGCAGAAGGGCGAACACCATATGACTCACTCAGGTCAAGTAATGATAATGTGCCTGGAATGGGCAAACTCATACAGAAGAACACAGAGTGGGGTCCCCGGGGCTAGGGCGGCGGTGTAGGGTCTCTGGGACTATGAACAAGATGAAAATGATGTTCGCACAACTCTGTGAACAGACTTCATGCCGCCGAGCTGTAGACTGAAGAATGGTGAAGAGGTACATTTATGCACACTTTCCACAATAAAACCCTGACACTTCCACGGATGCACACTTTCCACAATAAAACCCTGACACTTCCACGGATGCACACTTTCCACAATAAAACCCTGAAACTCTTCAACAGAGAATTCAGTGCCTCCCGGATCTTAAGCACCTGCCCGTGGGGCCTTCCGGCCATGAAGGTCCCTTCCTCCAGCTGACCCACACTCGCACCCGCCCTCTCTGCGACGCAGTTCCCTCCACCCGCTGACTCCAGACCTGCCTTCTCCACGGCGTCTCCTGGCGGTCTCCTCCCTGAGCCTGGCCGAGGGGTGCCCAAGGGACCGTCAGAGCTCTGTGCTTCAGACTCTACCCACCGCCAGCAGCTTCAGGGCCAAAGCTCTGCCAGAGCCCCGTGTGTCAAGTTCACCCAGGGGCAGGCACACGGTGCCTGTGCCATAACCCCAGAAGGCACGACTCACAGGGAGACAGTGAAAGTGTTAGCATCACAGTCCCCAGACTGTGCTCCAGGGCACCCTGGGGGACAAGGCCACCAAATCCCCTAAACTTACAAGGAAAAGAGACCAGTCCTCAATATCTGTTGGGCCACCTAAACCATCACCTTAAGAGAGTTCAGTTTCTTCATTAAATTGTACTATGTTCCTTCCAATGGGTCATATCATTGTGAGGCTGGGTCTCTGGTCGGCCCTTCATTCAAAGCCCAAGGAAAAACTCAGTATGGGAACAGGAAATAGCAAGTCGGGGAAGCCGTGAGAGCCCACGGGGATACGTGTTCCATTAGTAAGTGCACACGGCTGTTTGACAATGAGATGTGAGTATCTTTCTTTCAGTTTACGTGCATTCTCATTGAGGTACAACTGACGTATAACATTAGTTTCATGTGTACAACCTAACAGTTAGATAGCTGTATATATTGCAAACGGTCTCCACAATAATTGTAGTTAACTCCTGTCACCACACGTAGTCACTAATATTTTTTTCTTGTGATGAAAACGTTAAAGATTGAGTCTCTTAGCCACCTGCAAATATACGACACGGTGTCACGAACAACAGTCACCGTGCTCTATCTTCCACCCTCAGGACTTACTTATAACCGGAAGTTTGTATGTGCAGTTTTTAAATAACTACTACTATGTTAGCACTGAAATACTCAGCAAACTGTTCAAACCTAACAACCTAATAAAATGAACAGGTAGGCACTTCTTCTGGCCAGGGGCACTTCGAAAACCCTACTGAGACACTAAGGTGGATTTCTGGCTTAAAGGAAATTTCGAGGAGGGTTGGCCTTACCAACCAGGCGGACGGCTTACTGTTCCTGATCACAGAGATGGACCGAAAAATCAATATACAGACTTGAACCGATGCTGTCCGTCAATCAAGGTGGGTGAGGCCAAAGCCCCTTCCTTTTTCTGCGAAACAATCTTCTGACTCGATGTTGGAGTCATTATGCTGGTTTTCACTGTGCATTTGTCAAGGGCATTCGACGGAGCAGATGCGTGGAAGTGCACAGTAAAGACACACTGAGGCAGAGCCCGCTGCACACGTGGCGCCCACGCGGAGCCCACACGCAGTCCCCTCCGCGTGCCAACGGTCACGGACTGTGGGAGTCCAACCAGAATACCTGCATCAACAGAGCATCTGAAAGAACAAAACGTACCAAGGAAGTGGTACACGGATGTCAGGCGACGACCGTGAGGTAAACGTCAGGATATACTCCTCACGCAAACCAGCATTTCTTAACCCTACGGTCTGATGGCAGGTGACCCTAACGCACTCATACGCATTCTCTCAAGATCCTGAATACGCTATGCAGACTTTATACAAATAAGTGTAAATTATTACCACAAGCGTATATAGGTATAAAATAATTTTATTCTGAAACAAATAGACAAAAACACTAAGAGTTTTCTGAAAATAAAAGCATTTGATTTTTGATCATTTTTACGGGTTCTTTTTTTGAAGTTTGAGAGGTGGGGCCTCAGGCCTGGCCTGTGCCAGGCGCTCCGGTCGCCCGACACCTTCACCTTCAGGAGGAACGGGCTCACCTCGGGGCCAATGCCAGTTCCGCCTCAGACGCCATAAAGCAAGTCAAGTGTATTTTTGGTTTCCCGGTGCACATAAACACGTTTACACTACCCTGTCTCACGTGTGCAATACCATCACGTCTGCCATAATGCACATACTCGAATTCAAAATACTTCATTGCTAAAAAATGCTAACCATCACCTGAGCTTTTCAGCGAGCTGTAACCCCAAACACAGATCACCATAACACATGTAACAGTAATAAAAAATCTGAAGTATGGGGAGAACTGCCAAATGTGACACAGAGACACGAAGCGAGCTCACGCCGTTGGGAAAACAGAACCTCCACGGGTAAAAGCACAATACCCGCCAAGCACGATCAAGCAAGGGCACCTGTCCTCAAGTCCCTGCACCTGGCCTGAAGACACCTGGTCTTCGGATCCAGTGTCAGCACATCCTGGTCCTTCCCGATGCCGACGGGGCAAACACAGGCGACGTGACAAGGGAAGACCGCCATCACCAGGCGCAAGCATAAGCCGCCACTGTAAAAACCAGGAGCACTTCCTGCTCAAATGTCAAAGCACAACACCTCCCCTCCCCGGCCGCAAGTCAGGTGCATGCTAGTAAGAAAAGCGTGACGCAATCACCTGGCGACAGCATGTTTTTGGGGAAGAACGCACACACAGATCCCCTACGCCTGCTTCCGTGAGGCTCAAATACCATTTCTTTCCTCGTGGGGGATATTCGGTGGGGTTCTTGCTGGTCTTAGCTGTTCTCCCAACTATTTGGAGATCAGTATGTTTAATGCTCTCATCTCCCATTTGCTTAATGCTCTTATTATTTTGTCATTATAATCCCATTAGAGGAGACTCTTGTTGCCATTAGGATCCTTTGTGGAGTTGTCCTGACTGCTTTTTGAAGGATTTTAATAATACTGGGCCCATCCAGATGCTGGAATGGCGATCACCACACCCAGATTTAAATTTCTTCTGCCTCAAGAAGTCACATCTGCTGACTCCCCCTCAGACGCCAGGGAGTGCAGGAACTGGTCCCTCACTCATCACGCTGCCCTGGGGAACACCACTGATTCTACGTGAACCACAGGCTCGCTGGCGGGGGGCGCCGGCTGCAAAGTTATTTTTGTAATAAGACGTCTTGTACACTTTTTGTTATTAACGTTTCAGAGCTGCGTTATTTTCATTTTGGAGCGTTTAAAGAAACCTCGTTCAATAAAACACACAGAAGTTAAGCTGCCTTGCACAAAGCCTTTTAAACGTTAGGAAAAGCAAATACAGCTTTGAAATGCCCTGCCAGACAAAGATCCGTGTTGAATTACGACCAAGCCAAGATGAGAACCCGGATGTTCCCTCTCTTCCGGACCACCCTCCCCATGGCCTTGAGACCCAATAAACAGTCTACAAAAATGAGAAAATGTTCTCTATATCCTGTAAAGAATAAAGACAGTTTTACAGATTTTGCCAGATATGAATGAAAATATGTACCCCCTTCCCCGACAACTCAAAATAACCCAGCAAAGGCAGGAGCTCAAAAGTAAACATGTAAAACCAACGGGCAATAACCTGGAACAGCAGCTTGAAGTGCGACCCGTTGGGGAGAGAGGTTTTGCTCCATCAGAACGTGTCACATCGTGGTGCCAGACACCCGCAGTGTTGACCGTGTCACCCTGACGTGAGCCAGTTGCAAGACCACCCCCCCCCACCCACCCGCACGCAGACTCGGCGTCCTGCAGCCAAGAAGCAGGTGTGGACATAGGCTGTCACCAGAAACACTAAAGGTAGGAGGTGTTCTTCAGGACAAATCTCCGGGGGTAGAATGATTTCGTTTTCTCAGCACCCAGAAGTGGAGTAGAAGAGGGAGGAAGCCAGTAGGCCTCTACCCACTCTGGTCCACGAGGAATGTTTACAAACCACCGGCAGAAGAGGAGACGAGACAGGAACACGCAAAACTGCCTCGTTGTCACTGAGAGGGTCTGGCTTTTCGGCATACAAGTCATAGATCACGGCCACCTATCCAAGTCATAAGTCACGAGTTTTTAACAGGTTTATTAAGAAATAACACACTGACGTAAAAAACCACTCACTCAAAGTGCACACTGGTTTTTAGCACATTTACAGACAAGGGCAACCACCACTGCAATAATTCTAGAACACTGACATCACTTCGAAAGGAAACCCCACACCCAGGGACGGCCATCCCCGTGCCCCTCCACCCTGGACACCACGTGACCTCCTGCCTCAGTGGGTCTGCCTGCTCCGGGCATTCCCCATACACACACTCACAACACGTGACGTCCTGCGTCTGGCGTTGTCGGAGCACCGTGCCTTCGTGGTCCATCCACGCCGCGGAGTGCGTTAGATCCCTTCTTATCCCTAATTCCCCACCGCACTGGAGTGCCACGTCTTACCCCTCCGTTCACCTCCTGACGGGCACCTGGATTGTTCACACTCTTTGGCTGCTGAGAACGATGCGTGTGAGGACATTCCAGTACAAGTTTTGCATGGATGTGAGCTTTCCTCTCTCCTTGCTGGGTGTGCACCTCGAGAGGAACCGCCGGGCGGTACAGTAATTCACCTACTGAGCAACCGCGAGCCGCCTTCCACCACGACTGAGCCTTCACGCTCCCACCAGCAACACACAAGGGTCTCAATCTCTCCACACCCTCACCCGCATGTGCTATTTCCCATGGTTCTTCCTGATCCCTATAGGCACCCTGGTGGATGTGGGGTGGCACCGGACCGTGGCTGGCACTCACTTGCGTTTCTCCAGCGGCCAAAGTGTGGGGCATTTTTCCACATGCTTGTTTGACATCTGAGTATCTTTGGAAATCTGTTTATTCAGAATCTTTGTCCATTTTTAGAGCATTTTTAGGCTCACAGAAACACTGAGCATAAAGTACAGAGACCCCCATGTCCCCGCTGATGCCCCCTATGCCCCACCCAAGCATCCCCATGGTCAACATGTGCACCACTGGGGTGTGTCTGTGAAAACTAACAAACAGCACTGGCACGCCCTTATTAAGCCAAGGGCACCCCTGACTTCAGGGCTCACTCAGTTGCTCTGTTGTACGAGCTCTGGTAAACACATAACGTCATGTGTCGACTATCACACGTACGCCAGACTTTTGTAACTACCCCATGGGGCTTGGCCGGCCTGTTCCTTTATTTTTCATTCTCTCTGCCCTTGATTTCCAGTTGGGTAAGCTTCCATGGACGACTCCTCCAGACCACAGATTCTTCCCTTGGCTGTGTCCAGTCTTCACCCGTTACGGAATTTTGATTTCTGGCATTTCCTTTTATTCTTTTGCTGACTTTCCATCTCTCTGCTGACACCACCCTGTGCAGTTCACTTTTTCCACCAGAGCCCTCAGCCCACCCCATCTGATACTCCACAACCAGCTGAACCCAAGTCTGCTTCCGACGCACGTCTCTTCGGACTGTGCCTTCTGCCTCTCAGCATGAAGGCCAGAGCCCCGGACAGGCTGCACCAGGTAAGGGCTTTGACGGGACGGCTGACGCTCACCTGCATAGGAGTTGGGCTGTTCCGTGTCTGCTGTACCTTCAGGCCAGGACGCTAACATTTCCTCTGGTGTTCTTGTCTCTCCTGCTATTTCTGGGCTTCCCTCAAGACTCCTCCTCAAGTAGGGCCTGGCAGAGGCAGAGGCAGGCCTGTCACCCTGCAGAACCCCACTGCTGTGGCGGGAAGGCGTGTGGTCGGGGAAGCCTCTAGGTGCCGTGGCTCCGTCTCCGTCTTGCTCTGAGCCTGCGTTCCTGGGCTGCGGCTTCTCTGCCATGTTCCCCATACGTGGCAAAGGAAGAGGAGACATGCCAGGGCTGGGTATCCCCTCAACCACATCATATGTGATTTGCAAATATTTTCTCCTACTCTTTGGGCATCTTTTCAATTCCATGATGTTGTCCTTGGGAGCTCAGAATTTTCAGTCTGGATAAAGTCCAATTCTATACGGAAGTCCTGAGTCTTGACTGACACTGCCTGGTTCTGAGATAATCATTTAAGACCAAGGCAAGATCCTGACATAGAAGGAAAGACACATCAAGAGCATGTGCAATTTGAAGTTTATGGTTAAACATGCTGAACGTAGGCAAAAAGAAAAGAACTCGCTTATACCTTAAAAGAATTTTGCACTAGAATTTTATATTTGCTTAGGAGATCTTAATTGCATTAAAGTCAGGGCACTCTGGAGTCTGAGATCTATCATAGAAAATGCACTGAAAATCTCAGGTGTGTTAGTAAGCCTGGAATCAAGGCCACAGAACATACTAGGAACTCAGCACAGCTCAGGTCTAGAATACCACTGATTTAATTGAATAATTAAAGCATTTTCATATACTAAATTTTAAGAGCATTTTATTAAAGTAATTGTATCTTTTCAAGGACATAAAAATCACGTATTCCCATTTCTTAGTCACAAGGAGAAAGCTCTTCTTGGTTCGAAAAAACAATGACATACTTCTCCTTGCAAAGCTTTTCTGATAAACATCCTTTTAAGTCTAATCCAATCACACCTATTTACTCCAGTCTAAACAACAGTCCTGTTCTCTTCTATCACAGAGAAACACAACTAAGGTCAAACAGATGGGTGTCTAGGTCCCCAAGCTGTGGGTGCCAGTTAGTGTTTAACAGCTGCTTCTAGGGGGTGTGGGGGGAGGCTGTGTGACCAACAACCGTCACCACATAAGACCACAGAGAAATGCTTGGTTGCAGCCTGATTCGCCAAAGAGCTCCAGTGTCACCGACAAATGAGTGCGGCTCCAACGTGAACGTTGGTGGGTATTTTTGCTTGTGTTAACGAGCAAGACAAAAGAGAATACAATGAAGACGTGTCAGAATCTCCCTCGTCTGTCAGTGATGTGAGCAGCTTCCTTGCTGAACCACGTAATGGTGTCTGAACATTAAAAGAGCATTTCCTCCGTGTTTGCGCTGTTTGCAACATGCTGGTGAGACCCAACACGCTTTCAAGTTTAATCCACACTGGTAACAGTTGTCGGCTCACACAGTTGATGAAACAGTCGATCAGGCCCTGATGGGACGCGGTCAGTTCCCAGGGCAGGGACCCCCCCCCCCCCCCGACACTCTGATCTCACACCACTGAGAGGGCATCACTGACCAGGAGCCCATGTGCAGGACCCCCTCCAGGTGCCACAGACACAGCTTCCAGAGCCCAGGTGACAGTAGATGGGACGTGTGTTCTGGACGGTACCTGTGTGATAGTGTTCATGGTTCTGAGTTCACATCATCCATACCTTCCAGCCCAGTGTGTACTCTAGGGCAGTGTCAGGTTCACGGCAAATCTGAGAAGGCACAGAGACGGCCTGTACCCCTCTGGCCCCCCAGGTGCACAATCACCACGATCAGCGTCTCCACCGGAGGGACATTCGCTACCACTGATGAACTTGCACGGACACACTGTCATCACCCAGAGCCCCCGGTCTACGCCAGGGTCCCTCTTGGTGTTGGGCATCCTGTGGGTTTGGGCAAATGTATAGTGACACGTATCCACCATTACAGTATCACACGGAGTAGTTTCACTGCCCCCAAATCCTCTGTGCCCCACCTGTTCATCCTCCCCTCTCCCCGACCTCTGTATCATTTGATGTGTAAACGGACACGCAAAACGCCTGCAGAGGCGGCACCTGCCTCGCGAGGGCGGTAGGAATCCACTCCTGCGCACCGTGGCCCTGCTCCACTCCAGCCCTGCCTGCGGCCCGGCCCAAGACCTGCACCAGTTCCCGCAAGCGTTTTCCCCTGGACCGCAAAGGGAAGGTGGGAAGGCGGGGCTGCTCCCCGCCACCAGGCTCCCTGGTGGGGGCTCCGGTGCCCAGGCCTCTCCCGGGGGAGACGCCTCCTCAAGCAGGCGCCTCAAGGGAGCAAGCAGACGTGTGCACTGGGTGGGGGCGGGCTCCAGAGGCCCCCATGTGGGCCTGCTGTGAGCTCGTCCACCTCTCACCGAGTACCTCGGGGCTCAACATTCCACCAACTGTGCATTTCCTATGGAATTGAGTGAGTCAGCACAGTACAGCCATGGGTAGAGAGGCTGGGAGGAGGTAAGCACTCAATAACCACCGCTGACACCATTATTCCGTTATTTTTACTGCTTATGTGGGGTTGTATTCCGTAAAAAGCCTGCTTTTCCAAGTTACAACATAAACGAAAGTTGCAATTCAGATGCTGTCTGAAGTCACCGAACTAAGATTAAATACTCAAGGATTATCAAAAGAAAACGTGAGTAAAGCAAATGAATTTCGGGGTGTGTGTGTGTGTGTGTGTGTGTACATGTCTGAGTGTATGCAGATGTGTGCAGATGTGGGTGCACATGTGAGTGCAGGTGAGAGTGCAGGTATGTGTGCATGCAGGTGTGGGTAGGTACGCGCATCAGGTGTGGGCAGGTATGTGGATACAGGTGTGTGTGCATGCAGGTGTGGGCAGGTATGTGGGCAGACGTGAGTGAAGGTATGTGAAGGTATGAGTGCAGATATATGTGTATACAGGTGTGGGGGCAGGTCTGTATGAAGGCAGGTATGTGTGTACTGCTGTGTGTGTGTGTATGCAGGTGTGAGCAGGTGTGGGTGCATGTGTATGGGTATGTGTGCAGATGTGAGCACAGGTAAGTGTGTGTGCAGGTGTGTGTGAGCTCAGAGGTGAGTGTGCCCCATGCGTATGTCAGCAAAGAGACTAAATCAGACTCAATCATACTAAGTTGGAATAAGGAAGCCTAAACAGAGAACATATATGTCCTACTCATCATGAAAAACCACCTCCATGTTGAATATACCTTTTTGGATTCCTCAGGATCTTACAAGCTAACAAAACAAACTTCCTTCAGTGATTCTGTGAAGCAGATCCATACGGATATTTGTGCCTCTCCTCAGAAGTACATCCCATCCAAGAAAAAAATCCAGCCTGAGACAACTGTGCAGTTAAATTCCAAAGCACCTCTGCCAAACTTTGAATCTCTCCTTGTTTCACACTGAATTACAGGCTATCCCACCCTGATCTTTCCATACAGCTATTACTCACATAGAAACCCGGAATTCGCGAAGGTATCCAGAGAGTTAAAGACATTCTCTAAGCTTCAGCAACCAGTGACTCTTTCTCAGATGAAATGCATAAGAATAACCCACTTACTCTCAAAACCACAAAGACTGAGAACACAGTTGGCACAAACTTCTCAAGGCTGTGTGGTATCTGAACCATTTTAAAAGTGAAACAGACCCTGATCCGGGCACGTCCCCACTTGCTCAAGGGTAGGATGCACTTTAAGAAACACTAAGCGGGGCACCTGGGTGGCTCAGTCGGTTAAGCGTCCGACTTCAGCTCAGGTCACGATCTCGCGGTCCGTGAGTTCGAGCCCCGTGTCAGGCTCTGGGCTGATGGCTCAGAGCCTGGAGCCTGCTTCCGATTCTGTATCTCCCTCTCTCTCTGCCCTTCCCCCGTTCATGCTCTGTCTCTCTCTGTCCCAAAAATAAAAATAAATAAACGTTAAAAAAAAATTAAAAAAAAAAAAAAAAAAAAAGAAACACTAAGCTTGTGAAGAGCCTGACTGCCATCAACTCAGGGTGGTAGGTAGACCATGAACCATCAGAACATGGCACAGGCAGTGAAATCAAGGGTGTCACCTGGACCAGCGACCTCTCCCAGAACCCACCCGCGAAGGCACCTGCATGACAGGGAGAGACGAACATCCCGAGAAGTTTATTTCAGCATCAGTAAAGAGGAGATTGTCTAAGTGTCCACGATAAAATGTATCATGATGCATCACAAAACACGTGCTCCTCACCTCTGGAAAGTTAGTTTTCTTTGTAATCATATTGCCTTCTGAAATTACATTTTCACGTGATGCTACATGTGGACTATGAGGCAGCCGCACAACAACATCCCTTGCCCTCTGGCACTGAATTTAATCAAGTGACCATCTCCCCTGAGACCATTCTGTGATATTCCTTCCCCCTGCTGTCTCCTGAATGTGTGTGTCCCAGAAATCCAAGGTGATGGGTTAGGAGGAGGGGCCTTGGGAATGAGATGAGGTCATGAAGGTGGAGCCCCCATGATGGGATCAGTGTTCTCATCAGAGATTCCAGAGCTCCCAGCCCCTCCTCCATGACAGGACACCGTGAGAAGATGCCGTCTATGAAGCAGGAAGAGACCTCACCAGACATTGGATCTGCTGGCACCTTGATCTCAAACATCCAGCCCCCAGAACCATAAGAAGTAACTATCTGCTGCTTATTATAAGCCCCTGTCTGTGATGCCCTGTCACAACTGCCCAATGGACCCGGACATCTAGGGTTGGACCCAGGACACTAGGATTGGACCCAGGACACTTAGGATTGGACCCAGGACACCTATGGTCAGACCTGGGACACTAGAGTCGGACCTGAGACACCTAGGGTTGGATCCAGGACACCTAGGGTCAGACCAGGACATCTAGGGTCAGACCGGGACACCCAGGGTCAAACCCTGTGGTCAAAAATATAAGTTTGCGGGTGTTCACTGCTGTCCTGTGATTCCAATGCCTGTGCCATGCACTGGCACCTACAGCCTAGCCATCATCCTGTAAAAGGTGTTGGAGGGTGTTAGAAATTAAGTGTGGCCTGTTCTGACAGCCACCCTGTTCATCAAGTTCAGGGACTGTCAAAGTAGAAGGAAACCAACCTCCTTGAGGCCAGAAGGACAGGCCAGGAGTTTCACCTGCATGTGCTCAAGTCTTGTACCCTGTACACCTTCTACAGTGGATGGGAGCACATTTACAAAGACAAGCATGAAGACTGTTGATACGCAGACTCTTAAGAATCTGTTTCTAGGGGCGCCTGGGTGGCTCAGTTGGTTAAGCGTCCGACTTCAGCTCAGGTCATGATCTCACAGCCCGTGAGTTTGAGCCCCGCATCGGGTTCTCTGCTGACAGCTCAGAGCCTGGAGCCTGCTTCAGATTCTATGTCTCCCTCTCTCTGCCCCTCCCCTGTCCATGCTCTGTCTCTCTCTGTCTCAAAAATAAATAAAAACATTAAAAAAAATAAGATTCTGTTTCTAGGCTCACAAGACCGGTCGCTGACAGCGGGTAAATGCCCTTTACCAGACGGTGTGGGGTAAAGCATGTCCACAACTGTGCAACTCAGGACAACCATGGGCCCAGCCTATGACATCACGATGGGTCACATCTCCACAGAGGATTCTGCTCTCCCCCACCTGACATTGCCACTGACTGTGACACCTGAACGGAGCCACCTGCTTTGTCGTACTTCCTCTCTCCTCACCTCTGCCATGCACAGCAGGCGGCCTTTCGAAAGAAGGGATGGGAAAGCTCTTCATAATGGCTGCAGCAGGAACGTGACCCGTGGGCAAGGGCTCTGCACCCACAGACAGGCTCACAGTCACCTGGATGCTTTACAGCACAGGCAGATGACCCCCAAAACCTGACTGCCGGCCAAAGTCAGGGTGAGAAAAAGTATGAGGCCAGGTAGAACCCATGAGGGTACTTCAATTTTAGGTAATGTTCTATGTTCTTTTTTCTTCTAAAACCACTTTATCAGGGCATGATAGACATGTAAGAAGCTGCATGTATTTAACATGTACAAATCCATGAGTTTGGGGAAAATCCAGCCATGAAACCATCACGACCACCAAGGCCACAGTTTGCTACCAAAATGTCCTGCTGGCCCCCATTACAATGACACGCAGTGTGTGTGGTTAAGAACGTCTAACGCTGATCTACTTTCTTTGTGGATCTCAAGCACACAGAATGGTGTTGTCAGCTGCAGGCAGCTGGATCCCATAGCAGATCCCCAGAACCTACTCATCCTTCATGACCTGGACTCCTTGCCCTGTGACCATGACTTCTGCATCCTCCTCCCCTGGCAACACGGGTCTGCTCGCCACTTCTCCCGGGCTGTTTGAGATTTCCCATGCAAGTGAGACAATGCTGTTTCTGTGTCTGGCCCATCCCATTCAGCATGGCCGTCCATGGATCCCACTCAGCATGACCGTCCACAGATGTCAATCAGCATGACCATCCACGGATCCCACTCAGCATGACCGTCCACGGATCCCACTCAGCATGACCTCCCACGGATCCCAATCAGCATGACTGCCCACAGTCTGCTGGTCAGGAAAGAGAGCCTGTTTCCTCACTGCTCCGCCTGTTCCCATCCTCTAACTGTAACTCTGCTAACTGGAATGCAACACTCTCACTGGTATCTTGTTCAATAAATCCCTCAGAATTTATTAAAAATATCCTACGAAAAAATCTCAGCACAAATTACAAAATAATGAGCCATCAGGGAAACCTTAAGTATGGCAAGGACTAGAATAATCAGAAGGAGTGCACTCACAAGTAACAACCTCAGAAAGCTCATCAGTGCCCACATTTAAGCTTCAGTCATTCAAACTACCCTGTGTCTGCGGACAACACGGTCTCCAGTGACAGCAGCCTATTGGCCCAGGTGAGGATGTGGAGAAGTGGCCACACACGGGAACTGGCCTTGCGTGCACACCCATCCTTCACACTGATCAAATAGCACAGTTTCTTTACCGAGTCTCATCAGTTTCCATGATGACACAGTTATCTTCATAGTTTCAATAGGAATCTGCCCTTCCGCCTCCCAGGATAAACAGAAGCATTTGGATAAAAACGTATTTGTAATGATACCAATGTTGGAATCTGGAGATCAATTTCTTCCTCCAAATGTTCCATCACCGTGAGGTAGTTGCAAGTGAAAATGTGAAAGGGCAGGGAAATACTGAGCGCACACACCAGCGGGCAGCACCGTGGACAGCTCCCTGCACAGCTTGGTCCCTCAGGGGGTATCTACTGGATTACTGAACACGTTAGTATAAATCGGGACAAATTCATGAATACAATGAAACCACACGAACTACAAGTCTGCTTACCCTTCGAGTCAGAAACGCACTACTTACCCATCAGTCTACCAGGGCATCCTGAGGACACAGGAGATGCGCAAAGACATTACTCGTGGTACTTTTTCTTAGGTAGGAAAGTATCAGAAATAAGGTAGAAATCCTACAATTGTTGAATAATCCTTTAGGCACACGACGGAATATTATAAATAATACATTAGAAAAGAGAACCACAGGAAAATATTTACAGTACAACATTAAGGAAAAGAATTACGGAACAGTATGCATAGTCTTCTGTTTATATAATTGACGTACAGAACACATGAACAAAATGAGAATCCAAAAAATAACAGTGATTCTGTCTGGGAAGAAGATGTAGACGAGTGTTTCCTTTGGCTTAACTTAATCTCTTAATATTTCCACATGGCACATGTAGAGTTTTGGTCAAACGTACAGATCTGGTTTGGATTTACTTTTTCCTCTGCAATTTACCAGCCCTGTTCTGTGTCTCCTCAACTATATAACACAGAAAAGGCCCCTATCACAAAACTGTGCTGTGAAAATACAGGAGATGATCGAAATGAAGTGCTCAATAAATAGTGTTATCTTTATGTGTTAGTTGTATAATTTAAAAAGTTGATTTTTAAAAGGTTATTAAACATTTTCCTCTGGAAAGCGCCCCACTGTAAGTCTGTGTCCCTGTCAAATTCTATCACGTCGGAGAATAAAACAAAGTTGGCCATGTCGTATTCCTTCATTTTTGATAACATGGCATCAGAGAGCCCCATCTTCAGATCACAAATCATGTCAGCTGGGCATGGAACTGGAAATCCAGCACGGGATCACCATCCGGGGCCAGATCGCTGACAGAATGATCTTCCGTGCGGCCACACGGACACTCGAGGGCATGGAGGCCCTCATGGAAAGCTGGGGTCCTCTGGAGAAACCATGAGGGAAGACACTGCAATGACGTGTCCGTCTGCCTTGGTTACAAGATGCTATAAACGCGGTTGTGCCAGGAGAAGTATCTTCCACGGCTCTGTTTTCCATTAGCAGAAAAGCAATAGCTCCTAGTACTCTGCACCCGTGGGGCCGGCCAGATGGTCTGCAGGTTCGGACACCAGAGAGTCGTCACCCGTACTGTGTGCCAGCGTGCTCTGCTGAGCCCAGCCCTTCCTGACTGAGAGCCCCTCCTCCTTCAGTCCACTCTGCACCTGTGGTGTGGCGTGGACCATCTGCCCACGGCCCTGAGGTGACCCAAAGATGGTCCCAGACATGAGACGCTGCTCCCTGGAGACGTGCGGAGGTCTCAGGAGGACAGTGGGGCAGAGAGAGAACCTGCCAGAAAGAACACAGCTAAAGGAGGCTGAGCTCCGGGATGGGAAACGCAGAACCAGATGTGTTCCGTGAGTGTGAGTGCACACCTGCACGTGTGTGCCTGTGGTGTGCACAGCTGTGTGACCTTCTCCCGCCTGGCCCGGCACTGGGCCTCCTTTGCCTCCCTCGGCCTCCTTTGCTGGACTTCCTCCACCCTCCTGAATTTGTTGGCCCCAGGGCTCATCTCTCAGGCCTGTCTCTGCTCCTCTCTACTGGGGCCACCCAACCCCTCCTCTCTACTGGGGCCCCACTGGGGCCACCCAACCCCTGGCTGCAGACACCACCTACATGCCGACAGCCCCCAGGCCCATCTCCAGACTCACACCGGTGGTGTGCCCTGCTCTTATGCCTGAGCTTCTAACAGGCCACTGAGTGCAGCGAGGGCCAACACTGAATTCCGGATTCCCACCACCCCTGCTCCTACTCAGGAAATCGCGAGTCTGTGTTTATGACAGGTCACCATGAAGGTCTTGGGGAGTCCGGGGAGCACGGGCCCTAAGGGAGGGCTCCAGGGTGCAGACCCTAGAAGCCTGATCTGTGGGGAACCTCCTCTCCAGGCTCCTCCCCTCCCTCCTCCACCTCCCACACATGCCACCGCCACCAGCAGCAGGTCCTTCCCCCAGAACATGCCCCCCCCCCAAACCCCTCACACCTGCAATTAATTACACACTCACCTTGCGGACCCTTCCGTGATCATCAAGGTCACAACACGAGCTTCACGCCCTTCCTGGGCCTGTGGCTCTCACGGCCTGTGAGAGTTCACCTGTGCCTGAGTCTGAGGCCACGGACAACATCTGCCCTCCCCCAACCCAGGCTCCCTGTCTGGCTTTCACAGACCCGGCTCCTTCTCTACCCGCCAAGGCTCAGTTTAAATGGTATCTCACAGAAGACCACACCTGCTCCAAGGGTGACCCTCCATGTGATTAAAGCCAGGAGAGCACTAACGCTGAAATCCACCTAGACACCAGCATCACCAGGGCCCCGCTGACCAGGAGCTGGCCCTTCAGGGAGTGCTGACTCCACCAGACTGTGGACGCCATATGCTGGACGTCTGTCCTTCCTCCTGTACCGACCACACAGAGCCTGTGTGCACACTTTATCTCCTTCTTCCTCAGTGTCCATCCTGTTTTCCCAGGTCCACAGCATCCACAGGAGAGCAAGGACTGAGTACCGGTCCTGGTGTGGCCCAGGTGTAGAATGCACAATAGACAGCATCAGTGCTGGTAAAGTTGCCTAGGCTGGGTTCTGGGAGTCACGGAAGCCATGGTGAGGGGTGACCTTTAACCCGCAGATCAGGACTCCGCAAACTGCATTGGTCACCTGCTTTTATATAGTTTTATCAGAGTGCACTCACACTTATTTACACGTTGTCCTCAGCTACAGGGGCAGAACTGAGGGGGCTGAGGGGGCCGAGGCAGGCCCGGTGGCATCACGGGTGGATGAGGACACGTGGCCCCTTGTCCCAAAATTAAGAATCTCGAGGTGGTGACAGCAAAGCCTGCAGCCTGCAGCCCGTGTGACAAGGGGGAAAACGCCCGTGTCTAGTATCAGGGACGGGGCCCCGGCATCTCCCAGCAGAACACCTGTGGCAGGGCTCCGTCCTAACCCTACCGGGGTTTTCTCCTTCCTATCGGGTGTCTGCTCGCCAGCCAGAGGCCCTCGCTGTCTTCCAGACACGTGCAGGAGCTCATCTTGGTGAGGAAAGCACCCTAGAGCAGGGGGCCCCTCGGGAGCACAGGAGCGGGGCTGGGAGCTGAAGATCTCCTGCCTGGGCACCTGCTCCTGTCCCTCCCGCCACCCGGCCTCCCATGCCCACCAGGTGGCGCTGCCGTGCAGACCTTGCAGAGGGGCCCTGCCTGGCCAGGGCTCAGGTCCCAGCCTGCAGGCCAAGAGGGGTTCCTGCCTCTTCTCTGCATTTCGGGGAACCGAGCGACCAAGCCTCAAGACTAAGGGTCCATTCCTGCCCGGGAAGGGCAGCCACTCAGAAAACCTGCTCGATGTGACGCTGACTCTTCCCGCGAGGCTACGATTTCTCAAACCAGAAAAATCTCAGCTAAGACAGAGGAGGTGTTCACCCTGCAGGGAAACCACGGCTGTCTGCTCGGCTTTTGCGTGCATTTACTTTAGGTCCGGGAGGCCCCCCGTGTGACCGCAAGAGTAAACCAGGCTAGTGATGGGAAACTTACAGATGCCACCAGTGTTTTCAGATTCACCGGTAGCCTTCAGCAAATCCCTGCACACTTAACCCCAGCCACAGAAGCTCCTGTCTCTTGGCGTCACTGTCTCCATATCCCTTCTCCTTCCCTGAGGCTCTGACTCCCGCTTAGCGGCTCTCAGTCGGGGCTGATGCCTGCTGCCCACGTGGGGACAGCGGCAGTGGCTGGAGGCTTCCCTGCTGGGTGACTGGGAAGGTGCCAATTGAGCGCCCGTCACGCACGGGACGGCCACAACCACAGTTATGCCCAAATGCCAACAAGGCCGTGGCTCACAAACCTTGCTCCAGAATCTCCAATTCCCCATTCTTTCTTATTTTCTGGAGGGTTAAATTAAATTAACATGTGCAAACCATTTAGGAAATTGCATGCAACCCAGAAAATTTTCAAAACATCCCAGTTACCAATGGGGATATAACATCTAACACTGTGTTTGCGTTTCTCCCCATGTGCAGTTGAGGTTGTGAGATCATCAACAGGAATTGGCTCTGGGTCTGCGTAGTTAACACCCAATTCTCGAAGACCATTAAGGAAGTCACATCTACAGACGCTCGGGATGCTCACATAGCTTGTGAAGCTGTAACCACTTCAACCATTCAACCACCTGTCTTTCTAACATTACCACTTCAAAAATTCATTTAAACTAGGAATCACAGCAGAAAGAAATCCTGTCTCGTCATTCATTGCCTTGAGCACTGTGTGAGCACTTAAGAAAATACCGTTTTTCTCAGAGAAGGCTTTCGTCATTCAGGCAGAGCCCGACCAGAGCTTCAGGGCATCGGACACACTGTCAGCCAGAGGACGGCATTCTGCAGGCCTCTCCCGACCCCCAGGCCACGAAGGTCACACACAAGAGAGCACCTGCACCAGCTCAGAACCTGAAGCCACGGCAGCCCCAGACCCGGCTGCATGGTGGCAAGACCTGCGTGTCCATGTTCAGTTTGGCCACCCAGTGTCCCGGGGCCCCGGCACATGTGGGAGGACCCCCAAGGAGGCCAACAGAGGCCTACTTCCCATGACGGGGACAAGGTGGTGCAGAGACGAGAGCACACGGGGCATGCTTACTGACTGACCTCCCGCGTTGTCCCCTGACACACGGGAGTGTCAACACTGACGTCACAGACCAGACGCCACGGGAGTGGACGTGCCTCAGTGGCCCTTAAGGGAGAACGTGGAAAACAGCATCCGTGAAGTTCCCATCAAAGACGCCGCTAGAGAAACGCCTCGGAATGGCCACTCCTTAAACACATGACCCGCAAGGTCACTACAAGGCTTCTTGGAAAAACGATTCCTTCACAGAATTGAATGCACTTTACACATGATGCTGTTCACTCCTCAGGGGAACAGGGAGCAGGACAAGGGGGACGTGGTAGGCAGCCACAGCCCCGTGCAGCAGACACCCCACTGTCCCGACTCCTGTGTCTCACGCTACAGGAAAATGAGGAAACTTCAGGGTGTCACAATAATCACCCCATGGTACGACCCACGCTACTCAATGTCAAATATGCCACGTGCAAACAGGGTCTGGAAACGTACTCTCTCTGCAGGGTTTTGACCGGAAACAGAGGAATGCTTCCCGTAAAGGAGGCGGAGGACGCGGCCCCAGGCCAAGGGCAGGAGCGAGGGGACCCTGGAGGGAGGATGGTTTGCGAAGGAAAGCATGTCAGTGCTTGGTGACGCGGCTCTGAAATACGGCTCAGACTTCACATAAATTAGCCGGATAAAGGAGGTCACACTCCTAACAGGGCATTCTGTGCGCAAAATCCTATTTTTTTAGGGTTCTGCCGAGGAACCCCGAAGGACCTGGATGAGATGAGAAACTGGACAATTCTGCCCCCAAATGAGTCACCTGCAGGTACAGGGGGTGTCAGGTTGGCTCCTGCCCCCACACCAGCCCCAGGGTCCCTGCTTATCAGTAAGCAATCCTCTTACCTTCCCAATTAGGGCAAATTATGCAACAGAGTTCAACACCGTATGGTATCTGGGCCCAAATAAACCTGTGAGGACAGAGTTGCATCTATGTCTGGAATCCCAAGATTAGTCCTTTGCACGGAGGTATCACTGTTTTCACCTGGGGATTCAACACAGAGAATCAGACACAGAGGCTGATGTCCTGGAGGTCAAGGTGTGAAACATAAGCACAGAGAGTTCAAATATTTTCACTCAGCGTTGACCACTTAATCCGATCCATAATTTCTCACCACACGATATCTTAATTTATGACGTGCCGCCAGCTCTCCCACACGCTCTGACGTGAGCAGACGCTCCCCATCCATGAGCCCGTGCACGCACACACGGTACACCCGCTAGGCTGCTGCTGACTGCCGGCGTGGCTGGTCCAAACGAGGCATCCCACAGGTGGAAATGCACACCTGATTCCACACACAGCACGCACACAAAGCGTAAAGGTCTCCTTAAACATTTTTCTATCGGTCACGTGCTGTGCAGGAAGGAGTGAGCCCAGCATGTTGAGGCCGCTGTCTTCAGAAAGGCCTGATGCAGAGATGACCCTTGCTGGCATCTCGGAGAATGACTGGGAAACAGTTCTCTCCCCCTCGCACTGATGGAAACTTCCCTAAATGGTAGAGTAGCTGGCTGTGCCCATCCTCGCTCTACAAGCGTTGTGCCTGCTGAACACCTTCTTTCCTTCCGGGAGTCCGGGATCTGAGTGCCTGTGGTCAGTCACGCGGGCACGATGTGGCCAGCCCCCGGTCAACACTCAGACTCCTGGCTCAGGCGAGCACTTTTTTTTTTAATTTTTTAATGTTTATTTATTTTTGAGAGAGACAGACCATGAGTAGGGGAGGGGCAGAGAGAGAGGGAGACACAGAATCTAAAGCAGGATCCAGGCTCCAGGCTCCAGGCTCCGAGCTGTCAGCACAGAGCTCGACATGGGGCTCGAACCTACGAACTGTGAGATTGTGACCTGAGCCGAAGTCAGATGCGCAACCAACCGAGCCCCCCAGGCACCCCTCAGGCAAACACTTCCGACAGACAACACTCACCGTTGCAGGGATTAAATGTGTCCCAGCTTCACTGGGAGAAGATTCTGAAACCCAGCCCTGGTTTCTCCCAGACTTTGCCCCCACACACCCTCCTCTTTGCAGACCTTACGTACTGTTTCCCTGCACCAAACTGCCTCTGGAAGACCACATACGGTGATATCATGACCTGGGCTGAAGTTGGACGCTTAACTGAGCCCCCAAGGTGCCCAGGGCACAAGCTTGTTTTAAAGGAACAAAGGAGCGGAAGGGTCAAACCTCAGATGTCTGGGAGGCTCCTGAGTCACTGCGGGCAGTAAACAGCACCTCAGCTGTCATCCAAAAGGCCAAAGTCACCGATGCAATTCAACAGTAACAGGTCCAGCCCCAGGAAGGGTGCACTGGGTGCCTGGAATGTTCTCGGCTGCACTGGCTGATGCAGGCAGGACAGCACAGTCCCGGTGATGCCTCTGGGTTTTGTGCTCTCCTCCAGTGGGGGGAGAAAGACCTCACACATCCCTCAGGTGAGCCTGGAGGTGCCACAGGTGTGAGGCAGGTGTTATGCTCTTTGTCAAGTAGTAAGAATGAAGGTTAAATCAGGTCCCAGAAATGGAACCAAGGCTTAGAAAAAAACAGGAAAACAGGAGAGAAAACACACCCACTGTTGCTGTGGCCTCCCCCTCCTTCCCGGCCAGGACCCCCTGGCAGTGCTGCCCCTGTAGACGCTGCCTTCCAAGCCACGGATCTGAGGAAACTCTCGAAGAGCATTCTGACTATTAGGAACATAACAAATCTGCACCACTGATGACAGCTGCCCTAATCTTGTCCATTGGAGCCCACGGAAAACGGAGACAGGAGAAGAGAGAATCTGCAGTTGGGGACACACTTTTGGAGTTTTGACAAGTGGTTTTTAGCTTGCTAACAAGCTCTCTTAAATCAGAGGTCTCCCTTAGAGCCTGATGTGCATATTCCTCGGTGGTGATTGAGATCCTAAGCTGGGCAAGACAAAAGGGCCTGGGAAAGGGCTGTTGCCACTCCGGCCTGGGACACAGCCACCCGGCCACCTCAGCTTTGTGGCTTCCTGAGAAAAGACACTTTTTTTGTTTGTTTGAAGTAAATCCTGGAGTCACAGATTCTGGTTTTAAGACCTCACACTAAGCTAAAACCTGAGGGTCTGCTCTTAGCTGTTTCGTTCTCAGAACTCACGGTATTGGGCTAACACCCAGCAAAATCACTGCTTATACACACGACTCAGACTCAGGGACAGCGGGTGGAAGACGGAGTCTGCAGGGGCCTGAAAACCCGGAGGCTCAGTACACGGCCAGTGTCCCCTCCCTGCCCATAGGAAAGGGCTTGCTCTCCGGGGGGCGTCCAGCCTGCTCCACATTTACCACACGGAGGACCGGCTGTGACCCCTAAGTGTGATGACCGGCTGTGACCCCTAAGTGTGATTCCTGCAAAACCTGACTGGGGCCTTCTGTGCACTCCTGACACGTGGTCCCCAAGTCCCTGGGACCTGTGTTGGGTCTGAATCTCCCTCCCTTGCCTCCCACCGGCGCAACCCCACCCGGGCAGCCAAATGATTAAAAGGCAGGGGTCTTTTCTAGGATGCTTACTCAATCAGCGTAACAAGAGGGGTCAGAGTGTGCAAAGCTATTTTAGACTTCCATAAAAGATCAGGAAGTTGCCCTGACCAACTCCTGAAGGGGATGTCCTTTCTGGTTACGTTGTGTAAGACACACTGTGTCAACGTGCATCTGTCCCCTTTTGCTCCCGACTCACCCTCATAGAAGGTCTGCACGAGAATAACAAATGACAAACAAAATGTGCAGAGTCAGGATTACGAAATGGGCCGCGCTGATCCTGTGATAATGGGGAGAAGCCCAAGCCCGGCACCTGGAGACACACGGGGAGCAAGGAAGTCCTTTCCAAGCTGCTCCCTGGTGCCCTGGGTTCACCAGGCATGCCCAACGCACCAGCAGCACTGCCCACATACAACACACACGTCCAGCCCACCTTCCACGAACACCACCTCTGATGTTGCCTATACTCGTGAACTCAGGTGCCACGGTCAAGGAACACGGGAGCCGACCTCAGGCAGCCTCGGAATCCAAGCACCAAGCTTACAGGTGAGGACCGGACAGGGTGGGGTCTGGGGGAGACCATGCAGGGCTGCTACCCTGACCCCAGGCATCAACTTCATGGTGAGAGTGTGCCTTCCTGCTGGGACTCAGGGATTGGGGCACATGTGAGCAGAGGGCAGGAAATGCTGGCTCCCAGGCTCCCTGGTGGATGCTCCGCTGTGTGGCTGCAGTCACGTGCAGCCTTTGTGACCCCGGGGACAGCTGGGGAAGCCTGGCTTCCTCGGGCTTCGCTGATTATGCCCTGTGTCCTTTGCTGTGATAAATCACTGCCATGAGCACGACTGTGCGTCAGGCCCTGGGAATCCCAGTGCCTGGTCAAGCCTGGGGGTCCACCTGAAGACCCCAACACACATTCAGAAATGACGTTTTTGGGTACGCGAGGATAGGTAAAGCGTATTATCAGAGTTGAGTCTCACCCTGCATCCCTCTGGCATGACCACTACCTGGCTAAAAGTTACACGTAGCTCACACGAGGTATGTACCGAGGCTCTGTGCACGTGGGTCCCGCCCTCCCGCCCACCACCTGGCAGGGTGCCTGATGCTCCCGCAGTGTCTCTGTGCCCTGCACACTTCCTGTCTACACGGCGGGGGGAGATGAGGGCTCTCTCCTAGGAACACTAAGCGTTAAACGTACTTATGCACACACAGCTGGTTGAACAGCACCCGACACGCGGGAAGCCTAAATAAATGTTGTCGTTGTTAGCATTCCTGTGTATTTATCCGAAAAAATAAGAGCCACAACACTGACCGCTTCTCACAGCTAAAAGTAGGATCTGAACCCAGGTTTGATTCCAAAGTCGTTTCTTAAAAGGCACAGCCAGGGGCGCCTGGGTGGCTGAGTCGGTTGAGCATCCGACTTCAGCTCAGGTCACGATCTCACGGTCCGTGAGTTTGAGCCCCGCGTCAGGCTCTGGGCTGACGGCTCAGAGCCTGGAGCCTGCTTCGGATTCTGTGTCTCCCTCTCTCTCTGCCCCTCCCCTGTTCATGCTCCGTCTCTGTCTCAAAAATAAATAAATGTTAAAAAAAAATTAAAAAAAAAAAAAAAGGCACAGCCAGAGACTTAACTTTCTTCATTAGTATTTTTTTCTCCATTAGAGCATCACCAACTCCTGTGGAAAATGGGAGCCACTCCACAGTGATCTTCTGAAAATTATTTTTCAAACAAGCATGCGCCCCCCGTTTCATCAAAAGCTCATGGTTCTCTTCCTCAACAGGGTTATCCCGGAAAATATCCATTTGACTGGAGAATTGATGCTGATAATATCTGATGGTGTGAAAACTTGTTTCCACCATTATTAGGGACCTGCTGACAAACACGATGTGCTGCCACACACACATACGCGCCCGGTGCGTATTCGCACTAACCCCTCACGGTGCTTATATACCACGTAGCGAATATATGTATCATGTGTAAGTGCATATACGTGTGCATGACCCCCACAGGTGCTTGTACTACAGGATGGATTTACACGCAGACTGCGCCTATGTATCGTATGTAAGTGCATACGTGTGCATATCCCACTCAGCGTATACATGTGCACAGCGCTCACGTGTGCTTGTCCCACACGGCACACGTACACACATGTATTTCCCTGCATGCACGTGTGCAGAGTGCATCTATGTGCCCGGACTGCACAGGTCATACCCGCGTGCACTGCGCACACACACACCCACTGCACGGTGTATGCACGCAGGGTTCACGTGTGTGAACGTACTGCATACACCCCATAGATGAGGGAGTGACAGGGCCCGCAGGGCACCTCAGGGTCATCAGTGAGCTGCTCACCTAGAGCAAACCTGGCTAGGGCCCGGGTCTGAGCCGCTGTGTTCCATCCCGGTCCCGGATCCCCAGACCCACCGAGCCACCGTGAGGCACACCTATGGCACAGAAAGTGTCTTACCTGCACTCCCTGTTCACGTCACTCAACCACTTTCGCTGCTGCTGCCGCTGTTGTTGTACCAATTTTAAAGGTGAGATGGACAATCCGAGAATTTAAGTAAATGTCAGAAGAGTCATAAAGTGAGCGGTGAAACTCAAACAGGAAGCCCCATCTTTAGCCCCAGGCCCAGAGCCTTTCCACGGCTCTCGTGGCCTTCATTTAAATTCCAAGTATGCTGTTGCTCTAATACCAGCCAGAGGCACTCTTAATCTTCAGGATGAAGACCAAGATTCCTTCGCTGGTGGTCGCAGGGCCTGGCCAGCGTGTGCTACCGGTGAATCAGTGTGTGTGTCAGCGGCCCGGCACGGTCTCCGCCGTCGCCACCACCCGGGACCCCTGTGTTGGCCACACATGCTGCTCAGCAGCAGGGTCTGGGAGGGGTCTCCGCAGCCCCGAGGCCGGGGCTCTGTCGCTCCTTCAGAGAGGCACTTGGGAGGTTTCTGGGCACAATGGGTGTAGGTGTGCAGGACAAATGTCACTGCCTCTGCGCCTTGTTCCTCATTGAGCTCCCGCCACGTTTGCTCACATCTTCCAAATCCACTCCGTGGCCTCTGCTGTATCCTGTGCTCATTCACCCTGGGTGCCCGTGGGGGCCTCCTCCTCTGAGAACCCCATGGGCCTGAGGCCAAACGGAGGAAGAGTGGGACAGACCCCTGGCCACGGCTCTGGGGTGGCCTCACGGCCGGCTTACAGCTTCTGACCAGAATGACCACACAAGCCACGTAAGCTCCTTCCCTGCAGCGTGCCGAGGAGGTGGAGGCTTCCTCGAGCAGCACCAAGGGCCCTCCTGGACCCCGTCCCGGCCCACCGACCCTGCCCGACCACACAACCCCAACCTCCCTCCCTCCACAGCTCGCCTCCCTCCAGAGAACGTCTGCCGTCCTCAGCCCTCAACGCCTGCTGGACCCCCTGGGAGAAGGTCTGTGAGTGCTCCAAACACGAGTAATTCCAGGGTCCTCTGCTCTGCCACAGCCACCTCCCATGCCCTGTGCTTGAGGGAACTGCTTCTGTTCCGTCTCCCCGATGGGCCCCTGCGTTCCTGGAGGACAGAAGCTGCCCCGTGTGCTTCTGCTTCCCCAGACCCTGGGACAGCACAAGACACGTAATTAAAACTCGGCCTAAACTTATAAACACGAACTGAGCTCCCCGCAAGAACATACAAATCTCGCCCTGGCGGGTCTGCATCTCAACATGGTCTGAACTACAATGGGCTTTGCGTTTTCTCACGGAATAATCTGAGTCTAATGAGTCAATTTCACAATAATCTCTGAGAGGAAATGCAGAGAAACGCTCCCCAGGGCCCCTGCCTCCTGGGCTCTGTCCCCCACACGACCACAGGGTCCTACGGGGAATCCACACACCTGGTGCTCTCGGCGGTGTGACATTTGTGACCTTCAGGAAAACCTGTATTAGTGAGCGTCTCTTCAAAGCAGCTTGCCTTAGGTAGCCATGGAGAAGACAGTTTTTTGAAGAAAACAAATTAACAACTAGACCAGATTTTTGAATAATGAAAATAATTAAAGACTTAAAACATCGCTTCTGTTTTGACCTTAATAAGGCTTTGGTTACAGAAGCGCATGTTTCTGAATCAGTAATAAAGACAAAGCACACGACCGTACTGTCACCTAGGGGCAAGGTACGGACTGTCCACTGGCCAGTGACGTGCCCTGCACGCCCTGCTAGGCACAGGGGCACAGCGGGGAGGAAAGCAGCTTAAGTACTTCCTTGGCTCCCTGTGAGTCGCTGCCCCATAAACCAGAGAACCGTTGTAAGGATTAGCATGTTTTGCAAAACCAAAACAAACAGGAGCATCACCCTGAGGTCATTAAAGCCTTGAAGAACATGCCTAGGGGGTCTTGAGAGAACAGCACAAAGGGCTGCACCAACTGCTGTGAGTGACTGATGTTCAGGGATATTCAGGGAGAATGTCAGCACGCCAGGGGCTGCACCATGGTCTAGGAAGCCTGACTGGTGCTCGGGGGCCGCAGGAAATTTAAAAATGAGTTCAGACATTTAGAAAGGGCAGTATTGATGGGCTGGCATCACGTGAACACTTAAATGGCCCGAGCTGGCGGGAGCACTGACAAGAGTCCTCCCAGACACAGCCGGGGGGCGCCCCTCCTGCCGGGACTTTATTCTGTGGGAAAGTTGGTGGAAAAGCTGACTGGGCGTCCTCTCTGCCCGTCCCCAGGAACCAGCAGACTCTGCACTGATGCCTCCACCACATGCAGACAAGTTTGACAAGTCTTCTGTAACGACCTCCCATGACCTCCAACCCCTGCACCTGCAGCCCAGTGACTCTGGGAACACACGGGGGTGGGCACGCCTCCCTCCCCAGCTGTGGTCCTCGGGAAGTAAGAGCATGCCCACCCAGCAAGTTTGCTTCAGGGTTGCCCCTGGGTCCTTCAGCCCTTCCCTAGGAAACACGGGCACCTGTGCAGAAGCCAGGGCTCAAAGCAGGAGAGGAAGGGAGGAGGGAGAGGAAGGGAGGAGGGAGAGGAAGGGAGGAGGGAGAGGAAGGGAGGAGGGAGAGGAAGGGAGGAGGGAGAGGAAGGGAGGAGGGAGAGGAAGGGAGGAGGGAGAGGAAGGGAGGAGGGAGAGGAAGGGAGGAGGGAGAGGAAGGGAGGAGGGAGAGGAAGGGAGGAGGGAGAGGAAGGGAGGAGGGAGAGGAAGGGAGGAGGGAGAGGAAGGGAGGAGGGAGAGGAAGGGAGGAGGGAGAGGAAGGGAGGAGGGAGAGGAAGGGAGGAGGGAGAGGAAGGGAGGAGGGAGAGGAAGGGAGGAGGGAGAGGAAGGGAGGAGGGAGAGGAAGGGAGGAGGGAGAGGAAGGGAAGGAAGTGGGCACATGCCAGTGTGGCTCCCCTGTGCTCCGCTAGGCCCCAACCACCCAGGACTGAGATGGCATATGGGGACCGTGTGTCAGTTCAGAGGCCAGGGGCGCAGGGAGAAGTGTGGCACCAACAGACCCACCCCTGGATCACAACCCAACCAGTCTTCGTGTGCAGCAAGGTACGTATGAACCACCCGCGAGCCAAGGCTTTGCAGAGCAAAGGGACGCACCCCCTCCAAGCGGCTCCTGCAAGAATTAAGTGGAGACAGTCTTGTGGACGCCCTCAGAGGCCGACACAGAACGATGCAGTGAAAATACCAATTCCTCCCCACATCCTCCATGAGAGGAAGAAACTCCCTCGCCGTGACAGTCCCAGTGTCCTTCACCTTTGCCCGAAACGGTCCCGGGTCAGGCAGAAGGATCAGAAAACAAGGCCGGGTGGGTGACGAACACTGATGGCATTTCTTCCAACCTAGTAGTTACCCTCATTGTCTTCATCCTCTTACTTTTTAACTTTTAATTTTGCAATGATTTCAGACATACAGAAAAGCTGCAAACAGAGAATCTCCAGATTGCCCACACATTACGGTTTATTACGTCTGCTGTTCTTAATCCGTCTTTCATGAACCTTAACCCGTCTTTTCTGAACCACTGAAGACTGGGTTGCAGACAGAACAGCCCTTGGTGATCCGGCATGTTCCCTAAAACCAGGGGCACCTCTGTGATCACCACAGGACAGCCGTTAAAATCAGGACACAAAACTGGCAGGCCTCAAATTTGTCACTCACCTCCTCCTGTGCATCACAGGAAAAATCCCCTGTCCGAGACCACACGTCTCGTGTACCTGTCACATCTCTGGTTTTAACCTGGAAACATTTCTCAGCTTTCCCCTCTACAGCCTGAGAAATTTCCCCCTTAGAAATTCTAAGAGGAACATCACATCTGCACACCACTCCCGTGAGTGTGAGACCCCAAGCTGACCCTCACAGGCCCCTGCCATCCCAGACGGCGTGCAGCAGTCTGGGTCAGGCACTGAACTCATCCGTTCACCCAAAAGTGACCGAGAAGCCACGGGTGGGTGGGTCCGCCGACAGAGGAAAATCAGGAAAACCTGCTTGCCTCACGCAGAGATCTCGGGGTGTGTGTTTTCCTTCAAGTATTTCCTAGAAGGCATTTCTGGGAAGAGAAGGCTCCCCAGACAAAAGACAAATTACAGAATATGTGCAAGGTGCATAATCCCGTAACTTCTTCCCACCCACAGGGACCAAACGGAGCTCCTCAATCTTTCTCTCTGACCAGACCGTCCACAAGGATTCCGGTGAATGGAGTCGCAGCCTTAACAAGTGCCCGTGGCTGGAGGAGAGAGGCCACATTTAGGCTTTTACATACACCTCACCAACCAAGATGCCTAAAAGGTGGACATGAGCGGTATAACGGGATTATAAAGATCGTTAAAGGAAAGCAATGCCAAGCAAGGCCAGTTCTCCTGGACGCACACAGTGTGGTGCTTGGGGGACCTGGGGCGGCTGCACGGCCAGGGTGAGGACAGGCCCAAGTGCAAGTCCCACAGTCCCAAGTGCAGCTGGAGGCAGGTAGAAGAGGGGAGGCGGCACAAACACCAAAGGGAACCCGGGTGTGGGCCGATGGCTGAGCCGGGTGTCGACTTCTAACCACAGGATGACCGTTCTCAGGAGCCACGGGATGTGGAGTCCTTAGGGAACCATCAGAAGCCCCGGCGTCTCCAGGCAGACTGGAAGTTCAAAGAGTGACGAGGTGGCATCGTGCTGCCCGTGCTGGTGACTCTTCCCAGAGCTGGGAGGCAGGAGGGGGGCCGCGTCCCCACAGACCCCAGGTGGCTGGTGTAACCGTCACGGGAATACGCCTGCCTGGTGTCAGGGGCACACGCCGCCCTCCAGCCCTCACACACAGAGTCGGCTTGTCCCCAGGACCCAGGGCCAGGAAGCTTGAGGCCCTCGCCCCACGCCCGCAGGCACCTGCTCACACAGTTCCCGTCCGTGCACACACGGTTCTGTGCTTTTGTCCCTGCCCGCTCCCCGGGAGGCCTTCCACAGGGAGAACTCTGTGACCCTGCGGCCTTTCTGGGGATGGCAGGAGGGTCCCTCTTTCATCCCCCCCCCCCCCCCACGGGCAGAGTAAGCCCCCTCCTTCCATCACATGCACCAGACACACGTCTGAGCTCCTCGTCTTCACAGGTTCTGCTCATCCACGAACGCCTCCCCGTCACGGCCACAGCTGCGCACGTCTCTACCGCTCTCGACCCCACGAGGCTGCCATCCACACCGACTCAGACGCCTGCTCCGGATATCCCTTCCCCCTCTGCACCCCACGTGAATGTGCGACAGTGGAGCCCCGAGTGAACGACTGCTCTGCGTGTCTGAGCCCACGGGGCTCCTCCAGGACCCGGAACGTCCTGGCGGACCTGGCTAAGCTCCTCCTCGCGTAAAACGCCGCTTCAAAGCGTCCTCCACCACCTCCCGCGTGGCAGGCTTTCACAGCCTGGCTCCTGACCGGCATCAGCACGTCCCCGCTGCGGGCCCAGAGCACGAGGGCTCATCACGGGCACAGGAGCATGTGCTCCCCAGCCACCCGCCAGAGCACCGGGACTTCCCCAAAGCAGAGGCGAGGTCCCACAGCAACCGGCCGTGTCCACGGAGCGCCACGCCGGCTCAGGAGCCACGTGAAGATCTACGGGACGCGCTGCACCGTCGTCTCCATTCCTTCAGGAAGGGAAGGGGCTGTGCGGCTTCAGTTTGTGCAGCCACCTCCGTAAATGCTACAGAAAGGAGACGCCAGGATTGGCCCGTGTGCCTCAGAACCTTTGGCCTTCGACCCCAAGCAGATGCATCCGGTGGCCTGTCTCAGGTGGAAACACGCAGGAAAACCATGCTGCAGAGGCACACGGACCCACTTCTTGGAACACGACGTGGAAAATCAGAATTGCAACAGAAGGAAAGATTAATTTCCAGGGGAAGACAAAACCAGGCAGACCAAACTAACTGGCTCAATGCATCGCACTCACGTCGGGCACAGACGCGTCCTTTCACGGCAACCCACTTGAGAGTGGAAACAACTCACCGTAGAAACCGCGGCAGCCCCCGGCAACGTCTCCCTGCGCGTGTAAGTAGACTCAGGCCTCAGAGTCACCGGACGGCCGCGGTGAGTCAGGGCGAATGCCGGAAGGACATTCACGGGTTTCTACTCAGGGAGTCAAGTCTGAGGACCGGGCTGAGGGCAGATGGCACCCGCGGCCGCTGCCCCCACGTGTGCGCGGGGAGCTGTCCATGAAACCAGGCTTTGAGACAGATCCCGTTCAAGGCCCTTCCACGTCTGGCGCCCTGTGGCTTCGGGTTTGACCCGTGCCGAGGGGGGCGACTCATCCAACCCCAGGCCCACACATGGAGACACTCGCGCTGGGTGCGAAAGGGGCGGAAGGAGCTCTTCGCGCCTCATCACCAACCGACACCTCCGCGTGTTTGCGCAGGTTGTTTTACCGGCTCCAAGTGAGCGTCACGCTGTGATGCGAGTGTGTCCCACGCCGCCCAGGTGCCCTTGCCACAGGCATACGGCACCGAGTCAGGCCTGTGAGCATCTGCTGAGCACCAACGCACCTGCCCTCTGTTCCTCCTCCACGAAGCGCGCCCGCTCGGGGCCACGCCACGGACCTGTAGATCCGTCCCCATAACGCCCTGCCGCGTTCCCCCAACCTCCTAACCTTAGCAGTGCGAGAGCTCGCCCCAGACGTGCAACGTGGTCAGGTAGACCCGACCTGTGGCTTGGGGGCCGCGCACGTGGTGCGGTCCCAGTGGACGACCAGGATTCCCCGACAGACCCCAACACCAGTTCCTTCGCTCGGCCACCAGTCTGCGAAGGCGCTGTCCTAACCACAGCCCCCAAGGCGCCCAGCTAGACCGCACCTGACGGCGACCCGGGGAGATGGCCAGGACTCTGGAGCAGCAGCTCACAGCCCCGCAGGCACCCGGGAGCTCCAGGGCCACCCTGCCCTCCCCACCGGCGGGCACAGTCACAGAGGGTCCCAGGGCCAACGGCCACCCCTTCTCACTGACTTGCTACGCCCCGAGTTACACTGAGCCCTGGGCTCCGAACAACAGCCTGGAGGGTGTGGTCCACTTACAGAGACTGCTGTTCACTAAATACAGCAGTTCCCCCCCCCCCCCCACCCGCTCCTTAGGGTTTTCCTCAGGACATTCTCTTTCCTCTGGCTCCCTTCACTGTGAGAATATGGTACGTAATACACGAAACCCACGAAATCTGTGTAAACCAACTGCTTATGTTACTGGTGAGGCTTCTGCTCAACGGCAGGCTGTTAGTAGCTAAGTTTTGGGGGAGTCAGAAGCTATACGTGGATTTTCGACTGCACGGGGTGTGGCGCGTCTCTAAGCCCACGCAGGTCCAGGGCCCGTGGATCCACACGCACGACAGATGCAGCTGAACCTGCCCCCTGGCACACATGTGCCCCAGTCCCGTAACTCTGCAGACTGTCTTCCTTCCCTCAACCCCACCTCCATTTCTCGCGCATTTCTCAGAACGGCAAACCCTGACCCCGTGCTCCAGTGTGCGACAGGACCGTGACCCTGCATGGGTACAGCAACCACACGCTGCAGCCTGCCCTTCCTCTTCACAGCGGCGGGACCCACAATCCTCTGAGAAGGACACAGAAGGGATACTGTTGTTCCACTGATGACAAGGATGTCCGGGCCACAGGACGGCTTTCACTCGGTCCCTATCAATCAAGTGACCAGTGTCCTGCCCGGACTTCCGGGCCAGGACTCAGCCCGGCCGGCCTCCTGATCCCCCCGCTCCCCCTCGCCCAGCCCAGCACTCAGGGCTCTCACTCCTCGGGGACACAGAGGACTCCCCACCCGGGGCACACCCCATGCTCCCTTATCTGACTTCAGAGTTTCTTGAGGGGCAAGCCCGAGGCCCTCCTGGAGGAGGGGGCCTCTTCTGATGCCCTGCCCCCTATACCAGGATGCTCATGCTTAATTTCACCTCTTGGCAGGGCGCTGGCCCCACTCTGGCCCCACAGCCAGCACCCGCTTGCCTGACTGCCCCCAGCCCACCTGGGACTACTTCTCGCCCCACTGGCCCGCCCACCCCCACAGCACCTGCTCTTGGAGGAGAAGCAGAGCCCACACACCTGGCACTGGGAGAGTGTGGGGCCCAGATTCTGCTTGTGTCCAATACGCCCAGGATTGGTTTTAACCAGGTGAGACAGACACGCAGACACAGAAATGAACCATCCTGAGGACAACGTTTATACCCACAGATTCCTGGACACAGGGGCATAAGGGCCACATGGAGAAGCACAGGGTCCGTCCGCAGGCAGAGGGAGAGGAGAACATGGGTAAGAGCCTTCACTGTGGTTTCCTGGGAAGGAACAGACGGGGCTGGGGAGGGGGCAGCCTTGGGAAGGGCCAGTGGTTCTGATCTCAGGGCCTGCGCTGAGCAGGGCAGGTGCTCGGTGGCCCAGACACAGGAGCCCGTGGAGGAGGGGTCGGGGTGTGGGCTCTGGGTCTGCGGGTCTAGGAACTGGTGCCCCAGGAGGCACGGGCCCTGCAGAGCACACAAGGTCCCAGATGTCACAGCCTAAGAAACAGAAAAGACACAACTAATACCTGTCCCTCCCTCAGAGCCGAACCCAAGTGGCTCCATGGGGTGAAGGCTGTGACCTCAGCGGGGAGGAGACTGCTTCCTTGGCACATCCTGCTTCTCTGACCTCCAGCGTCTCTGCGGGGTAAGGCTCCCCATGAGGACGCTGCCAGCAGAAGCAGGGAGCCCGAGGTAGGTGAGCCCCTCCATGCTCCAACCTCCATCCCCGCCCAGCCAGGCTTGTGACCTCACCCAACACCACCCTCCACCTTATAGGGAAGCAAACAGTAATCTATAGTTTATATTGGCAAAAAATTAACCGCAAGGTGCGTTCTTTCAAACACAAAGCAGGACCAGCTGAGCTGGGCCTTCTGTGCTCAGTAAATTTCTCCTGGACACTGCCCCGTGCCAGGCAAGCCCATGGGTACTGGAGGCCCGTCAGGGAACCAAAGAAACAACCTCCCATCGCACGGAGTTCAGATCCCACGTATGTTCCTTTTGGTTTTGTGGACAGAGCCCAAACTCCAGACCCAAAGGGGCTGGTCTCAAACGCAGTCTTCACTGCTTGTGTGTTTGTTGCAAGCCATGTGCGTGAAACCAGACCCGCCTCCCAGGCTCCATGAGGAGACCAGACGACCTGTGAGTCACAGGCTCACGGGTGCACACGTGGCAGTCAGCAAGCGAGGGAGACAGGTCTGTTTTCTGTCACTCACCTGTTCTACCGGTGAGCCCAGCTGCAGATGTACAGGAGGAAGAGGCCCGAATTTGGTCCAAGACGGCAAACTCGGTCTGACCCCAGCACTTGAACAGGTGCCAGGGTCTTCCGGTCTCCTCTCCAGATGGTGCCCGGGCAGGTGGAGCTTCCACCACTTGGCTGGTGTTGGGGGCGTGGAACGCGTGGCCTCGGCGGACCGTGAGCGGATGCCTTCTCGGCCCCAAGAGCCTGCGTCACCGCCGAGCCCCGGGGCTGGTGCTGCCCACGGGCCGCCCCCCTGGCTCCTGCCTCAGCCCAGATGTCTGGGCTCCCAGTGGGTCCAGGAGAGCTTGCTCTGGGCTTCCACTGAAGGTGTGTCCTGTGACGGTGGATTTTCTGTGTCAATGTGACTGTGCCACTGGGTGGCCTGACAGCTGGTAAAGCATTGATCTGGGTGAGTCTGGGAGGGCACTTACAGATGAGAGTAACATCTGACTTGGTGCCTGAGAAAACAGACTGCTCTCCCCAGTGTGGGTGGGCCTCGTCCAATCAGTTGAGGGCTGGACCAGAAGACAGAGAGGGGGACTGCACCACACTGGGACCCCGACTCTCCCTCTGGGACTTGAACTGAAACATAAGCTCTTCCTGGCTTTCTGGCCCGCCAGCCTTCAGACGTACGATGCCATCCAGTCTCCCAGGGCCCCGGCGTGCCGGCTCTCCCTCCACATACTGAGACCTGACTGCTTGCATTACCGCACAAGCACATGCCTTGTACCCCAGCACTCATGCTCCCTCTGCTGTGTGAATGTGTCAATGTGTGTGTGTTTACATGCATGTGTATGCATGTTTGTATGCATGTGTCTGTGTACATGCGTATGAACGTTCACATGCAGGGTGCGTGCATGTATCTGCATGTGTGTACATGTATGTACATGTGTGTTTGTGTGCGCGTGGGTTCATGTGTGCACGCACATGTGTTTGTGTGTGCACATGTGTATGTATATCCATGTGTACACACGTGTGTGCACGTATGGGTCTATACATGGGGGTGTATACCTGTGTGTTTGTGTGCACGTAAGGAAGCATGTGCTCACACGTACACAAGTGTGTGCATGTGTGTGCACATGCATGTGCTCACGTGTATGTGTGCATACATCCACATCCTGCTGGTTCTGTTTCTCTGGAGAACTCTTATACAGCTTCAGACAGAGGCCACAGAACTGCTCCGTGCACCATGTTTACAACCTAGGAATACTAACCGGGCTCTCTGCCCATCTGCGATGCTGCCCGTAACTGACTCCTGGGCCACCGCAAAGCCTTCCCAGCGCCTCACAAAGCACAGCGTCCTTCCCTCGAGTTGTGTGACCCACCTCCATCCAGAGAGAGGAGGCAAGCTCATTCCGTACATAAAATCCAAGTAAGTACATCCACAGCATTCCAAGTGGCCATCTACATCACGCTCCTCTGTGACCATCATTATCAAGACAAGTATAAATTCACCTGCTGAGGTCTTTAGAGAGCCAGAATTTCACAAATCACTAGGGACAGTTCAGAAGGAACAGGCAGTGACCACATCTGGAGGTCTCTGAAACGCACCCGCATGACCGCCCATCCACACCTGTCCAGGCTGGCTCACCTCCGACGGTGACCGCAAGCCAGCCCCTCCTCAAAGCACCCAGACGGCCGCCACCACCGAGCTCCAACCCAGGCTCCCGGCCCCTCTGCAGCCCCGCTTCCCCAGCTCGTGGGCAGTGATGACCCACCTGGGAAAACAGGACCCCCACAGACAGGAGACCCCATTTTTGTGCTCTCACTGCCAGCACAGCACTGCCCGCAGATGGGACGGAATCAGTGTCCCGCTTCAGAACACACACGACCACTGGACAGCTCGGGACAGATCGCTAACACTGTCCCCAACGAACACTCCACATGTCACCACACACTGCAAAGTGCAGCAACGCTGTGCGAGCCCCTCTCCCCAAACCCGCGTCCCGGTGCTTACACCCTCCCGGCTGCACTGTAATCCCTTGTGCGCTGGCACCCCCGACTGAAGCAGCATCACCAGCACTGCTCACTTACCATAGGGCACTTAACCGTCGGTCTCTTCAGAAGAGAACGTTTGCTGGAACGGACCTGATGTCACCTACAGGCCGTTGCTGCCTGCCGTGCAACTTGTACACTACTTGGGCACGCAGCTAATGAACTTGAGACCTTTGGCAGTCTCTGACCGTTTAATTATTTTAAACGCCACTAAGACATTTCCCTTTCATTAGTTATGCTTTCCTCCTCTATCACTTCCCCCGTAACAGGGCAGCAGCCATCTGATAAAAGCAAACGTTAAGTTCAATTTAAAACTTGCTTTTACCGACTGTCCTCTGTGTAGCCTGCATGAGAGGGGCACCCAGATCGGTCAGGAGTGCACCTGACCCAGGGGAAGCCCACCCACCCCCCAGGGGGGCATCACAAATCCATCACGGCCCTCATCCAGCAGAGAGGCTTTCTGCACATCAGCCCAGAACGATGCTGCCATGGGACCCGGCCCCAAAACCCGGGTGCCACCGTGATGTAGAGCCAATTTCTCACTCACGGACCAAGCCATTCTGACGTGTAAAGGACGTCTGGCTTCCTGCAGAGCACAGGGCGCACCAGCAGCCAGCTCTGGTCACCGCACGTGGCCCTTGTGTGCGGCCCAGGTCCCTGGCTTCGTTTCCTCAAAGAGGCACTGTCTTCCCTTTCATTCATCATCTGTGTGCCGGTTCCTAATATCCCCACACATTAGCCGCCTCACACCAGAGAGAATGACTGCTATAAATCAAGTCGTCCAGCATGATTTATGTCCCACCTGAACAGCTGTTTAGCAATGAAATTGCACTGCTAAATAAGCAAGCCCTTGTTGGAAAACTCAGTCACTGTCCTTATCGGAGGTGTTCATTCCACTTTAAGACAAGAATATTAAAATACATACTAAAGCTATTTCTATTATATATGGCTGTGGGTGCAGATAATAAAAGGTTCTCAGACATAGAGCACACAAAAAAAATCAGCCAGAACCTTCTATTTGGGCAGTGCTTAAAACTTTATTTTTAAAACTGTGTAGGGGCGCCTGGGTGGCTCATTCGGTTAAGCATCCGACTTCGGCTCAGGTCACGATCTCGCGGTTCATGGGTTCGAGCCCCGCGTCAGGCTCTGTGCTGACAGCTCCGAGCCTGGAGCCTGCTTCGGATTCTGTGTCTCCCTCTCTCTCTGCTCCTGCCCAGCTCACTCACTCTCTCTCTCTCTCTCAAAAATAAACATTAAAAATATTTTTCAAGAAAAGAACTTAAACCAAATAACCATGTGGGTTAACACAATGGTCTTCCTGAAAACAAATCTATAGCAACTGCCAGTTTATCCGCCAGGTGTTATGACCAAAGTACTTGCTTCAGAGAACAGGAAGGCCCACCAGGTGCTGGTACACACCACAAAGCCAAGTGCACCGTCCTTTCCAAGAACCCACACCCCACCCAACCCCCACGAGGACGCTGGCACGAGCTAAGAGCGGGCTGTCCTTCGAGCTCATCCACCGGCACCAGACGACCAGACGACTCTGTAAACCCTACTTTCCACTAAGGTGATGAAAAACTAGCAGTCCTCTAAATTACAAGGAACCCTAACCAGCCACGCTCAAATGGCAGAGGCACATCTTAAAACAGGAAACTAAATCAAAATTGTTGACTTCATACATCTCATGCACAGGCACACACAATACCAGCACCACTCAGAGACGGAGACGTAAAAATCTGGAAAGACCAGGAACCTTGAGAAAATTCACTCGGATTTTAAGCCCGTGACTCCCAAACAGCAGCACCAAATATCTCAGCTCCACATCACCTGCAGCTTGAGATCCAAAAGTGACCCGAGGACTCGTCCTGCACACGAGGAATCAACAGTGACAGGTCCCAAAGTCAGGACAGTCACACGGTCATTCTGTACGGACTCATTTTGATCAGGGTTTCTTCAGAAAGAGCACACCTTGGAGACGTCCCATGACAGAGATAAGACAAAGGATTGCGGTGGGAGTAAGGTTTCCTGGGGAAGCACATTTTCCTAACACGGGAACTGGCTCCAGGTCAGGTCCTCACAAGGAGGGTACCGTGCTTGGCGCACAAGGGACTCCAGTGAGTGGCGATGGCCCCTTCTTCCTGAGGACGGCAGTGGCCACTACTGATGCCCCACATGAACCGATGCATCACAAACTCAAGGCTGCTTGCTAGTTTGCCAGTACCTGTGCAAGGGCACTGGGGTCCTGCCCGGGCCCCACCCAGCAGTGAGAAGATCCCAGGTGGTTTCACACAGGCACCAGGCAGGCACAGCCTTTCTCCCCGTGATGGCTCACCCTCTGGAAGGCTACCCCAGGCTTCTAAAAATGGCCACGTCCAGAGGCCATGCTCAGAATTAGGACAGTATCATTTCCACCGGGTTCTATAGGTCAAAGCCAGCCGCAGAGCCAAGGCTAGTCTGGACTTGAGGGGTTGGGAAACAGACCCTCCTCATCATGGGGAGGGTCAAAGGTTGTTGGTCAGCTGGCCTCACTCCACAAGACAGCTTCTCTCACTGGCGGGTTTCCTCCATTGGCAAAGACCAATAACCCCACCAACCTTCCGACACTTTAAAGATGAGCATTAACGGTTTCGAGGGGAAGAGCACATTTGGTTAAGTGTGCAGGAGCTCCGAGCAGGATTGCTACAGACCAGTAGTCTGTGCCCCCAGGACACTCTTATATTGAAGCCCACCCCTCAATGTCGCAGTGTCAGGACGGGGTCTTTGGGAGGGGACTTGGTCATGAGGGCGGGGCCCCCCTGCTGGGGTCAGTGACCTTAGCAAAGAGGTACAAGATCACGTCCCTGCTCTGTGCAGGTGAGGGCACAGCAAGAGGGCAGTGCCTGCCGGGGCCTTGCCCGCGGACGTCCAGCCTCCAGAAGGGCAAGAAGCCCTAGACTAAGCCCAGAATGACTAACACAAGGGGAGCTAATGTTCCTGCGGAGAAAGGGTGCCATGATCGTATCAGGAGTACAGGCGCACTTGCACCGGGCACCCTCCCTCCACCTCCCGCTCCCTCCTCGGACCTACGTGTGGGCAGCAGCATCCTGGGAAAGAATGTGCCCGTCCAAACCTGAGTGTCCGTGGTGGGGCAACAGACAAACCTCTTCCGGATCTCACTCTCAAAACGCCGACATACGCGGCTCACTACGATTCACTCAGAAGAACGGTGGGCGAAGGAAAAGCTGGCGACCCCACAACCCTCCAGCACTCACACCATCCTCTGCCCAGCAAGAGACGAACCCGGAGGGGACTCTGCAGGCCAGAGGAGGGCCTAGGGCACCACCCGGTTCTCACAGGGATGGCGAGCCTGGGGGGAGGGTCCAGACCCTCAAATCCCCCTCAGCATCAACCCTGACCTTGATCCAGTTCTTCAGGACCTTAATTCCTGGCTTCCGGAACCAGATTCCCACAGCAAGAAGCAAAGACCCTGGGGCCAGGTCACCCGTCTTGGTGCCACACCAAGTCAGCACTTACAACAGCAACTCGAGGGAAGCTTCAGGCCTCTCCTTCTTCAGTTCCGGTGGCTGAAAGGGGTTAGGTTGGATTTAACGATCAACCACAGACTGATACCTGCCCGTCAGTTTTCTTTCTGTACGAATGCACTTGCGTGCTGTCTCACGCCGGAAAGAACTGAAAGTCGCTTACGAATGACCTGCCTTGCATTTGCTTTGGTAGCAGCAACACAAAATAACAAGAGGGCAGGGAGGACGCGGTAAAGCAGAGGTGCAGGTGGACAGGACACATGGGGTGGGGTGGGGGGGGGCGTACCGCGGGTAGATAGACACACAGGGCGCTGGACAGACAGTAGCTAGACATGTACCTTCGCACATGTCCTCAGTCAGGAGCCCCGGAGCCCCTGGGGAGCAGGTGGGCGGTTCACACTCCAGGAGCAAGCACCAGGCCTGCTCAGTGGACACGGGGACGTGGGGCAGCTGTGCACTCACGGTCACACAGTGCACACACAGGGCTCTCGAGACGCGGGGGCAGACGTCGGGGCCACTCTCCTCCACAGATCCGGCTTCTCCCCGCGGGGCTTTGGACACACGGCTCACGGCATGAGCAAGGTCACACCGCTCGGCACCAGGAGCCCTCTGTGCTCCCATGAAATGCAGCCCCAGGGTTAGTGGGCAGACGAGCCCAGAGCCGTGAAGACGCTCCCAACACCCCCAGGGCACGAACCCGCTCACAGGGCTGAGCATTCCCCGTGAGCAGTCATTTCAGGTCCCCTCGCCGCCCCCCCCCCCCCCGATCAGTACACACAGGGCAGTCCCAGTAAGTCTTCGGGGGATCTTGAGGCCCCCGGTGGAGACACATCCAGACCACGTTCAACCCTGAGCCACAGAGCTGGTGTCTCCACATTAAACTGCCACTAAACATAAAACTCAGTTAGTAAATACCTCCACCTGCTCTGCACAGAAGCGCCTGCTCCCGGGGTGAGCAGAGCAGGAACCCACTTCCGTTCATTTCCATCTCGCTTTCCCCAAGGGGTGACATTTTTCTACGTGGTACAAAGATGCCAGCTAGGCTAGAAGCAGGCCCTCAGGGTTAGGAATAAGCCACGTGGGAAAAAAAAAAAAAAAACAGTTCTGGCCTTAAAACTATTGATCCATAACCTTTCATTCTGTCAGCAATTAAATAGCATGACTTGGATTCTAATAAAGTAATTTTCAGTTTATGAAATAAAGCCCTTTTTGGCAGATGAGGATTTTTGTTTTTTGTCTTCAGTTGGTGGACAGGGAAGGAAACGTGTCACTAGGCCATGGAGACACAGGCTGGGGCGTCACCAGGCCACAGAGACACAGGCTGGGGGGTCACCGGCCACAAGACACGGGCTGGGGAGTCACTGGGCCACAGAGACACAGTCTAAGGTATCACTGGACCCTGCAGATGCGGGCTGGGGTGTCACCAGGCCATGGAGATGTGGGCTGGGGTGTCACCAGGCCACGGAGACACAGGCTGGGGCATCACCAGACCATGCAGATGCAGGCTGGGGAGTCACCGGGCCATGGAGATGTGGACTAGGGTGTCACCAGGCCACAGAGACACAGGCTGGGGGGTCACCAGCCACAGAGACACAGGCTGAGCACAGAAGGCTCTTCCTGGCTTCTCCTCTGTCGTTCCCACCGTGCGAGCCACACAGCAAGGCACCCCATTTGCACACCTCAGGTTGTGTAAATAATTTCAGTATCTGGGTAAGAGAAACTTATGAAATATCTGGCCTTTGAAAGAAGTGACATTTTACCCTTAACCTAGTCTTCAAATGCCATTCACCTGACATTTTGAAAATGGTTAAGCATCCTGTGGAGGTAAGTTTCCCACTTAACTGGACATCTTCTTGGCAACAAAGCCATCTGGAGCACTTAGCCACATCATCCTGAAGCTCCACAGGCCAAGCTGGTCTCCCTCCACTGGCACCCTGGTCCATACTGCTTGCCTGGAACCGTATTCGGTAGGGAAGTCTACACACAGGGTCACTGTGGTGTCATGTGCTGACTTAGAGGGAAAACGGATATCTGCGTCCCAGCAAAGTAGTTAGCAGCTGTGTGACAACACGTGAAGTCACATGTACCTGTGGATCACCCGCAAAATGGCACCACATTCCCTATCTCCCAAGAAAGTGGAAGGACTCCCGAAAAGTTACCGTGATCTGAGAGACTTTTAAACCGAGACACCTTAGGAACACAAGGTGCGACGCCCACGGTTACCACAAAGCTTAAGTTTAACACTGGTGACATGGCTGCATGCAGAGCTTTGGGGAATCACGCCCGTTGGGTGTGAAAATCACAAACTAGAGGTTCACTCCCACTCGCAGACCGTGAGCCTTCTTCCGCCATCAGTTACTGGGAACCCTTTATTCTTGAGACAGGTCTGTGGCAAACACAGCAAACTCACTCACTGATTTTCCTGTATGTGCCCATCGCGAAAATAAAAGCTTTTTAAGGGGCACCAGGGTGGCTCAGTTCGTTGAGCGTCCGAGTTCAGCTCAGGTCACGATCTCACAGTTCGTGGGTTCGAGCCCCACATCGGGCTCTGTGCTGACAGCTCGGAGCCTGGAGCCTGCTTCCGATTCTGTGTCTCCCTCTCTCTCTCTGCCCCTCCCCCACTCAAACTCTGTCTCTCTCAAAAATAAAACGTTTCTCAAATTCCACATGTGAGTGAAAACATAGGACATCTGTCCTCTGACTGACTTATTTCACTCAGCATAAGACTCTCCAGTTCCATCCATGTGGTTCCAAATGGCAGGATTTCATTCTTTCTCATTGAGAAACTTCCCAGAAGACCTTGGGGGAAGGGAGATAACACAAAAATAGTTACAGAGAGGGAGGGAGGCAAACCAGAAGAGACTCTTAAATACAGAGACCAGGGCGCCTGGGTGGCTCAGTCGGTTAAGCGGCCGACTTCGGCTCAGGTCACGATCTCCCGGTCCGTGAGTTCGAGCCCCGCGTCGGGCTCTGTGCTGACAGCTCAGAGCCTGGAGCCTGTTCGGATTCTGTGTCTCCCTCTCTCTGACCCTCCCCCGTTCATGCTTTGTCTCTGTCTCAAAAATAAATAAAAACGTTAAAAAAAAATACAGAGACCAAACTAAGAATTGATGGGGCTGGGGGTCAGGGGGAGGGAAAAATGGGTGACGGGCACTGAGGAGGGCACTTGTCGGGACCAGCATTGGGTGTCGTGTGTAAGCAATGAATCACAGGAACCCCCAAACCAAGAGCACACTGTATACGCTATATGCTAGCCACCTTGACAAGAAATTATATTTTTAAAAAAATAACAAAATAAAATAAAATAAAACATTAAAAACAATTTTAAGCTTTTTAAAACCCTTGGCTCTGAAGACACCGGGGATTTAGACGGAGCAAACACAAACGCTCCTGCCATTTCGACAACGATGTTCCCTCTGCCATTTGAGCTCAGTATGCAAACGACCCCAGCGGGTGTCCATATTCCAATAGCCTTACTCACTGAAGAGTTCAATAATGTGTAATTAAGTCCACCACCCCATAGGCTTCTAAAACCTTATGTAACAGTGCATTTAGACTCCACATCCAAGTATACAGGATAAAGATATTTGTCAACCTATGTAGGTTTGGTAAACTAAATGCCCTCTCACAAACATTAAGCTCAATCCAAGATTCTATTTAGCCAATACACAACTGAACACATGGACCCCTGGCCCCTGGATAAGACACCTCGGGAAGGACACATGGGCACAAAGGCAGGAACCGGTGGGACAGCAGAGCTAGCTTGTAGCAGCTGGGGAGGGCAAGCAGCTGAGAAGTCCTCGCGGACCCACACTCACCCACAAGAGGGGTGGAGCACATCCAGCACAGACACCCGGGCCTCCTGGCCCCTCTCTCACTGTCAAACACTGACCAGCAACTCACTGGCAGGGACCCAACAACAACCAGAGTCAGTAACCCTTATGGCCTCAGTGAATGACACAGTACGTATTTGCAAACACAAGAATCGGTTCCACAAAATAACAGAAATACTTAACATCTTTCCACCCCGATTTTTATACACAGATTATTTCACATTTTCCATTCCGTCGAACAGAGGCATGACGCAGCCCCCTCACTTGAGGCTTCATGACGTAGGTGTTACTACCAAACTTTGTGTGGGTGCAGCCACTGCTTCACTGCAAACCCAATTCATTCCAGAAAGTTCTCATTAGTCTTAGCAGTGGAATGGGCTGTCTCCTGACCACACAGGATAAATGCTGCGGGACAGTGGAGCTCGGAATACCAATCCCTGCCTGCTGTGTAGCCTGAACAAAGGAGAATCTGCCAAGCTCACGACTCCCCAAGTGGCGTGGCACTTCTGAAGCAGCCACACTGATCAAGATAAGGAAGCCCAACTGTCCAAGAACTAAACATCTCCCAACCTCCTCGCTGCTCAAATCCTCACTGTTGGGGAAACCTGGATTCCTAATCCACATCTCTTTCATGGAGGGTTGCCCCCGATGTGTTAGCCAACAATGGTTATGGGTAAACCGTACCCTCGTGTGATGAGACACGAGATACTGTCAGAGAGGTAACGGGCAGCTTGGGCTGTGAGTCACGTACCGCAAGGAACGAACGTGCCGACGTCCGCCAACCTCACAGCGGAAACTGCCTATTACAAAGTAAAGACGGGTTAACTTTAGTGCGGAAAATAGCCAATCATAATAAAATGATGTTTGTGAAGAAGTCACTGCTCAAATAAGATTCCAACCACACAGGATTGAGCACCACCTTGGACTATCTTAACTGTGCAGTGCCCAGGGGTCCCACCAAAGACCAGCCATCTGGGGTTCAGACACAAGGGTTCCACGCTGAAGGGAAGCAGACCATAGGACACCTGCCCTCATTCCACGTGCGGGTCAGAGGCAGCTCCCCATACCGGTGCTGAGAGACGGAGGGGCCCACGACACTTTGCGGCCACTCCAGGAGAGGCTGGTAAGGGAGCTGAGTACCAGATGCTGCTGCTGTGCCAACCGCCCACCTGAGTGGTCCGCCGGGCATCCGCCACTCCTCCCCAAGCCGGTCCCGTCCCCCCGCAGGTGCTGGATCCGCACACACGCTCCACAGAGGGAGCACACCGAAGGCAGTGCTCTCCTCCAGAGAGGGGGCACACCGAAGGCAGATGAAGGGTCAAACAGGGGCCCCAAAACAAGAAAAGAGAGAGTGGCTAGAAGCAAAGCTGACGTACTAAAACACGAAAGGGCCTACGGGCGCATTTGGTTGTGCAGGCGCGTCCCCACCACGACGTGACACACGCTGCCTGCCTGACGCTCTATTGAGAGCAACACGGAAAATAAGGCAGTGTGTGGAGCTGGTCAAGAGACTTCACTCAGCTCTGCGTATCATCGGCCAAAAGTATCCCAAGGAGTCGAAACACAAAGAGAAGATGACGTCTGTCTTTCCTGTTTAATCCAGAGAAGGGCGAAGTGTGCCATCCGATGTTACTCCTCGTGCTTTTCATACCCAGTTCTGTTAAGGGCATCAGTTCCATGACAATGACAAACGCCTGAAAATATGTGCATCTTCTTCCGGGTATGCAGCTACAGAATTTCTAAAATAACTAAAAAGCAAAACGCAAACAACATCACAGCATGGCTCATCCCAGAGCTGTCCAATTTTTTAACTGTGGCAAAACACACATAAAATTTACCATCTTAACCATTTTTAAGTGCAGAGCTCAGTGGCACTGGGTGCACGCAGGGTGTCACACACCCAACAACACCGTCCAGAACATTTTCATCTTCCCAAAATGAAACGCTTTCCCCATTTCAGCACTGACTTTAATCAAAAAGGTGGAAACGCTTCTATACAACTACTAAGACTACAAAAATATCCATTCAAGTTCATAAGGAACCTGTATGTCATTAAAATGCAAAGCCAATAAACCATTCCATCTGAGTCTGAAGAAATTTCCAAACAACGTCTCCTAAATAATTGAGCAGCTTCAGACATATTGCATCACATTACGTGGTAAAAACCAGAATTCACACATCTTTCAGCTCTGAATGAGCTGACACTTTGAAAGAGTGATAATTTCAGCCGACTTTTCTTTCCTCTCATTCGATACAATTCCTTTCGTTTTCCGCACCTAATGTCATAGCCTTGGGTCTTCAAGAACTGACTTCTATAATGTAAAAATCTTCAAAAGAAAATCCCCTAACAAACGTTCTCAGTATTCAGGTCTTACTGAAGGGGATGCTTTCTGGGTTCTAAAGGCTAGTTCCTTGGATTCTTACAGAAAGTGAATAAAACATCTCAATTTGGCAGAATTTCACATATTAACTTGAAACTTCTTATGTAACAAATGGTCTAAAAATACAGAAAGCTCATTTCAACATTTAAAATCCAGTTAGATTCCCAGAGAATGGTACTTAGCCTTTAGCGAATTTTATCATTATTTTTTGATGTGGCTCAGAAACAGAGACTCGCCTGGAAGACATAAACTAATGCGCAAGAACTAATCACTCCTTCTTTAACTTGTGTGCCACTCACTATTGTTGATGGACACAGTTTGCAAAAATCTTTGTTCCTTCACATGGGACCTGTTCGCATATTTTTGTTACTAACCAAGACTTCTGAAATATAAAAAGAGGCTCAAAAGATACGTAGCCACATTCCGGACCAACTCCCCTGTAAGTAAGTGTGCTCTAAGTCACAACCAGGGTATATCCAAATGGGTGATAACAAAACAGGGACCACTCTATGGACTGTTTGTGAAAAATAATACAGGTGGTGATACAGTCTGTCCATGATCATAAGTAAAAAAATAAATAAAGATCCTATTTTCCCCAAATACTCGCTGTTTTACACTGGAATGCATAATATAAAACAGTAACTCATTGATCACTTAAGAATGAGACTCCAATAACCATTCTAGCTGGTTAATATGCTGTTAGAGTAGATCCCAACACGTTAAATTCTTCTGACTCTCAGAGAGTCCGTTACGGCTCATTGTGTTAAAGCTGTAAACCCTAAGGGGACAGCAGCGTGCCTCCATTCCGTACCCAGCACCAGCACCCTGGGATGCAGACACATCTGACGGGACACAGCTTATCCCAGGAAGGAGCAAATTCTCACAGAACTAGCCCTGGGAGGAAAGACAGAGCATTCTGTATCTTGTCCTCAGGTCCTGCAATTTCTTTTGAAAATGCTCTAAATTAGAAACCCCACCAGGGACACTAATTGAGACAAAGGCCCAAAGGACAACACACTCCATCATGCGATCTTCATGCTTGTTCCTGAGCTTTAAAACGACTAATAAAGTTCCAAAGGTTTCTTTTCAGGATATTCCCCCCCCCCCAACATGTTTCCTAAGAGTAATACAAACCGCCTCATTTACAACCTCCAGATGCCAAATCTGTGAGAAATCACACAACACACGATCTCCCACGGCAAGACACCCATCCTTTGTTTTCTCATTGAGACCCTCAAGGCTTTAAGAACAGAACACCTGGCCAGTTCCTAGCCTGGCTGCAGTAACGCCCAGACAGCAGACTGACCACAAACACGTTCTGTGCCTGCCAGTCCCGGAGGTCTGTCTTAGTAAGTACAACCAACAAAATAAACCACTTTGAAACTCAGATATTCAACTTTAAAACACAACCAGTTTCCCTTAAAAGCCTAAGACAACAATCATCTAAATATATTTACTTTGTCAAAGAGAAACAGATCTCCGAGCTCAGGCTGTAACTCACCGCAAAACTGAACAATCCAGTTTTTCGCTTGTTTCAGTCAATATACAATCTTGCACTAAAACAACAGCTAAAAACACAAGGTGTCTAAATTATGCAATCACATTTCTCAAATTTTCCACTGAGAGAAAACCCGTCAGCTCACATCAGAAGAACAAAACATATTTACCTGTATTCCTGTCTGGTAAGATACAGCAATGCTTCTGGAGAATGCCAGGCAAAACCTGTTTCAAAACACACAAATAAGATACATCTGGTTATCACTCAGGTGGAGAAAGGTGTCTCATTAACTGTAGCAGTGTTTCTCTAATAAGGTCGCTCCGTGTCGCACAGGGTCATCACGCCCAGAACGATCTAACAAATTAAACAATTCAGAAAAATTTTGATGACACACATTTTTCATCAAAAAGGTTAATCAGGTAGGTGTGCTGATTATATATGCTGTTCCAGAATGGTAATGCAGTTCTATTTCATGGATGCCCCTAATGGGTCCTGAGAGGATCTTGAAAGCTGCACTCAGGGGACTCCTACAATGAGGCAAATGGGCCCACCAATTTTTGTGATGGCTTTTAAAATATTAGATGCAATTAGAGCCTGAAAGTGGAGAAGCATACAGCGGCAGTATACAGAGCCTGTCTTGTGGGATCCAGGCACAGATGCTTTCATCTAGGATGAGTCACAAAGAGGAATGTGGGAGAAAAGGCTCTATTTACATTCATGGTTTGGTCGTAAATGATGAAGGAAATATCTTATTTGATAAGTGAAGGGAAGGTGAAAATAACAGAAAATAGCTTTCTCCCCAGAAAACAGCAGCGTGAGGCGACGGCAAGGCACAGACTGAAAGAAGCTGCACCGAAGAGACCACGTGGGGATTTACGATTCGGTGTTCTAACTCAATCACAGTAAAAGCTGGACTTCCATCCTGAGTTTTCCACCGATGAAGCTGCAACCATTCCTCAACCCTCTGTGATTACACCCATCCAAGACTCTCAGCCCAGAAGCAGGCATTACTTATCTCGGAGCAATTACTTAGTGAAGAGAGAGGGAGAGGCAGGGAGGGAGGGAGAAGCAGGGCGGGTGGGGGGGGGGAGTTAGGCAGAGAGGGAGGAGGGAGAGGCAGGGAGAGGGAAGGGGAGAGGCAGGGAGAGGGAGGGGGGAGAGGGAGGGGGAAAGGCGGGGAGAGGGAGGGGGAAAGGCAGGGAGAGGGAGGGGGAAGGCAGGGAGGGAGGAGAGGCGGGGGGGGGAGAGGGAGGGAGGGAGGGAGGGAGAAGCAGCGCGGGTGGGGGGGCAGTTAGGCAGAGAGGGAGGAGGGAGAGGCAGGGAGGGGGGAGAGGGAGGGAGAAGCAGGGTGGGGGGGGAGTTAGGCAGAGAGGGAGGAGGGAGAGGCAGGGAGAGGGAGGGGGAGAGGGAGAGGGAAAGGCAGGGAGAGGGAGGGGGAAGGCAGGGAGGGAGGAGAGGCAGGGAGGGGGAGGAGAGGGAGGGAGAGGGAGGGAGAGAGAGGGAGAGGGAGGGAGAGGGAGGGAGAGGGAGGGAGAGGGAGGAGAGGGAGGAGAGGGAGGAGAGGGAGGAGAGGGAGGAGAGGCAGGGAAAGGGAGGAGAGGCAGGGATGGGGGGAGAGGGAGGGTGAGGGGGGAGAGGCAGGGAGAGAGGGAAGAGGGGAGAGGCAGGGGGAGGCAGGGGGCACCGAGCCCAGGGTCTGCCCTTGATCGACTTGCGATCCAGTCAAGCGCACAGCCTGTTGTAATAGGTGGAACTAACGGTCACAGAAGCTTCGCTCTGTAAGAGCATCGGCCTTCTCTTCCATGCTGCCTGCCATCCCTCCACACCAGGGAAGGAATAATTCACGCCCAAGTATCATCAGCTGCAGACAAAATGGTATTCCCAATTTCCAAGTCTAAACAAACCTAAGAGACACCACAAGTCTGTGGTTCTAGGCAGTGCAGGAACCAGTGGGAAAGACCGCAGTGGTGACAAGGGCTTCCTCAGAATCCGTGATTCCCGCCTGGGGTGGGGTTGGGGGGCCGCACGCTCCACAGGGACTGTCCACAGGTAGGAAGACCCCCTTCCAGGCCCCGATATGCCAGGGCAATCACACCCCACTGGGGTCCATCCTGTGGCATCTGTGTCAGGGAAGAAAGACCTCGAGAGCCACACAGATGTCCACAAACACACGTCAGCTTATTAGACGGGTGATTCTAAAAGCAAGCCACAGGAACTCCCATGCATAGCACCCACACACACAACTAAGCCTCAACAGGCCTCTGCACCCGACCCCGCGATTCTCCCCATTCCAGCCCCCACCCTAGACGCTGCCCCACGCGGCCTCCAACTGGCATGGCCACTTGCTCATTCCAGGGTCCCACAGAGGCAGCGCTCAGCCCACCCTGGCCACCGCAGTCTCTGTGAACAAGCCGTGTGGCTCTTCTCACGTGACCCCAAGCAAGAGAACATATGGGTCCAGAGAAATCACAAGCAGCCATAGAATCCACTTGTGACTTTGCTGAGGGCAGACCATTTGAGTTCAAAAATAGCACCCATCCCTAATCTCGACAAGCTCCTCCTCGCTATGGCCACAGGTGAGACACCGGTGCTCGTTCCCGGCAGGCGCCACAGCCTCACGTCTCTTCCTCGCCACCAGCTGGGGCTGGGCCGGGGACCCACAGTAGCCTCGCTCCCTCCCTGAAGCCTCCCCAGGAAATAGCAGAAGGGAATGAAATCACCCTGCCTGACCAACGGCACTAGTAAAGGCTCAAAGCCACTAACCTGCCCGTTGCAGGAGAGCATTTACTGCGGAGAATACCTGGGGGACACCGTGCTCTGCACCCCACAGAACACATCCATGGGCACCTGCCAACGTAATCACGAGCATGACACCCACAGCACGTGCTCTCGGAAACCGCTGCTGCCTACGTCCTCTGCGTCCTGTGTCCAGAGTCTTCCAACTGACAATCCATTCCCCGAATGTCAACTTCAAGCTTTCGCTCCTCCCTGCATCCTGACTCCTGGCGGGGCCAACCTGAGCAGGGTTTACCTAAGGCATCAGGTCAAGAGAGCCAGAGCCTCAGATCCGGTGCTGCTGACCCAATACGGCGCTGACTGGCCACACGGGCGAAGTTAAGTGAAAATATGTGAAGTCAATTAAAATTCGAAATTCTGGTCCTCGGTCGCACTGTCCACATTTCAAGTGCGAGCGTGGCTGTGGCCGCCGTATTGAATGGCGCAGACCTCAGATATGTGCGTCATCTTTCAGAAGAAAACAAGGTCTGGAGGCAACATCCTGTGTCAACTACATTCATATTTAAAAATAAAATTTCTCAGGGGTGCTGTTTCGTCCTCGCCCCTTCTCCCTCCATCCAGGCAGAAGCCTCTCCATCCCCGTGTGGTCACGAGAAGCTGGATGTGGACTCAACGAGCCACGTGAGCTGGAGGCCCTCACAGCCTTACTTCCTACGGCCCAGGTAACGAGCTAGTGCCCTTTACATCTGCAAACTAACACCGTGCAGCGCAACGTGCTCCACGGGGCACGTGAGCCTCAGACACGTTCTGCAGCGCGGGGAGCACGGGGTACACCAAGCTGCTCAGGCCCCTCTTCCCGGCCGATAACTGTTGGCCAAGAGCTGCAGGCAGGTCCCGACAAGAAGCCGTGTCCGTGGCTCTCACGAAATGAGACAGCCAGGCTTCCGTGTCACAGCCAGGACCACGGATCTGCACACGGATTTACACGTGGTCCCCGCTTCCCATCCAGGACCACGGATCTGCACACGGATCTGCACACGGCCCCCACGTCACTGCCAGGCCCGCGGAGCTGCACATGTCTGACAGGCTTTCTCTCCTATGCCTCCCTCCCAAGGGGAGCTGAGCAGCAGTGACCAGCTTAGGCACCTGCTGCAAGGCACACGGCCACACAGAGGCTGGCCCCCGGCCCCACGCTTGCCCTGGGGCCCGGCATACCTCCCGTGTGCTCAGTCGAGCCCCGTGCCCGTGGCGGCCCCTCGCAGCAGCTGGCCGGGGAGGCGGCTGCCCCACACGCACCATGACCGTCAGCTCGCATCTCCAAAGAAAACACGTTCAGGGCGGCTGTGGGGATGAAGGGAGTTTGCACGCACTCCCACACTGGAGGGCGGACTGGAAGAGGGGGTTCACAGACGGAGACGTCCCTATTCCTAGTGATACAGGCCCCTGTTACTCCCTCAGGGCACAGGCACGTGCGCAGGGCAAGCCTCCGCCACCAGCAGCCTCGACGGTCACATGTGAGTGGGGCAGGGGTGCGTCATCACACTCTGCCTGCATCAGCGTGATGCAGGGGGCTGTAAGCACAGCCCCCCCCCCCCAGCCCTGCACTCACCCCTGTTTCCGGGCTGGAGGAGGAGCTCGGGAGGCCTGTGCACACGCAGCACCCGCCATCCGCGATGCTATGCCGAGCTCCTGGAATGCGTGCAGGCAGATGGTATGTAGGGGGTGCCCACCACACCGCGAGGAGGGGCAAGGGCACGTTGGGAGGCAGTGGCCACGTTCACGGCCTTGACTGTGGGGATGGTGTGTGTCCACATCCCAACGCCTCAAACTGGAGTTTTCGTGTATCAATTATAGCACAACAAAGCTCTGGAAAAGATCTTGTTCCCAATCTTCAATAAATCTCTCCTATGCCTTTAAACACACAGGTGCACGGACACACCCAGAATCTACACTTCTACTGAGCTCCCAAGCGACACTGATGCTCCCTGGACAGGAAACACACTCGGCGAACTGAGCCAGCCCAGCATGCAGCTTATGCTGCGTAAACACAGCAACACATTCAATTAACCCATCCCTTCGACACACACAGACATGACTTTAAGTCGGAAGAGTGGCTGAGATAAAAACTCACACACAAGAACCGAGTGTCTGAGCACGTACGGAAAGGATTTCAACAGGTGCCTGACAGATAAGGAGCAGAAAGGGGCGTCGGGGGGGGGGGGGCTCAGTCGGTTAAGCATCTGACTCGTGATCTCAGCTCACATCAAGATCTCACAGTTTGTGGGTTCGAGCCCTGCACTGGGCTCCATGCTGACAGCTCAGATTCTTGGGATTCTCTCTCTCCCTCTCTCTCAAAATTAACAAATAAACTTTAAAAAAAAAAGATAAGGAGCAGAAGGAGGAGAGCCATAAATCTAGGGTCTGACTGTCCGAGAGTTCTCGGCAAGGACTCAGCACCAGAAGTTTGGGGCTCAGAAGCACATTGTGTCTCCAGGGAGGGCACAAGCAGCCACGCCGGAGTGTGTCGTGCCCAGGCCCCCCTCCCACACCCAGAGACATGAACCAGAGGGAGCAAAAAGCACATGGGTGCTGGGGAGCGATCCCGGGGCTGCACAGAAGCGAGACACAAAGCTGGCACGCCCAACGGTTCTGCCTCCCACCTGCTTCACCTTCTTCCAGAAGGAGAACCCTGGCCTGTCACCTGCCCCACCCCTGTCCTCCCCAAGCAGGAGACCAGAATATTCTCCTCTGAAAAATGAAAAAGGCCAAGAGAAACTACCTATTAACGTAGGCTTTCCAATTAAAACTGGCTTGCCACCAGATCTGTGTGGAAAATTCCACCAGCCAATAAGCCCCATTTACTCACCAAAAACCAACTCCACATAAATGTTTAATGTCTTGCACTTAATGAAAACTCACAGCTGAGGATTATCATGCATTTAAAGAAACCCCCCACTCTGACAGTGACTAAGAAAAACAAAATCAGAGGAAACAGAAGCATTACCAAAACGAGAGAACATTTTAAGATAATGATAATTAACATTGCAGAAAGACGGAGGAGAGATTTTGTCCATGACCCAAGGACAGGATGCTATTCTTATAAAAGGGAAATCTACAGAACAAGAAACAGCTTTTGGAAATTTAAAAAGAAAACAAAAATGAATATAAAATCTTAAAAAATAGTTGAAAAAACAAATTCAAGGAAGTCTCCCAGAAGGTTTAGAGAAAAATTATATAAAGAGGGGAAAAAAGGAGAGAACAGAGGTTATGTGGCCATCCCGGGGGCACACCATTCTGGCCAGTGGGAGGTCCAGAGTGAAAGGCCACGAAACAATACACAGCATCACACAGACGGTCATGATCCACAGGTCTGAACGACGTAATTTCGGACTCAACAGGCCCACTGAGCTCCTGGCACAGCCAGCACAACGTGACGAGCCTAAGATTCACCATCATGAAAATCCAGAACAAACAGTCCCAAACTCAACCAAAATACTAAATACTGGAAGCTAGAATATGCAGAAACGGTGTTTTAGAAATTCCAAGGGAGAAACAGAAGACAGCATGAGACAAGCAAGGCATAAAATGGGTCACTTTCTAAAATGACCCCACAGGACCTGTGGCAGCAGCAGACAGAGAGCCCGAGAGGCCACCCCCCCACCCCCGGGGAGGCTAGGGCCACGCTCAGGTGGAGGGTCCCCACGTGACACCCGGCCATGGCCCCAGGGAAGGAGGGAGTGCGGAGGACGGATGCAGGCTGAACACACAGGAAAGAAAGATAAAAATGTTAAGACAGTAAAGAATAAGGCAATTAACAAACAATAAAAGACGTTACCAAAAAAAGAGGTGTGATCCTATAAACGGAATGTGATCGAAGTACTGACCATCGATTTACCCAAAAATCAGGACAGAAGGGACACTGAGCACAGGGGGAGGGGCCGGAGAGGCCCCATCTTCCACACACGCCAGCGGGGCACTCGGAGGGGACAGGGGTCTCCAGGCAGCAGGACAGGGCGGGGCCGCTTTCACACACCTCCTAAAACCACTTCACTTTTTATAGTGTGTACATGTAGGATTCACGTGATAATTAAAACTCACATAAAATAACGTACGGCCAGTCTGCACAATGATTTTTACAATTATAGGAGAGCAGTATTAAATTGTCCTGAAGGATGTTTATTCGTTTAATGTTTATTTATTTTGAGAGAGAGAGAGAGAGAGAGAGAGAGAGAGAGAATAAGTGGGGGCGGGGCAGAGAGAGGGAGAGAGAGAATCCTAAGCAGGCTCCACACCGTCAGCACAGAGCCCAACCTGGGGCTCAAACTCACAAACCGTAAGAGCATGCATGACCTGAGCCGAAATCAAGAGTTGGACGCTCAACCAACTGAGCCACCCAAGCGCCTGCCCCTGTCCTTAAGGGTATTCAAAATGACAAAAATGACCAAAATACCTATTTGGAATTAAAGTGCTTCCACACATTTTTATAGCTTTCTCATCATAAGTCAGACACACGTGAACTCAGTCGTTACCTCATACAAAACCCACATCCAGCAAACCCGGATAAGGCAAACGCTAGGAGAAAGAACAAAACAGGAGCACGGTCTGGCCCAATCCAGAGTCACTTCACGATAAAATGTTTACGAAGGGCTGTAAGAAAAGGCTTACGAAGGCTATAAGCACTCAGGTCAAGTGCTTCTATTTAAACACAGTAATCACGGCAGCATGGTATCAGTGAAAGAACGGACAGACCAGTGGAACATAAGCACAGACAACTCATCTCTGGCAAAGGGACCCCAGCAACACAGCGGAGCAGACGGGTGGTCTTCACAACAAAGGCGGCCACGCGCAAAATGGTGAATCCAGACACAGAACTTGCAGCCTTCACAAAAAACAGCGCGAAGTGGATCACAGGTTAAACGTGAAGGACAAAACTATAAATCCCCTAGTGCATAGCACAGAAGAAAACCCTAGACGCACTTCCTCAGGGAGACGCCCTTTTAGGTACAACACCCCAGGCACGAGCCATGAAAGAAAGAATTAGTAAGCTGCACCTGATGAAAACTACAATCTTCTGCTCTGTGAAAGGCACTGTCTAGAGAAGACACAAGTCACAGGCTGGAGAAAATACCTGCATAAGACACACCTCATAAAGGACTACTATCCAAAATGTGCGCAGAACACCCAACGAGAAAACAGACAACTCAAGCCGTGGGCCAAAGACCTTGACTGACGGCAAAGAGGCACGTGAGAAGACATGCCACATCCCGTGTCATCAGGGAAACGCAAATTCAGACAAGGAGACGCCACCCACACCTGTGAGGACAGCCCAAACCCGGAGCACTGAGCACGCCAAGCGCTGGCGAACGAGGACACGGAGCGACGGAAGCTGTCCCTCTCCCTCCGCAGGGGACGCAGGATGGCTGTTTCTAGGGGACAGGGGGTGGCTGTTTATACAGGATGCGGGGTGGCTGTTTCTAGGGGACCCAGGGTGGTTGTTTCTAGGAGACCCAGGGTGGCTGTTTCTAGGGGATGCAGGGTGGCTGTTTCTAGGGGATGCAGGGTGGCTGTTTCTAGGGGACCCAGGGTGGCTGTTTTTAGGGGACCCAGGGTGGCTGTTTCTACAGGACGCAGGATGGCTGTTTCTAGGGGACAGGGGGTGGCTGTTTATACAGGATGTGGGATGGCTGTTTCTAGGGGACCCAGGGTGGCTGTTTCTAGGAGACCCAGGGTGGCTGTTTCTAGGGGATGCAGGGTGGCTGTTTCTACAGGACACAGGATGGCTGTTTCTAGGGGACAGGGGGTGGCTGTTTATACAGGACGTGGGATGGCTGTTTCTAGGGGACCCAGGGTGGCTGTTTCTAGGAGACCCAGGGTGGCTGTTTCTAGGGGATGCAGGGTGGCTGTTTCTACAGGACGCAGGATGGCTGTTTCTAGGGGACAGGGGGTGGCTGTTTATACAGGATGTGGGATGGCTGTTTCTAGGGGACCCAGGGTGGCTGTTTCTAGGAGACCCAGGGTGGCTGTTTCTAGGGGATGCAGGGTGGCTGTTTCTACAGGACACAGGATGGCTGTTTCTAGGGGACAGGGGGTGGCTGTTTATACAGGACGTGGGATGGCTGTTTCTAGGGGACCCAGGGTGGCTGTTTCTAGGAGACCCAGGGTGGCTGTTTCTAGGGGATGCAGGGTGGCTGTTTCTACAGGACGCAGGATGGCTGTTTCTAGGGGACAGGGGGTGGCTGTTTATACAGGACGTGGGATGGCTGTTTCTAGGGGACCCAGGGTGGCTGTTTCTAGGGGACGCAGGGTGGCTGTTTCTAGGGGATGCAGGGTGGCTCTTTCTACAGGACGCAGGATGGCTGTTTCTAGGGGACAGGGGGTGGCTGTTTGTACAGGACGCGGGATGGCTGTTTCTAGGGGACCCAGGGTGGCTGTTTCTAGGGGACCCAGGGTGGCTGTTTCTACAGGACACAGGATGGCTGTTTCTAGGGGATGCAGGGTGGCTGTTTCTTACAGAACTAACCACACTCTTGACGTACAATTCAGAAATCCTGCTCCTTGATATTTCCCAAAGCAGTTGAAAACTCACGTGCACGCAAATGCCTGTACGCAGAAGTTTACAGCAGCTTTATCATAATTGCCCAAACTCGGAAGCCCCTCAGCAGATGAATGGATAAAATGGTCCATCCAGACAATACAACATCGTTCAGCATGAAAAAGAGGTGAGCTATCCAACCATGAAAGCATGCAGGAACCTTAATGCGCATCGCTCAGGGAAAGAAGCCGATCTGGAAAGACTACTTCCTGTGTGATTCCAGCTCCAGGACGTCCTGGAAAAGGCAAAACTACGGACACAGTGAGAAGACGAGAGGCTGGCTGCCAGGGGTTGTGGGAGGAGGGAGGACGAACAGGTGGAGCACAGAGGGGCTCGGGGCAGTGAGACTAGGCTGGGTGACACCGTAAGGATGGACACAAGTCACCGCACATTTCCGCAAACCCACAGGATGCATGACACCAAGAGGGACCCCGGTGTAGACTGTGGACTCTGGGCGACGGCGACATCATTAGGTGTGACAGATGCACCGTCTGGTGAGGGTGCTGGGGGAGGGGAGGGTGGGAGAATGCTCATCGATGCTGGAAACTGGAAACTGGCTTGTATTTCACACAAAATGCAAGCACGTCCAGGGGACTGTAGGGACTTCACCACACAGTGAACATGAGCCTCCTGCAGGTGCCCCACCTGCCCGCTGAGGGCGTGGGGAGGGCAGGCTCTCTGGCTCTGTGCCCACGGCTGGGCCTCCTTGGACCCTCCCTCCCTCCACCAAGGGACTGTTCTGTCGGCAGAACGGCTGTCATCTGTCACACACAGGAGACCCGGGGTGACCGCACGCCTCTCCTGGGAGGCGGGTGCATCTGTGCTGGTAGAAGCATTACCACAGAGCACGGGCCGCACAGACAACAGCCCCCAGAGACACTGCACACGCAGGGTTCGTGCGTGCACATCATGCTGTGTACTGGAAAGATGGATGTCAACACAAGGATTAAAACTCAACCCGCCAGACGGAGTTAATAGCCCCTCTTCACTGCTGTGGTGTTCCAAACAACAAAACCGCACTGAACGTTCCTTACGAACCACAAAGCATCACCTCCGTGGCAACAGACACACAGCTCAGGGCGTCCGTACAAAGTGAGGTCAACGGTCCCCTCCTCTCGGTCGGGTGGCTGGGGCGACAGCTGAGAAACCCATGTGGGGGCTGCCCCTGCTGACCCACAGCAGCCCTCAAACCCCGTCCTGGGAGCTCATCCAGACGGGCCCTTGCAGGAAGGAGCCCGTCACGGTTCTGATGTGAATAAGCAAACCCCTTGACACCACTGGACATGACCACGCGATGAGAACCTCAAAATAAAAAGCCGTTCTCAACGCTGTAGTGCAAGCCTCTCACTGAGGCCGAACAAGGTGCTGCCTGTGATTTCAGGGGGAAACAGGGAAAACCCCAAAGTCACCTAGCTGCAGGGACCTCTCGCTGAAATGGCACTGGATGGGCAGAGGCCACACGACCAGACCCACGGGCGGGTCAAGTTCCACACGGCTGTCCTCATCGGTGATCCGCCCGATGTCGCCGCACTGGCACCTAACACCCTGGAGATGGAGAGGCCACGACTCCAAGCCCAACGTCACCCCCAAGTGAGGCAACGGGGGAACCACACACTGCAGCTGGTGAGCTCCCCACCGCCGCCAGCTCAGGGGGCCTGCGGGGCGCCCAGCACATCCACAAACTGAGGGGCGATGTTCGAGGCCGAGAACCACGTACTGAGCGAGCTGTGTAGAGTGTTTCCAACGATAACAACCACTTCTGAGTGCACGACGTAGGCCACTGCCCAGCCTTACGAGAGCTGTTCTTTGAAACAGGCCAGCAGGGAGCCAGCCTCTGCACCCTCAGCAAACAGCCGGCTGAGAGGCACACGTCAGCACACCCCCCACGTTCGAGAACGAGACCAAGTAGAGCAACAGGCCTGCAGGACGGCTGTGGCCAGAAACGCCGTCTTCGCTCCTCGACGCCCTCAAACCCCTTCCTCTGGGCTGATCATGGCCGTCAGACTGCACGCACGGCCCACCGCGTGCCCCCCGGCTGGAGATGCCCACCCTGCTGGCTCCGTGCCGGCCACGGTTAACCTCGTGCGTCCCGAGGCGTCCTTGACCGGCCTCAGGGTGCCGAGACGAAACCCCGTTTCTGGGCACGTCTGAGGGTTTCCAGAGCACAGACCGCCTGCCCCAGCAGACCCGGCACCAGACCGGCAGCGTGGCGGTATAGTTCAGTCCCCTCGGGGCCTGAGCAGGACCAAAGGGGAGGAGGAAGGAGCTGCCCCCGCTTCTCCGCCTCAGGGCGGGAGCCGGCACCACAGTGTGCCTGCTGCCCTCACCCTGGGAGATGAGCCGGCAGCTCCCTGGTTCTCGGAGCCCCTGGGCCTCCAGCCTGCGGACGCAGCCTCCGTGATGCGTGAGCCACTTCCTCACGACAAACGTCCTGCCAGAGAGACACAGAGAGGGGGACAGACGGACACACCCGTGAGCCCTGCGGCTCTGTGGCCCTGGAGCACCCTGGCTGAAGCCAGAGACCAGCACCAGCCTCCTCGGCATCTGGAGGCCCAGAGCAGAGGTCCTCGGCCACGAAGCCTGGCGCAAACCTCCCGCGGGGCAGCCCGCGGAGACAGGACATCGTAGGGCCCTGGAGTGGGCCCAGCCCCTGCGTGCCGTCAACACCAGCAGGTGACCACGGGAGCACCGGGGTGAGGGACCGCCCCAGCGGTTCTCGGAGAGGTTTTCCTCAACCAAAGATCTCGTGCTGCACCCCCGTGTCTGCACGGCCCAGCCCGGCTCGCAGCGCAGTGGGGCTGCGTGCAGGGGGCCCTGGCGAATGCCCGGGACCACCCTGTGAGGACATCCTCTCGGGCTCTCCCCATGATGGACGGGGACACAGGGGAGGCAGGGGAGGGGCCAAGCCACCACGACAGGGGTGTGTGCTCTTGAGCACATGTGGCTTCCGAATTGTTCCCCAATTCTCACTGGGCGACCCTGAGCATCTGCCAGAGCAATGCCAGCTCCTGAGTCCTCATTACTGTGGGGTGGGGTCCCCCCCCCGGGGAGAAGGACGGGGTCCCAGTTACTGCGGGGCGGGGTCCCCCCAGGAGGGAAGGATGGGGTCCCAGTTACTATGGGCTGGGGGCCCCTGGGAAGGACGAGGGGTGAGGGCTGCCTGGGGAGGACGGGGTCCTAGTTACTGTGGGCTGGGGGCCCCCCAGGGGGAAGGACGGGGTTCTAGTTACTGTGGGGCGGGGCCCCCCGGGAAGGACGGGGTCCCACTTACTGTGGTGTGGGGACCCCCCCAGGAAGGACCGGGTGCAGGGGAGAGGCCCTGTTATGGGAACAGGCAGGCAGGCAGCCATGTGGAGGGTAGAAGCAGTGAGACAGGGTGTCAGGGTCAAGCCCTAAAGCCAGGGAAGCCAATGGACTTACATTCTGCTCAACAAGAAAGTCGGGGGGGGGGGGGGGGGGGCGGGGAACTGGAGGGCTGGCCCCACACTGGGAGAGACCCTCACCAACCACCCCGGCCCTGCTCTCCCTCAGGCATGCACTCCACTCAAACTTCTAGAAGCTTCCCTCAGTGCTGCTGTCAGGAGAGGCCGACCTCGGGATGGGGGTGCCTCCTCATACCGTCCCCTGAGTCCATCCTTGGTCTGCAGTGAGGACCTCGAGCCCCTCATGCTGCCCCACCCCAACGGCTGGCACAGAACAAACGCCTGTGATCTGGAAAGGTGACCCCACGCTCACGGGGTGTTCACAGGGTCCTGAGGATTTAGAAAACTAAACCCCCTCAGGACAGCCTGCCTTTCGGGTCTCGTGAAGGAGTCAAACACCTCATTTCTGAAAGTCAAACAATATACTTGTATCCTGTAGACGGGGTTGGGGGGGGGGGCACGCCTGGAACCAAGAAGTGCCAGCACACACACTGCACAAATTGTACCCGTTACAGACAGAAAAGGGCCAAGAAAAGTTGCAGATATTTCCATTCTTATAGAAGAGACCATTTAACTTAATTTTACAGAACAGTTATCTGAGTTTTAAAATAGCAGAAATTGGCATGTAATGAGTTTAGACTGGCTGTTTCACAACGCTGGCCCACACACTTGTTAGTCTAAGTTTCAGGAACTATTGATTGACAAAGTTAAGAACTCAGGAACTAATTAGGAGCTTACAGTCCTATGGACAGCTTTGAAAAGGCGTAACAACTTAAATTACGAGAACAGACATCATTTCTCACTTTTTGTAAACAAATCATCGGAAAAGCAAAGAGTGACTTAAATCACGGGTCATCCAGCCTCACCACCAACGGGCTGTCCCTCCTGACTGCAGGGTGAGGGGTCCCGGAGACTTCAGTCCACAGAGGTGAAGGGACGTGGGGGCCAGCGATGACCCACAAACACTGGCACTTTAAAGAGCTCTGTTATTCGCACAGAAACGCTGGTAATTGTGTCAAGTATGTTCTCTGAAAGTTCAAGAACGGTCAACGCTTAACGCTATAAAATAAGCACCTTACCCAACACCCCACTCCTGCCATGTGCGCCCCCCGGAGATGTGAGTGGAGCACTGAGGGTCCACGCCAAGACCCCACAGAAACGCTTGGTTCCACGTCACCTGTGAACCTTCCCCTAACCGAGCCTCCGTCTGAACTCATGCCCTCTGACAGCACAGGAGGGCCCCCGCCTTGGCTTCCGGCTCCTTCCCAGTCTCCTGTGCCGAATCCTCACCTCGCCTCTCAGCTCTGGGTGCCTAGGACACGGCTTTTCTCCATCACCACCCGGGCCCTGGTCCAGAATCCCCGAGCCCTGCACACTCCCTTCCCTGGATCTCAGGGCCACACGTACAACTGCCCACTTGTTACCACTCACACGTCCGGTGGGATCCCAAAATTAACATGTCCCCCTAACAAACGACCTCACTTCTTGTAAACAAATCATCGGACCACATGCATCCATGCGTGACCACATCTCTGCAAATGGTGCCAGCACACTGTCCCCGGCGGGGGCCTCAGACCTCTCTTGGAAGCCTGCATCAGACTCAGGCAGGGTCTCACGCCCCCCCACTCCTGCCCCGGCCGTGCTACCACTGGCCGGATGAGTCCAGCATCCTCCTGACTGGCCTGCCTGCTTCCGCTCTTGTGGCCCCAAAACTGGTCTTCACACACAAACCAGTCCGACCTTCTAAGCCAGTCTGGATGTCATCGTTGGCCCAGAACACTGATGCATCCTCAGAACACTTGGTCCCTAAATGCCCCAAAGCCCCCAGAGCTCTGTGGCAGGAGCTACTGATCTCAGCCCCCTCAAGAGCCCCGGCCGCTCGGGCCCCTTGCTGCTCTCCCACCTGCCAAGCATCCCCCAGGGCCTTTGCCCGTGCTGCCCTCTGCTGGCAAGCTCCCCTCCAGGACGTCCTCACCGAGGGCTCCCTCCAGATTGCCTGCAAGGCGCCTCCAGCCTTCTCAAGGTCGTTTCTCCGCACCCGCTCCTCCGCTCTCCCCACACTGGGCTCCCTCGTAGTTTACACGGCCTGGTGCTACCTCCTGCTTCTGTGCGCTCTCCCCCTGCCCCGCTACAGCAGGAGCTCTGTGCAGGCAGGACGGTCTGTCAGGGGGCCGTGCTGTGGCCCCAGGGCCCAGAGCCGGGCTCGACGTGGGCCCTGAGTCAGTGTCTGTTGAGGTACTCGGTACAGTGACACATGCGAGAGCGGTCATCAGCCTCAGACCACTGACCCTAACAAACAGGTGCAGGGGTCTGCGTCCGAGTTGTGGGGTCCCAGGACACCAAGGGCTCCTTCCCTGCTGCTCCCAGCTGGGCCCACGAGGCGGGACTGCCCCCCGGATGAATACAGGGCATGGCAGCTGCAAGCAAACCCGTGGATATCAGGATGCACAAATCCAACAGCACTCACTGTCCGGGCCTCAGGCCACATGCTCGCCTGTCGCGCTCTGATTCCATATCCGTGGCGATCTCAGGAAACCTGCCACGATTCCCCCACTTTAGAGTGAACTGAGGAATGGAGATGTCATGGGACTGCTGGCCGTTTCACAGCTCAGATGGACCCTTCGGGCTTCAGAAACAGAACTTCCACCACTGTGGCGTGAGCTGACCTGGCCTGGTGACTGCCTGTCAAATGCCCACTCACAACCGTGGCTTCAGAACCCTGCACAGAACGTGCAAATGCCCTGGTTGTGCCGTAGCGGCAACCAGTCCCCCGGTGCCTGGGTGGCAGACACACAGATGAAGCTCGCTGACTGCGTCCATTTCAGGGGGGACACACGGAGACCACTGTCCGGAGCCCACGGCCACGGGGTGGGGGCAAGCAGTCACGCACTGGCTCCTCAGGGTCACCACAAGGAACGCAGCGCCTCCACTGGCATCTCTTAGGTACAAAGTGCAGTCCCACGGCCACCCCTGTGATGAGAAGCACATGTGGGCAGGAGGCAAGAATCACTTAGCACCGCAACCACGCCATCCACCACGCCACCTACCACGCCACTGACCATACCATCCCTCGTGCCACCCACCACGCCATTGACCACGCCACCCACCACACCAATGACCACACCATCCATCATGCCACGCACCATGCCATTGACCACACCATCCACCACGCCATTGACCACGCCACCCACACCACTGACCACACCATCCATCACACCACCCACCACGCCATCCACCACGTCACCTACCACGCCACTGACCACATCATCCACCACACCACCCACCATGCCATTGACCACACCATCCATCACACCACCACCATGCCATCCACCACACAACCCACCATGCCATTGACCACGCCACCCACACCACTGACCACACCATCCATCACACCACCACCATGCCATCCACCACACAACCCACCACGCCATTGACCATGCCACCTACCACACCACTGACCACAACACCATCCACCACGCCACCTACCATGCCACTGACCACACCGTCCCTCATGCCACCCACCATGCCATTGACCACGCCACCCACCACACCACTGACCACAACATCCATCACGCCACCCACCATGCCATTGACCACACCATCCACCACACCACCCACCACAGCACTGACCACACCATCCATCACGCCACCCACGACGTCATCCACCATGCCATCAACTGACAGCCAAATCTCCAGCACAGCAGTCAGGGAAGCTTCAGGGCAGCATTATACAAGCAGGTGGGATCCTCTATGACTTAGTACATGATGAGGGGAACCCCACCTTCCAGGAGCGGTGGACCCCCGGGCAGGTGAGGAGGCGGGCCACAACCTGGCCCCCGCTGAGGCCCCTGGGGAGGGACGCAGGGGACATGGCGCTGTGTCACTCACAAGCTGTCCCAGAACTGGAGCACCTCGCACAGAGGGGACTCGATACACATTCTCCCCAAAGACAGATAGAAATGAGCGCAGAGACAGACACACAGACAGGCGGGCAGGTGCTCGGCCACGACCACAGCGTCCCCCCTTCGAGGGCTGAATCCACCCAGGAGACTCCTGCCGCAACTCCCCGGGGCCCTGAGGCCACGTCAGCCCGTCTTCACCCAAGACCGTGGGGCCATGGCCTCGAGCAGTCCTCTCCTCTCACATTCCTCCTGCTTCTCTGCTGTAGACAAGGGCGCATACTGGTTCCATCCATTTAATTAAATTTAATTAAATTTATTTGCAGTGTAAGAAAATTTGAGTGCACTGAGCACATGTAACTAAGATAAATCACAAATGCCTGTTCATTTAATCGATCATCTCGGCATGGTTAAGACTCATGAAACAATTCTTCTTCAGGATTATTCCAGTTTTTCTTCCTGTCTACTGAACGGAAAACGACGTTGTCGTAGTTGGGAGTCTCTGGAGAAACGCTGCACCTAGATAACAGGACACACACGTACACACGTGCACGCGTGTGGACACACGTGCGGACACATTTCAGCCCCTCTCTGCACAGGAACACACCTGCTGGCTGCCGTGAGCACAGCCATGCAGGACCCAAGTCCCTGCTTCCGCCAGGAGGCGTGTATACTTAGTGAAATTCTGGCCCCGGTGGTGGCGCTTTTCTTACCTCTCTGGACCTCCACATGGCTGCAGGACTTTGCATTCCCACCAGCAGGACACAAGGTGCCCCTTTTCCCTGTGCCCTTGCCCGCATCTGCTGTTCTCTGGGTTCTGACAGCAGCCAGCCGGGCGGCCGTGAGACCGCCTGCGGCAGGGCTCGTGAACAAGTGCGCATGCGCTACCACGTGCGTGCGCGCCGCTCCCCAGACCACCAGGGGCCAGGGCTCTGCTCTCCACCCCGGGCGGGCGCGATGCTCCCCAGACCTTCTGGAGGCCAGGCTCTCCGGAATGTGCCCTCCCCATACCCACCCCGTGCTGCACCCTCCCCCACGTTTCCGCGGGCCTTCCCGGCTCCTCGTGGATGGCAGCCGCGTAGCACCTGGCGTATCATGTGTTGTGGACGCTCCCAGGCTCACAGCAACCGCCACGTGCGCCCTGAATGGTCTTCTTCCAAGGTCAACCCTATGCCTGCTTGCACACGGACTCACACGCACAGAGAGGCCCCGTGTGCACCCTGCGCAGGCCTCCCACGCCCGCGTCTGGCATAACAGCAAAGGGCTGCCCTGTGGAAGCTTTCCACCCACGGCCACCCAGGAGCACAGTCATGGGCGAGCGGGGCCGGGCCTGTGGATTCTCTGTCCCGCCTGGGAGCACAGTCACCAGGAAGCAGAGAGCACCCATGGGTTCTCTGTCCTGCCCAGGAGCACAGTCACCAGGAAGCAGAGAGCACCCGTGGGTTCTCTGTCCCGCCCGGGAGCACAGTTATGGGCGAGCAGGGGGCGCCCATGGGTTCTCTGTCCTGCCCAGGAGCACAGTCACCAGAAGCAGAGAGCACCCGTGGGTTCTCTGTCCCGCCCAGGAGCACGGTCACCAGGAAGCAAGGAGCACGGTCACCAGGAAGCAAGGAGCACCTGTGGGTTCTCTGTCCTGCCCGGGAGCACGGTCTTGGGCGAGCAGGGGGCACCTGTGAGTTCTCTGTCCTGCAGGCACCAACCAAAGGCAACACTGGGTATAACCCTATGCAGCCTGACCTTTTGGACATTCAGTTCCTCAGCCCTACCCAGTGACCTTTCTTCACTTTCCTATTGAAATACTGTTCCAAATTAAGTTTGAATAGAACACCCTCCTTGACTCCTTCATGCCACAAACGCCCCGTTCACCTTCAACTTTCAAAGGCTGTCACCTGCCAGCAGTGCCTCACACCATGCCTGGTGACAGGTGCAGCCCCCACGGACGGGGTCATGTCCTTCTCACAAATCTGCCCCAGAGCATATGATGGGAGGAGTAAGGCAGACACCCCCATGCCTGCCCCCGGAAGTGCACCACGGGGCCGGTGGGCTGCAGACCCACAGAACCCCAGGTACAACAGTGGGAGGGGGGCAGATGCCAGCAGAGAAGCGTCGGCTTCGAGGGCTCTGCAGAGCTGAACGAACAGCGGGTTTTTAGGCACAAAGTCTGAGGGGACAGGCCGAGCGGTAGGGGCTCCAGAGTCCATGGCAAGGCCGGGGCAGACCTGGTGGAGCAGGCAGGAAAGAGCGGTCATGTGCTCACAAGCAGGGGACAGGGTGAGGGGAAGCCCTGAAAACCCGAGACCACAACCACATGTGACCTGGGAACAGGCACCTAGGGAGACAGGGGGTGTGGGCAGGGCGGGAGCGCAGGGAACCACATGTGACCTAGGAACAAGGACCAGAGAGTTAGGGGGTATGGGCAGGGTGGGAAGGTCCCGCCCAGTCACATCGCTCTGTGCTCTCGGTGTGGAACACACGCCGTGGGCTGAGTGAGGCAGCAAGGTAGGGACAGAGCACAGGACACAGGAACACACGATCTTAAACAGAGCTGAATACAGAAATAAGACAGGAAGCATATTTACCCGAAGAAAAGATAAACACTAATCTGAGAAGATACATGACCCCCCTGTTCCTTGCATCATTATTTACAGTAGCCAAGACGGCTATCCATCCATACGGAGCGTGTCCATCCGTCCAGGGTCCATCCATAGTGTCCACCCGTACACAGTGTCCATCTGTCCGTAGTGTCCATCTGTCCATAGTGTCCATCCATAAATAAGATGTGGTAAAATATATATGCAACGGAATATTAGCCATAAAACAGAATGAAATCTTGCCATTTGCAATGACATGGATGGAGCCAGAGAGTATAATGTTAAGCAAAATAAATCCGCCAGAGAAAGACAAATACCCCATGATTTCACTCCTATGTAGAATTTAAGAAACAAAACAAGCAAGCAAAGGGGGAAAAAGGGGGAGACAGAGAGAGAGAGAGAGAGAGAGAGAGAGAGAGAGAGAGAGAGAGACAGACAAGCCGGTAAACAGACTCTTAAGTCCAGAGAACACAGTGCTGGTCACCAGAGGGGAGGTGGGTTGGGGATGGGAAGACAGGTGATGCGGACGAAGGATGCACCTGTTGTGATGAGCACCAGGTGTGATGAATCACTATATCTACCTGAAAGTAACAGAAACAGTGTTGGTTAATTATGGTGAAATAAAAACAAAAAAACCCCACAGTTAAGATTTTGAGGTGACTGCTATTTCTAATCTTCAATTAGGCTTGAACTCTGTTTTCCAAATACTATTTCCATGGGGAAAAAGAGAGTTTCAAGGTCAAAGAAGATGAGGGAACACTAAATATCAATCACACACTCATCTTGGTGACTGACGACAATTAGCATATTAAGGACTCTAAAAAGTCCTGCGCAAAAAAGGTCGACCCTGATGTGGGATGTGTGTGAGGTACATGCTTTTTTGTTTTTTAATTTTTTTTTAACGTTTATTTATTATTGAGAGACAGAGACACAGAGCGTGAGCAGGGGAGGGGTAGAGAGAGAAGGCGACACAGAATCCGAAGCAGGCTCCAGGATCCGAGCTGTCAGCACAGAGCCTGATGCGGGGCTCGAAGTCACAAACTGCGAGATCATGACCTGAGCCAAAGTCAGTCACCCAACCAACTGAGCCACCCAGGTGCCCCGGTACATACTTTGTTATTGGTTAAACTTAGGTAAATTTCCTTAAATGTTTTTATCAGAAACTGTCTCAGGATCACTGGTCTCAATTCCTGCACAGCCGAGTGGTGCACATGGGGTGGTGGTCACGGTGGCCCAGGCCAGGCCAGGCCAGCCCCGCCTGGCTCCGGCTCCTGCAGACAGACACGACACCCGACAACGGGTTTGTGAGAGGCAAGCAAGCGGCCCAGGGCGGCTGCAAGGGCACAGCCTTCGGGCCAGGGGAGGGCAATGCCATCAAGGCTCGCCCGACGGTGGGAACAGGGTCCTGCTCAGACCACAGTCTGGAAAGCTAATTCTTCTACCAAGAGGAACAGAAAGAAGCCACCCTATCAGCACGGTCTACACCGCTCACAAAATCAGCTAGTAACACGGCAACACACACGAGACGGGGGTTAAAGAGGGCCGTGCGACACAGCCATACAGTGGCTGACAAGAAGGAGGGGCCAACCCTGGCACAACCATCTACGAAACTCGACTCAAAGCATCACTTCTGAGCAGCTTTTCTTCTACAGACTGAGGCAGAGGCGCTGACGGAAGTCACAGGTGCGAGCCAGGGCGGGGTCACTGAGGAGGGTGGCCGTCGGTAACCAGCGAACCGAAGGAAATCAGTCCTACCGAGTCTCAGTCCATCTGCCGCGGGCAGTGGTACTTGGGTTAAGTGAAAGTCTAAGTCCACGTAAGTGCATATACGCATACGGGTGTTCAGGTAGGTGTTTCTCACTCAAAATTTCTTTGACTGCCTTCACTAGTTTCTCCATTAAAGAACCATTTCAACCATTCCAGAGAGATGTCTGGACTGCAGGATATTACTTGACTAATGATACCAAGATTTCGGTGCCCAGAATGGGCAAAAAACAGGTCAGTGCTTCTCTTAAGTAGTACTTACACCACGAGGAGTTTGCATATGGGACGAACTCAAACATTTCTGCTGAATAAACTCAGGGAAGGGAGGAGGGGGGATGCATAACTTGGGAAATGGGGAACAGAAGAGAAACCAGATACTCTGGTGAAGTATCCTACAACCAGCCAAATTATAGGGGACAAATGTCTCATATAAAACTGAGGGACAAATGAGACTCATGGTCACGTTAAGCCTATGTAGACCTATTACCACTGGAGAGAATTTTATAGCTCAAACAAAGATTGTCTATTAATTTTCTGAAAAGTTAAAATCCCCATTCTAGGTTGTATAACTTTGCTGAATTGTTTTAAAAAGGACTATTCTACTTTAAAACATGTAAGATTAAATTTATGACCGGAGTCACACTGCATGTAATTTCTGCACATTCTTTAGAGCTTTAAAGAGCACCTTGCAAGAGCGGGCCGTGGCACAGGTCCTGCAGACAAAAGCTGGCCATCCAATTAGAGAGGACATGGTGTGCCGGCCACAAATTAACACCATGCATGCTGTTCTGGAGCAGCGTTCAGAGCATCACGGCCACGCTTGAAGAGCCACGCACCCCAGTGTAGGAGGGAGGGGCTTCTCCGAGGAAGCTGGGCCTGTGCACCAGAGAAGGTGTCCAGATGAGGGAACACTACCCTCAGCAGAGGCCCCTACGTGCAAAGTCACCAGCAGGACCGACCGTGTCACCAAGACTGTGGAGTGGTCACACATGTGACAGTCACCACGGACGGAACCCTCTGCCTGAGTCTGAATGCTATCCTGGGCATGGCTGACAGAGTCTCACGCAAAACACAGGCAGGTCTGTACCTGCGGAGCACAAATCCGGCAGCAGATCGCAGGAGGAGCTTAGGTAGGAAGGACACTAGAAACGTGGAAATGGGCCAAGAGGACGTGGTAAAATCCCGTCAGAAGGAATGAAAAGAGGGAACAGACCTGATGCAGGAGAGGAGCCAAGAACACAGTGAACAGAAAACCCCCTGGCAGGAAGGACACATCCCCCCCCCCCCCTCCCAGAGTGAGAGCACAGGAGGAAAACAGAAGAGCAGCCTGGGGACAAGGCACGAAAAGTGTTTCTTTGACCTCTGTGTTCTTTGTGTGAAATGGAGCATGTTGCTTGTGGAGAGTAAACGAGTAAGGAAGTAGGTGGGGGAGCCTGAGGAGGGCTGAGACGCGGGGTCCCACCACAGGGAGAGACGGGGTGGGAGAACAGAGGGGCGTCTGGACAGGGCAGAGACGAGAAAGTGCTGGTAACAACATGGGCGCGAAGTGGAGACCGTTGCGGGGCGGGGGGGGGGGGGGGGGGCTGCTGAATTTTAATCAGCAGCGTCAGCACAGATATACGGTTTCCTTAGCAGAAATCCTCTCGGGTACTGAGTGGAGAAGTTCAGTCATGGAATTAACCCACACTTGGAATCTTGCCAAGGAGAACAGTGACAGACCAGGAAGAGAGAGGGTTGAGGAGGGGCAGCCAAAGTCACGGAACAACAGATCCGCAAGGGCCTGTGTCCCTAGGAATGGCCCTGAAGATAAGAGGGGACCGATGGAGGGAGAAACCACAGGTGTCCAAGGACTGGGTTCTGTGTCAACAGAGAGTTTCTCCCAACCAAGTCACAGCTGCTCCTGGGGCAGGAGGAGGGCCACACAGGACAAACTGAAAGTGGAGGACAGAGCACCTGTGTGGGGCAGGCAAGGGCTGACAGGGAAAATCACAGGCTCACTGAGGGCACCTCTGGGCACTTGGGTGTCCATCCTGGAGCACAGCCTGACGCCCTGTGAACATTCCAACGACACAACGGCCACCTCCTCAAAGGCTGACAATCATGTAACCAGACTCTGCAAATGACTTCTGGGAGAGTGAGGAGTTCTGCACTCAGCAGCCAAGGGGGAAACAACTGAGGCTCCCCCGGACGTGTTCCTGTCCCTCAGCGAATCAACTCATCAAGCCCACACTGAAACTGACCTACATTCCCTGTGGATCCCACATAAAATGTATTCAGATAGTATCTATGTCACTGTAAAATATTTTAAATTAAATTTTTACACATTCAAGTTCTTTTTAACACATAACCTTGCCAGATTTGGTCAGTAAAGACACAGGAAGCCCCTCAACCTATTTTTTTAGCTCTATTGAGGAAAACTGACCAAACTGTATATATTTAAGGGGTACAACGTGAGGATTTCTTATACACCTATACTTGTAACATGATCACCACAATCCAGTTAATGAACATATCTATCATGTGGCTTAGTTAACTCACATGTGAGCGTACGGTGAGAATGTGTAAGAGCTACACTCAGCAAAGCACCCAGTACAAACATGCTCACAGATAATGGAAAACCATGATTGAAGAAATAAAAGAAAGTATGATGTCAACGCTAGAACAGAGAACAAGAATATAGAGAAAGAAATTTTTTTTAGTATAATGTGCTGCCGAAGCAAGCATGAGTAAGAAATTTTTTTAATAGAAATTCTGGTGCTAAAAAGTGAAATGACTAAAATAAAAACTTACTCGAAAAGCACAACAGCAGCCCTGAACTGAGAGAAGAAGGAATAAACAAACCTGAAGACCCATCAGTGGAGATGACGCAAGCTGAGGAACGCCGCACAGCCTCAGAAAGGTGAGACGCCGCCCGGCTTTCAAACACGTGCCAAACAGGATGAGAAAGAGAGGAGAGGAACAGAAAAGATACTCAAAGAAACAATCACTGAAAACTTCCCAAACTTCTTGAAAAACAACAACCTACATATCGGGGCAGAACTCAAAGAGATCCACAAACAGGCATAGCAGAGGTAAAACTCTGAAAGTGAAAAGACAAGGAGAAAATCATGAAAGCCCCAAGAGAAAGGACTCCTTACTGACAGAACCCCGTAAGATTAACAGCTGGCTTCTCAGCAGAAACAAGAGGGGCCAGAAGTCAGTAGGATGACATATTGAAAGTGCTCAAGAAAAACGCAATCAAGAATCCTATGTGCAGCCAGTAAGTCTTCAAAAGTGAAGGCAAATGAGGATCTTCCCAGGAAACCAAAAAACTGAACGAACTTATTGCTAGCAGGCCGACTTCACAAGAAATACCAAAAGTTCTTCAGGTTGAAAACAAGTGACCTCGGGTGGTAATTCAAATGCATATGAACAAAATGAAGAGTGTGGGTAGTAGTGGTAATTATGTAATTATAAAAAACACAGTATAAATGCACATTTTCTCCTTTCTTCTCTTAACGGAATGACATCGTATAAAACATATATTTTATATACATATACTATATATAAGTATCCGTGGGCCTGTAACATAGAGTAACATATGTGTTAAGATATTTGCCAATAACAGCACAAAGAGGGTGGGTGGGAGCAGAGCTGCAATGTGCTAAAGAAACAAATAATTACAACCATGTGCCATGGAGTTTGTAAGGGGGAGATGTGATAGAGCTACAAAGGAGTAGTGTTTCTATATATGACCAGAACTTAATTGGCATAAATCTAAAGCTGATTCTAACAGGGTACTGTGCACAAGGCAAGCCCCAAAACAACCACAAAAGAAATAAAGCAGTAAGGAGGAAGAGCAGAATGTAAAAGACTCAAGACAACTGAAAACAAAAACTGGAAGGGCAGATGGAACCCAACCATGTCAATAACATGAAATGTGAATGGACTAAACCACCCGGTCAAAAGCAGAGCGTGTCAGAGGGGATTTAGCAAAAACAAACCATGATCCAACTTAACACTGCCAGAGGAGACACACCATAGATTCAAAGATACGATAGATTCAAAGTGAAAGGATGGAGAATATATCAAGCAGACAGCAACCGCAAGAAAGCTAAAAGTGGTTACATCGATCTTAGAGAAAGCAGATTAAGACACCAAAGTGTTACTAGAGATAAGGGGACATTTTATAACCAAAGAAGGATCAATCCACCAGAAACACGTAACAACTATAAACACATATGCAACTTAACAACAGAGCACCAAAATCCCTAAAGCAAAAACAAACAAAAATGAAGGAAGACATTTGACAACAACAGTTGGAGCCTTCAACACTTCACCTTCAATAATAGGCAGAACATGTGGACAGAAGATCAATAATGAAACAGAAGACAAGAACAACGCTAGAAATGAACTAACCCAACAGACATCTGTACAACATTCCACCCAGCAATGGCAACAGAACGTATGATCTTCTCAAGTGTACATGAAACATTCCCTGAAGACACCACATGCTAAGCCATAAACAAATCTCAAAAATGTGAAAGGAGAGAAATTATATAAATTATGTTACTCAATCACAATGGAATAGAATTAAAAATCAGTAATAGGAAAAAAACCGGGAAACTCACAAATATGTGGAAATTAAACAATGCACTCCCAAATAACCAATGGAACAAAGAACAAATCAAAAAGGAAACCAGAAAATATTTTGAGATTAATGAAGACACACATACCAAAACTAAGTGGCTGCAGCTACAACAGTGCTTAGAAACGTAGAGCAGTTAGTGCCTTTATGAAGAAAAAAGATAAGCTACTCTTCCAACATAAGATGCTGGAAAAAGAAGAGCAAACTACCCCTAAGGCAAGGAGAAGGAAGGAGAATAACAAAGATTAAAGCAGAAATTTATGACACAGAGAATACAGAAACAAAAGAGAAAAATAAACCCAAAAGCTAGCTCTTGAAAAGATCAACAAAATTGACAAACTGAAAATAAGAGAAGGTCAAATTACTAGAACCAGAAGTGAAACTTGGGATAGTGCTACAGACCTTGCTACAGACATTACAGAAATAAAAAGATTTATAAAGGAATACAATAAACAAGTGTATGCCAAAAAATTACATAGCTTAGAAAAAACAGATAAATTCCTAGAAAGACACAAACTTACCAAATCAGACTCAAGAAGAAAAAGACAACATGAACGGACCTATAACAAGTGAAGACAGTGAATTAGTCATCAAAAAGTATCCACAGACTCCGAAGGCTTCTCTGCTGATTTCTGCCGGAACCTTACAAATTAGTGCCAACTCTTGACATATGGTGCATCTGAACCCCTTTGATCTCACTGCAGTGCACTTCTGTGTGTCCTTTTCTCCTATAAAATCTGTGGACCAAGGCTGGGATTTTATGGAGAATATCTGTGCAGCTGCCATGGATTGCCCTCCATCCTGCCCACCCCCCAACCGTAGTGACACCAAGTATACTGTGTCAAATATACCGAATGGCCTGCTTCAGTTTCCAGGCTCAAAGTGCCTTCTCAGTTTGGCAGGTACTTTACTGTCCCTCCTCCACCTCCTAACATGTGATCCTGTATATAATATAGTCTAAGAAATCCACCGAAAACAATTAGAATAAATTAGTCCAGCAAAGTCAAAGGATACAAAATCAATATTAAAAAATCAATGGTAATTCTATATACTTGAGATGAACAATCTATAAATAAAACCAAGGAAACAATTCCAATCACAACTGTATCACATAGAATAATATACTTTGGAATAAATTTAACAAACACAGTGAAAAACCTACACTCTGAAAACTACAAAACATTGTTGAAAGAAGTTAAAGACCTAAAAAATGAGAAGACATTCCACGTTCATGAGGCAGAAGACATCAAATGTTAAGTTGGCAATGCTCCTGAAACTAATCCACAGATTGAATGCAATGCCCCTCAGAACCCTACCTAACTTCTTTGTAGAATCAGCAAGGTGGTTCCAAAATTCACACGGAATTGCAAGGGACCCAAAATAGTCAAAACAATCCTGAAAAAGAACAACAGAGTAGAGGACTCACGTCTGGACTTCTAAACTTATGACAAAGCAGCAGTAACCAAGACTGTGGTACCTACACAAGGACACGTCAGTGTAACAGAACTGAGAATCCAGACGCAAACTCATATACTTTATGGTCAACTGATTTCCAACGAGAATGCCAAGACCATCAAACGCGGAAAGGAGACTTCTCAACACACACACTGCAACGACCAGAGGGCCACACGCCGGTGCATGAAGATAGACTCTCTGATCTCAGGCCAGACACAAAGACCACCTCAATATGGAGGAGAGACCCACATGTGAGAACTAAGCCTGCACAGCCCTTAGAAGGAAAGGCAGCGGTGAAACTTCCTGACTTTGGTGTGGCATGAACAGAGGACAAAACACGTCTACAAAGGGACAGAGGGGACGGCTGCACGATAAGGTGAATGTACGTCATGCCGCTGAGCTGCACACTTAGGAACGGTTAAAATGGCCAAATTCCAAATCTTTAAGGCTGGAACAAAAACCAGTTACAATGGCAGATTGTATGCTATACATATTTTGCCACAATAAGAATATTTTTTAAGTTTTTTAAAATTAAAAGAAATAGGAATTTTTAAAAGGAATGGTGTTCTGATACATGCTACTTGACGAATTCAACCTTGGATACATTTTTCCAAAGTGACAAAATCCAGTCACCAAGGACCACATGTCTTAAGACCCCACCCACAGGAAATGCCCGGGACCCAGGTGGGTGAAGGGGCGCCTCAAGCAGAGGCAGAGGTAGGAGCTTGGGGGTGATGGCAGAGGTGACAGGATATTCTAAAATTGGCCATGATGATGGCTACATACAGTAAAAGTCACTAGGTCATAAACTTAGTGAGTGAATTGTGTGCCGTGTGAATTATATCTCAATAAAACTGTTTTTATTTTAATGAGAGGAAACACTCCTTGGGTAGAAAGACAGTTTAGTCGTGGTTACACGTGTGAGTATAATGTTGTTTCTGCGTCTTTCCTAACAGTAATGGTTTTGAAACTGAATAATCAAGAAACATGGATGTCAACATATCATTTAAAATATAATTTAAAAGCAATAGAATAAATCCCTTTAAATTTCTGAGGAAGAACGAGAAGAAAGCACATAAAACACACAAAGTATATAAAATATTTTTGAGTTTTTAAACAATAAAAGTAATTAAATAAAAATAAACAAGAATAGCACAAAACACATGCTACATTAAATAGGATAAAATCACCTAGAAAGAGAAAGACTCAGATTGTGTCAAAAAATAAAATCTGACTCTCAGGTCTCCAAAATAAACAGACAACAACAAGAGTTGAGATGTTAACGCAGAACAGTGTTGAGTCTGGGGCGAAACTGTCAAAAACAGGAAGGAGATTTCATCACGGGTAAACAGTCAGAGTCAACATCTGTCATGAATCCACACGCGTCAAAATGGCTGAAGCAAAAAGTGGAGAAAACCAAGGAGACAGCAGGGCCCGGCAGTGGGAAAGAACATCCACGTCCCATCGTGGGTCCCACCGCGGAGGCAGGAACAGGGAGGGCGGGAAGACTGTGGACCCAGTAGTGCTAACAGATCACCACACACACGTTCAAGGGGATGGAGACGTGCACACGTCTGCCACGGGGCAGATCAACACCCAGGAAGCACCAATTCTTACCAACTTTGTCTGCAAATCCAACGTAAGCCTGGTCAAAATCCCAAACATAAATGCTCTTTGGAAACTGGAAGCACGATTTTAAGGTTGATCTGGACGGACAAATGTGTCAAGAAGAGGGGATCACGCCGTCAGAGGTTACAAAACAGTCCTGTAACAGCAAGCTGTTGCCACAGTGATGGAAGAAAAGAAAGATCCAGGAATAAACCAAAGTATGCATGGAAATTCGGTGCATGCTAACAGATCTGTGTAAAGCTTGACTGAAAAGTGCACAAAAGACAGATTAATTGGTTAGTTTAGGCGTGAGACAAGTGGGGAGCCACTGGAAGAAAACCACGGTGGGTCCTGCTGCTGGCCTGTGGCCTGAGTAGAGGTGGAGACCTGAGGGATCCTGTTTCCGTGGGGAAGGGATACTGATAACCCAGGGCACGGGGCGGAGAAGTTCCTCAAATTATCCCAGACACTTAAAATCCAGACTCGGTTGAAGAAGGCGCATGAGGTCACTCCATATTCTCTGCCACAGACCATCCCGGAGAAAATAAGTGGGGATGTTTGGCCGCTTCTGTTTACTCTGAAGGACGTAAGGAAAGATGAGGGGCTCCGGTGGTATCTCTGCACAGTTGGGGAAGCAGCCCAGGTGGGTCCAGGGACCTACTGGGCCCTCCAGGTAGCAGGCTGGGCTGGCCACAGGGCACTGACCTGCAGCCCCCGGCCTGGCCCCCACCCGGGGCCCTCTCCTTCCCGGTCCTCGCGATGAGTACTAAAGGCACAGAGGCAAGGCCATAGACAGAGACCCCACCAGAGGCAGGCGGGGGTGCTAGAAAGCTGAGGGTGGTTCTAGAAATCTTCCACCAAGAAGCAGTCGGCCAAAACGCCAGATATGGGCCCACACTGGGGCAATGACCACGGCAAAGCAGAAGAACAAGGCATGAAGACAGGACCCCTGGACGGGCTGGGCAGAGGGTGCAGGAGGGGAGAGCAGGGACACAACGAGAGTCTCCCAGGGCTTGCGTCTGCTGTCACGGAGCCAGGGTGGCCGCGTTTTCAGGGTAGAGGGACAGAGGGTCAGAGGAAGAGAGCGGTGGTAAAGGTGCAGGGCAGCTCCGGGAGCCTGCCCACGCGTGAGAAACTCGGTTATAAGCAGAAGAGAAACACGGTTATAAACTCTGAAAGACGTGCATTTGGAGGGAAACTAACAAAGAAACAGCCACGGAACCAGGAAAACCAGGGTCGTGTCCTCCCAAAGCCAGAGAATGTTTTCATCACGCCTAGAGTGAAGACCCGAAACCAGGCCCAGAATTTCACTTTCCACGTCAAATCTGTTTTGTAAAATGGTAACAGTGTCTTCCTCGCTGGTGCCCAAACCCTCTGCTCCGCTGAGGAAGCCGCCACCCACCCCACACTCTGTCATCAGCCCCTTCCCCGGAGCGGCCCTGCTGTGGGGACACCTCTGGCCCACCGGGTGCCACCCCGCCCTGCACTCTGTCATCAGCCCCTTCCCCGGGGCGGCCCTGCTGTGGGGACACCTTGGGCCCACTAGGCGCCACTGGGGGCCACTCGGCGAGCAGAGGCCTGCGTCCAGGCAGGGTGACCCAGACTCCTGAATGGCCGTCCACACCACCACTGCGGATTCGCCGCCCAGACCTTGGTCCCTTCATGTTCCAGCAGGACTGAAAAGGACATGTGCATATTCATTTCAAAGACAAAGGAGCCTTTTCGTTTTCTTATTATGTTTATTAAGTCCAACTTTATCCCGCCACCAGCCTGGGAAGAGACACGGAGGTCTTGGCATAATTAAAAAGCTGGTGCTGGAGACATGCTTTTCCTCCTAGTGATTAACGGTGACTGGCTATCCCTTTCCAGAGCAAAATCAGGAAGCGTCTATTTTAATCACTGACTTTCAAGCTCTCAGAGCACAGACAGAAAGGGCATTTTGTTTCTCTAAAGAAGGAGATGTGCAGCATTGGCCTCAGTGAGAGAAAGAGGGCCCTGAACAAATGAGCTGGGGGGCAGGGACGGGGTAGGGAGGGCACCACTTCTCCGTGAGAAAGCAGGGGGGTGCGCTGGGAGGGGGTGGGTGCACCACAATCCAGTTCGGTGCTGTGGCCGCTCTCCATCAACAATAAAAGAAAGGTTCAGACAGTAACTCTCAAGCTCACAGGAGCTCGTTGGGGGGCTCATTGCAAACCAAAGGGAAAATAATAAGCTGGTCCAGGATTACGCAAAGCTGCACACGTACATCAGGCAAGAGGAGGCACAGGAGGGCCCTCAAGGCAGAGAAGATGCCACCGGCAGTGGGACCCGGAGGGCAGGCGCACCGCCAGGGACCGGTGTTCACCCCGTACTCAGCCGGCCGACGGGGACGTCTGCAGAGGGGCCAGGCACCTTCTCCTGCTTATCAAATTCAGACCAAATGGTAATCAAAACTTTCGTAAGGGGGAAATTCCTTCAGATTCTTCTGTGCCACCGTGATCAAGGGGACCCAAAGTACCAGGAGGCATAGTGGCAGAAACTATGTGAAAACCCCCTTGAACACCATTTCCAGACTGACTGGTCTAGTCCCCAGTTATTTACTCCTCAGGGCTTCTAGACTTGGGATGGCGTTAGACCGACACGTCTCCCACCCAGAAGAAGTTCACGAGGCATATGATTGAAGATCGTAGGCTGAACGTGTATCAGACATACGGAAACCTACACGTGCTTCCCTCGGAGCTCGTGTCCTCGGGGAACAGGCTGACAGTCGTTATCGTATTTCTAGAGCCCTTCTTAATAATCACCTTCAGAAACTACAGCACATTTTTCAGATTATCCACCATGGGGACCAATCTTGATTCTCTCCAGCAGCTTTGATCTCCAGATAAGTGGGAGCGCCGTGGGGGTTCCAGAGCCATGAAACCAGGTACCTGTTTCACGTGGCCGTGCTTCGTAAGGGTTTCAGAAAATGAGTCAGATGGTTTGTTTTTCTGTAGGTAAGTGTCTTATGGATTCACAGTTACTAGACTTCCTGAATCAAACATTACAACAGGAATATGCAGTCTTCCAAGTACAAGGGCGCAACACATGAACCCGTGAGCACCCCCACTAAGGAGGGCAACTACAAGACAAAACACCTACACCTAATGGGGAAGTCCCGTGGATATGCAATCACACATGTGACGACGCCTCACACAGACAAAAATAACGGCCTTCGGGATAAACAAGAACCATTTTCTTTTTCTTATATGCCTTTCCCATGGTATTCTTATCCCCAAATATAAAGAAAAAAAATATAAAAATTTTTTTAAATTAGCTGGAAATAAATCACATAACCATCTTGAAAACTGACACCTTTAAATAATTCATACACATTTGCATTTGAAGCAATGGATGTCTGACCGATGTAAGTGATAAGAAATTTTAAAAACAAACTTGAAAACTTAAAACTATCTTGCCAGGTGCTAAGTTTTTTTAAGTGAGTATAAAATTAATACAAGTGTCACAAGAGAGTAAATATGTTCATAATAAATATGAGTGGACACAAAACGTACCATTTACTTAAAAAATGCTGGGCTCACATTCTAGAATTTGACTCAAAGCAGCATTACCCAAAGCTTCATCCCCCCCGCCACACACACACCATGAGAAACGAGTGTGAACAGAGATACGTGGTGGAAAATCTGAGGCAGCCGCCCCGACATAAAGCACAGATGACAGGGCAAAACAGAATCTCACATGAACAACACTAAAGTACAGCCAGCATCAGTGTGATTTATTCATACTCACTAAAGCCCAAATCTAAAACTCTGCAGATACATGTACATCACTGAAGATTACGATCACCGGGTCCAGTGTGAATATGAAACAGAACAATCCATGTGACGTAACTGTGATCACACTGTGCTTCTGCTGTCCCATAGTTTGGATGTCAAAATGAAGTAACACTTCCACGAGACTCAGCACCTGTTAGAGCTTGTGTGGGACCTCAGACCTTGCCCCTGCAACTGCTCCTTCTCCTTCCCACCAAACAGGAAAATCAGAGCTTAGAAGCTAACGTTTGCTGATGAAAACTAGCAGGTGCATGAAGTTTTGATAATTAAACATACGTAAATTCCACACATTCCAACAACAACAACAACAAACTATGAAAAAAAAAAGATGCTTTGTAGATGGGAAACACACAAAGAAAACACAGTGTTTCTTTCCCATGGAACACAAGCCCAGTCCCGGTAGACAAAGATAAAATTTAATTTCCAATTCTGCCTTTGAACCCAGAAGCCAACTGTGCCTTTATCAATGATGACGGCAGGTAAACAGCATATAAATTGGAGTCACACAGAGTTAACAATCCATAGGTGAACACAGGACAGAACATCAGAATTTCTTCACTCTTACTTCACATCGGTCTGACCTATAAGGAGAACGGCCTTCATGCTATACAAGGAACCAAAACAAACCATAAACAAGCAATCACAGCACCAGGTCACTGAGACCATGAAAACTATCAAGACAGACGTGCTTGGCCTTCAGAGCCAGGGTGGTCCCCTTAGCGCCCTGGAGCAAGAGGGGAAAACCGTCCCTGAGCGAGTTCTTCCAAACACTCACACGGGATAAGGTTACGATCCAGAACACAAAGAATAGCAAAGTCTAGATTAATTCATAGGAGGAAAGGGCACATCCTAGAAATGAACGGGATTTATTAACTCGATGTTCATACTTAACAACGCCTGGGAAACATACTTAGAATCCATGGTCGCGATCACCAGGAGCTACACCAGGCTCTCTATGAACAAGCCACAGCTAAACGCACCTGTTCGGACAGGCTGTATTAGTAAAACTCCATTTTCTTGGGCACGCAGAAGACCCACTATCAGCGCTGTGGTCTGGTGCAGACAAGCCCCGTGGGAGTTGACGGAGCAGGTCTCAGAGAAGCGGGTTTGTCAGAAGACGAGGGTTGGGCAACCACCTTATGTGGCTGGGAACGAAAAACGCAAGCACTAAACCGGCAGACAAGACGGACGGACGGATGCGCTGTCCTGGAACTTCTGCAGGACCCTTCCCAGGCCTTGTGCCCCTACTGCTGTGCCCCCCACCCGGAGCGCACACACAGCCGGCGCTCCAGGCACCTCCTGGGTGTGTGTGGCACCGGTGCAAACGTCGTGAGCAGCAGTAGCAGCAGGCAGAACGAGCATCACAGGTGAGACCCTGGAGCCACACTGAACGACTCTGGACAGCACAGGAGAAGCCTCATCAGACACTCATGTCCAATTGGGAACAAGGATAAAGGGAGGAAAAGAGTAACCGACCAACCTCCCTCTGCCAGGAACGCCAACCCTGCTGCAGACTGGGCGAGTTCTGCAATTAAGTAAACACTCTAGGCCCCAAAATACGGTCCTAAGATCATATTTTTTATTCTATATAAAAATTAAGAAGAAACCGCGAGAATACGTGGACTAGAAGATTCTACCCTCCTAAGCGCTTCCTCAACCTATCGTCAATGGAGACTCAACAGGGAAGGCCAGAAATTTTAAAGCTGCTCTTGTCTTAGGGATCAAATTCAACTGTGTACACACAGACCCCACCGCTCCCCGAGAGAACACACACAGACCCGGGAGCCGCAGAGACCAGCTGAGTTCAGGAAATACCAGTGGAAGCCCCTCCCACCGGGACAAAGGCCTAGAGACCCACGGAGGGGCACTGGCAGCAAGCTTTGTAGAAAGAGCAGAGCGTTGTTAAGGCAAGCAAGCTGTTCCCATGATTATAAAGCCCTATTTAACCAGGACTTCCTCCCTTCCCACGACTAAATACCACATACAAATGTATACCAGTGAGCGAATGCACACAGTTACAGATGGAGAGTCAGGCGGGGCATCAGGGACTGGAGTGCTCACGTGGTGGTGTCCACACTGAACCCGGCCCGAGGCACATGACACAATCAGATCAATACAGAAAAGTGTGAAGCTTACAAGGAAGTCTGGATACAGAACTGATGGTGCAAATCGAGACGAGTCCCAGAAAGTCTAACTTTAAAGTACAATCTTAAAATCAATCTTAACGGCCGGAAGCTAATATAAAAGCATTAGGCTGGGAGCATGAGCTCAGCATTTGGAAGCAGTAATAACTCCCCAGTGGCCTTCTGTATTATCCGGACTCCAACAGGGACGGCCGGAAGATCCGCGGAGGGAAATTTCCATACAGCAATCGAGCTGCAGCAAAGCGACTGCAGACAGCACACGAACTGAGGGCGAAAACTCACGCCGCCGTGCCTTCAAGGGGCTCCGCTGGCTGCCCAGAGGTCAGCAGAGTGAGAGCGCAGAGGGATCGGGGCCTCCCCTGTTGCAGGAATACTGAAAACTGCCATTTCCAGACTGGAGAATGGATGCCAGGCAACTGTATCTAGAAGAGATTCAGCTTTTCAACAAGTTTATATTTGAGATTTCTAAATCTACTTTCCAATTTTCCTATGTCTGGGAATACATACAACTTAAAATTTCAAAAAAGGAAAGAGGTGTCAAAAGATAGGGCTGTTGAATTGGTTGTATCATCCTAAATGACAAGAACACTGCCTAATATAAATTTTTATTTTAAAGTGCTTTCCATAGGCCTTCACTTTATTGCTGGACTGCACTTCCCAGATGTTGCTTTTTCAGCAAATGGGAGGTTCGTGGCAACTCTGTGTTGAGCAAGTGTGTCGGTGCCACCTTTCCAACAGTATTTGCTCACTTCATGTCCCTGTGTCACATTTCGGTAGCAGGTGCAATATTTCAAACTTTTTCATTACGGTCACATTTGTTATGGTGATCTGTGGTCAGCGAGCTGTTCTACTGTAATCTGTTTGGGCACCACAAACAGCGTCCATATGACGATCAATTTAATCAATACATGTTATGTGCGTTCTGACTTCTCCACCCTCAGGCCTCCCTACACCCCCAGACACAACAATATTGATATCAGGCCAATTAATTACCCTACACCGGCCTCCTAAGTGTTCAAGGTCTGTCACGTTAAATCAAGAGCTAGAAATGAATGAGCTTCGTGAGAAAGGCACGCTGAAAGCAGAGACAGGCTGAAAGCTAGGTGTCTTGTGCCAAAAAGTCAGCCAAGCTGTGAATGCAAAGGAAGAGTCCTTGAAGGAAATTAAAAGTGCAACTCCAGTGAACACATGGGTGATAAGAATGTGAAGTGAGGGGAGCCTGGGTGGCTCAGTCGGTTAAGCGTCCGACTTCGGCTCAGGTCACGATCTCACGGTTCATGGGATCCGGCCCCGTGTCGGGCTCTGTGTTGACAGCTCAGAGTCTGGAGCCTGCTTAGGATTTTGTGTGTGTGTCTCTCTCTCTGCCCCTCCTCTGCTCGTGCTCTGTCTCTATCTCAAAAATAAACACACATTAAAAAAAAGAAAGTGAACTGAAACAGACCTATTGTAGATATGGAGAAGGTTTGTGTGGTCTGTATAGAAGGTCACCATTCCCCGAAGCCAAAGCCTAATCCAGAGCAAGGCCCTGACTCTCTTCAATTAATTCTCTGAAGGATGAGGGAGGTGAAGAAACTTCAGAAAAACATCTGATGCGAGCAGAGGATGGTTGGTGGGAGTAAGGAAAGAAGTCGCCTCCATAACGTAAAACTGCAAGGTGAGGCAGTGAGTGTTGATACAGAAGCTGCAGCCAGTTATCCAGAGGATCTGGCTGAGACAATTCATGCTGGTGGCTGCACCGACCAACAGCTTTTAAGTTGGAAAATCTACTGGAAGCCTTCTGTTGGAAGAAGATGCCATCCAGGACTTTCATAGCCAGAGAGAAGTCAGCGGCTGGTTTCAAAGCTGCAAAGGACAGACTGACTCTCTTGTTAAGAGCTAATGCGTCTGGTGACTAAGTTGAAGCCAATGCCCATGTACCATCCTGAAAATCCTGGGGCCCTTAAGAATTATACTAAATCGACCCTGGCTGAGCTCCATCAACAGACAACAAAGGCTGGATGATAGCACATCTCTTTACAACGTGGTTTGCTGAGTATTGAAGCCCACTGTTGAGACCTACTGCTCAGAAAAAAAATCCTTTTCAAAATATCACTGCTCATTGACAATGCATCTGGTCACCCAGGAGCTCTGATGGAAATGGACAATAAGATTACTGTAGTTTTCATGCCTGCTAACACGACATCCATCCTACAGCTCATGGATCAAAGAGCAATTTCAACTTTTAAGACCTACAATTTAAGAAATTCATGTCATGAGCCTCCAGCTGCCATAGATGGTGATTCCTCTGATGGACCTGGGCAAAGTAAATGGAAAACCTCTGGAAAGGATTCACCATTCTAGATGCCATTAAGAACATCCGTGACTCATGGGAAGAGGTCAAAATATCAGCATAAATAGGAGTCTGGAACAAGTGGACTCCAACCCTCATGGATGACGCTGAGGGAGTCAAGACTTCATGGGGTAGTAGAGGCAGATGTGGTGGAAGGAGCCAGAGAACGAGAGTCACAAGTGGACGAGGGGCCGCGTCTCATGATCAAACTTGAACAGGTGAGGAGACGCTTCATGTGGACAAGCAAAGAAAGGGGTTTCCTGAGATGGAATCTAGTCCTGGTGCAGATGCTGTGATGGTCACTGAGATGACAACAAAGGACTGAGAACACGACATAAACCGAGTTGAGAAAGCCGCGGCAGGGTTTGAGACGGTGGCTCCAAAGCCGGAAGAAGTCCCACTGCGGGCAAAATGCTGTCAAACTGCCCCACGTGCTGTGGAGACATTGTTCACGGAAGGAAGAGCCGACCAATGTAGCAAACTTCCTCGTCGTCTTATTTTAAGAAACTGTCGCGGCCACCCAGCCTTCGGCAACCCCCGTCCTGGTCCATCAGCATCGAGGCAGACCCTCCACCAGCAAGAAGGTTACAACTCACTGAAAGCTCAGATAACGATTAGCATTTTGGGGCAATAAAGTATTATTTAATTAAGGTATGTATATTTTTGAGATATAATGCTAATGCACACTTAATAGGCTACAGTATAGTGCAAACATAGCTTTTTTTAATGGGAAGCCAAAATTCATTCCACTCACTTTATTGTGATATTTGCTTCACTGCAGTGGTTTGGAAGCAAACCACAACATCTCCGAGGTATTTTATTTTAAATGATCCTTTTTTAGAAATAAACTATCAGTGTTAGTGCAGGCCTTGGCCATTTGTCACTAAGTGCCATGAGCTCCCAAAACACAGATAACACTCACCATTTTATGACCATAAAATATTTACTGAAAAGAATATTGTTTGACTACCATCGCTGAATGCAACACTTTATCGTCCTGAACTCCCAGTGGGTAGAAAGACATTAATTTAATCGAAAGTAAGTTAGAATTGTGTATCAAAGCATCCTAACAAATGATCAGGGTTTCTCCTGCAACCACTACATCAACCCTCATCTGTTTTTCTAGCCAGAACCCTGAGGCATTATTTCCAAGACATATGGACACTGGCTGAACGCTAGAACATACCATGGTACGGGATCATCTACACTGAAAAGAGGGTTAAGAAATTACTCCTCATAGAGAGCCGAAGGGCATCAAATCTTAAACACTGGGGATTTAACCATTATTTGTTGTTCAGACCAATCAAGCAGTCAGTGACACGGGGACTGGTTTAGAACCAGAGCACCCAAGCCAGAGAGAAAGTGATGACACTGGCATCACTACATCCCTGGGTGGCCCCAGTCACCACCGAGGGAGGCAGAGTGGGACCACTCCTACCTTCACTCCAAATCCCAACACCCACCTGACCAGTGAACTACACTGTCACTTCACTGTTCTGGGAGCAAGGGGAACCACGCCAAAGAAGCCCCACAGGAGCTGCCGCTCAAGTATCACAGCACGTAAATAAGCAACTGATAAACAACCACGCCCAGCACACCTGAACGGTTGCCTTGTTCATATCTAAACATGCGACGGGACACACACTGGCTCAGACTCTCGGACGACAATGGAAAGTACGCGGATTAATTGCCCCAATTTTATCAGTTATATATGATAACAAGTAAAATACAACGTCAAGTGACCACTCACAGTCTTGTATCGGTGAGCGTGCCAACACCAGACTCCTGGAAACATGAAAAAACTGAGGCTTCAAATTCAATGTGGATTCAGAAGCAACCCTGGACTGATCCATTCTAAATCACTTACTTACAGATGAAGAAACTGAGGGAAAGGCAGAATCGTGTGAATTCCCAGGGCAACACAGCTACTTCCAGAACTAAAAATTGGAGTCCAACACTCCTGATGTCCAGTGTTCCCTCCAGATGCCCAAGAGAAGGGCCAGCAGCCATAGGAGGCAGCGCTTCCTGCCCAGAATACTACCAGAGGCGATGGCCCAGGCTTGGGTGCACCCTGGGTGTAGAGTCTTCTCCCGCCCACAGCATAGACCTCTGTCCTCAGCCGTTTGCTCTGATTATAGACAGAGACGAGCTAGTCAATGTCTCAGCACGTCCGCCTCTCAGCACCCATGTATCACACATCCCCACGGTTCAGGCAGTACTCAAAGGACAGGTTCTCATTTATTTCAAATTCGATTATATCTGGATCCACAATCATGATAGGTTCAGAAAGCTGTGAAATTATTGTTTCTACATATATTTCAGAAGAATTATAGAAAACTGTGTTGAAAACATTGATGCAGGAGGCTGGAATTTCTTTCAAAAGTCTGCTAATTTAAACAGTTGGTGGGATGAGAATTTATACATAACTGCCTTTTGAAATAATTTCCTAATGATTTGAAAGAAGACAATTTGCATTTATTTACACTGAGCCAAACAGTATTATCTGAGGAATAAAATGGCATGTGAATTATCAGCAGAGAATAATCTCCCAGCAAAACAGCAAAGCATCCAGCAGCAAACACGTCTCCACTTGGAGGGTAGACATACCCTCCTGTTCCAGTGACACAGCTGCAGACCCGATGCCACTCCGTCCTGAGCCAGCACGGAACACTTATCAGGCTTGCTAGGTCAATATTTTTAACGAATGGTTGCTATGGTTAAGACTGTCAAATACATTTCTCGTAATTTTCCGAATAATTCCCCAGCTTGTTTGGAATTGTATACTTCGCTTCACATGAAAGGGTGCCAGGTTTGCAAAATTCCTATTTATAATAAAAGGTGACCAGCTATCTTTGAACTTACTTATCATTCTTTCATTCAACAATACCTATTGTGTAGCAATGAGGATTGCTGCAACTAGAGATACAGGAAATATTTGCTCCTTAAAAGAAATGTCCAAAGCAGGTTTGGAGTTAAGGCTTCAAACTTCTTACACGAGTATTTAGAAATTCCACTGCAAGTGTGAAGTCCACGCTGTGATTATAAGAGCATGAGTGACAGTAACAGAATTAAGTACCCATCCCCAAGTTTTCCTTCATTTTCAGTTCTGAGCACAAAGATTACTTTGGTCATAAAAGCTGCCTCCAGGAGGGGCGCCTGGGTGGCGCAGTCGGTTAAGCGTCCGACTTCAGCCAGGTCACGATCTCGCGGTCCGTGAGTTCGAGCCCCGCGTCAGGCTCTGGGCTGATGGCTCGGAGCCTGGAGCCTGTTTCCGATTCTGTGTCTCCCTCTCTCTCTGCCCCTCCCCCGTTCATGCTCTGTCTCTCTCTGTCCCAAAAATAAATAAAAAACGTTGAAAAAAAAAAAATTAAAAAAAAAAAAAAAAAAAGCTGCCTCCAGGAAAGCAAGGTAACTATACCTGTAAGTCGTGCCCACGTAAGAACAAAAGAGCAGATGGCCAATTTCTTCCTCCCAAGTATCTATGTACTAACTGAAAGTGAAAAAGCAAACCTTCTGTACAGCAGAAACATTAACAGACTAGAATTGATACAAAAATATGAGGACAAAGAGATAAAATTTATTTTGCAGGTAACGAGCCACATAGAAGATCCAAGAGAATCGACTACCAAACTACAATAGTTGCCAATATTGCTAGGGCAGTAAATCAGTAATAAAAACCTGGTAGAGTACATAACACGAGGAGTAACCAACTAGAAAAGACAAGAGATATTTTTTTAATCTCTTTTAGGCGCTAAAACTCTAAGATAATTTTCTGAGTGTAAATGTAACCTAATCAGAGATACCCAAAATTGAAATGGAAAAGATAACATTCTTTAGAACATAAAAAAAATCCTGAATATATGGACACATATACTGTGCTTGTAACATAGAAGACTAAATATTGTAAAGCTACCACTTCTCCATTAGTTAATCCATAAATTCAAAACGATTTGAATCAATCGTGTTTTGGAAAATTTAATAAGCAGTTTTCATGTAAACAAATAAATGGCCTAGAATAATTAAAATAATTTCTGAAAGAAAATTGGGAAGATTTACTCTACACCAAGTATTTTGTTTTGAAGATGTAATAATTAAGAACATGAATCATTACCAAAAGTTTTAATAAACCGACCAAGGAAACAAATTAGAAAGCCCTGGAAGAGACACATACCCCATGAAAAACTGCCATGTAACAGTGATATATTTCAGAGTGATGAGAAATTTATTTACCCAGGAAAACAGATTATCCATATTGAAAAATAAAATCAGATCACTATGTCATCCCATACCCAAAAACCTAACTCTGGGTAAATTAAGCATGTAACGGTGAAACGCAAACTTTAAAAATCTTTAGAAGAAAATAATTAGCACCCTTTATATCAAGGTGTGGAAGTCATTCTAAAGCAAAAATAAAAACTGTGAAACAGAAAGAAGTAGATTTTAAATTTTAACTAAAATTAATGTTTTTAACACAACGGGTGACAATAGACACTATAAAACAGGTTACAAAAGAAGTCATAGATGACAGGGATTAGTATCTCAAATATATAAAGAACATCTATAAATTAATTGGAAAAAAAGACAAATACACCAATAGAAAAATGAGCCAAGGATATGAAGAGGCAATTAACACGAAAGGAAATATGAAGAATCAATAACCCTTCGAAAAATATGTCCAATGTCATTAGTAATCAAGAATTTAGAAACAAACAGAAATGATGAGGGAATACCACATTTTACATCAAACTGAAACTAAAGTCAAGTTGAAGATTCTCTTACCCTACAATTCAAATTCTACTTCAAGATATACCCTAGAGCAGATTCTCAAACTTTAGCTTAGATCAGACTCACTTGGGGTGCTTGTTAAAACCCGGGTTTCTGGGCCTCAAAGGCAAAGTTTCTGATTCAGGAGGTCTGGGGCAGGGCTCAAGAGTTTGTATTTCTACCAAGTTCTCAGGTGATGCTGATGGTGCTGGACCTGGGACCCCACTTTGAGAACCGCTGCCTAAGAGGGACACTGTCTAAGCAGAAATGGGAGCTATTCATTGCAGCTCAGCTCTGCAATACTGAAAACCCTGGAAAAAAACCTAAGTGCCTTAAATCAAGCTGAAGAAAGATAAACAGAGTCATTTTCAAGAATGCAAGAGCCATGCAGCAGCTTAACATTTAAGCTAAACGCAGCCATACAAATGGACCTCCACCTGCAAATACCTGCAGATTATCTGTGGACGCACAAAGATGTCATCTACAATACTGAAGACCTGGGAACATACAAACCAGAGACGCGACACAGACCAGCTCCAGGATGCGAATGCAGTGATGGGATTGAGGAAAGTAAAAAGGATCCTTAAGGAATCACATCCTTAAGTGCTTTCTTAGAAAAAGTAAAATATGAAACAGACTTGGCATGACATTAATATTTAATAAACATGAGTGGTACAGTGGTGAGCATTATATTTTTCTCTATTCATAGGTGTGCATTTGAAAGAGTTTATAATAAAATGAAGAACACAGTACCTCAATATTAGCTGTTTAGGAATTAACTGTGCATAAGTAGATGAATGCTTTAAAGAAGCATTTTATTCAGATAAAATCCTATGTCAAAACACCAACACTTGGACTTGGCAGCTAACAAAGACTTTCTCCACCAGTGACTCCCTCATTGGTCAGCAGCTAGACCTTTGTTGTCCGCGAGGCACCCGGGGCCCTGGCCCTCCAGGAACTCCGGTGTGTCCTTAGCCAGGTGCGCCGGGTGCTCTGGGAGGCGGAAGCTTGGGGAAGAACTGGGGCACACTTACAAGGACGAGCTTTCAGTTGAACTTGAACAAAGAGGAGAGATTGTTGTCAGGTCAAAGGGGAGAACGGTGACCACCCGCAGAAGAGACACGCTGTGCACAGCGGTCACGGAAGGGGGATCTGTGCACCTGGAACCCAGATTCTGATCCAGGGACCACTGGGATAGACAACGGCAGGTGACACAGCAAACTAACAAAGACCATCGGCAAGTCGCACCGTTTACCCAGCTGTCAGGCCACAAACCCCAGGGTCACCCACGACTTCCCTCTTTCCGTCACGCCCACATCCCATTAACCCATCATTCAATTCTGCGAGCTCTACCGCCAAGACGCCTCCTCCAGCCACACCTGCTGTAAACCATCACCTCGCCTCTGGATTGGCCAAGGCCACTGTGCGGCCCCTGGGCTCAGTCCACTACCGCCTCTGCTCTGCAGAAAGCAGCTGAGTGATGCTGCCCAATGTGAATCAGACCGCGAGCCCAAAGCGAGCCAACAGCTGCCCATCAAAACGAAAACAGGACTCAGCGTCTTTCCTGTGGCCTGGAAAGCCCTGGGCCACTTGCCCCCTCCCCCCACTCGCTCTACTCTAACTGTTGTCCGGCCACATCATACGCGATGCCGCCTCAGGGCCTTTGCACCTGTGGCTCCCTCAGTCTGGAATATTCATCCACCATGAGAGACGTGCAGGTTCTCACCCAGGACTCTGCTCAATGTCACTTCTGCTCAGTGAAAGAGGTCTTTTTATCTACAATAATACCCCCCCCCATCACTCTCTTTACTCCTTCTCCTGTGTTAGTTTTTCTTCCTGGAAAGTACTGTTTTGTATAGTATTATCTCATTGTTTGTTTACTTATTTTTTGTCTCAACGGCTAGACTTTACACAGGGATTTTTACCTGCTAGGTCTCCATGAAGCACGCCTGGGACATATGTGAGACAAATATTTGTGGAATGAACAAATGAGTGAATGAACATTCATTGTGTTTACATTTTTGCGAAGAAACGAGGGCGAAGAATGACTTAGACACGGGGTAAGGGGTTAAGGATTGAGTGAAGGAGGAAGAACACGCATTCACCCTAACTCGATCACAGAGTGAGTGCTTGGCAAAAGGCTTCAGTGGCTCCCTGAGAAACACAGATCTTTTCCAGGTTCAGCACAAGCCTCACAAAGCTATTTGTTCCTTGACAAGCAGCATTTATCCCATCAGGATGGAAAAGCCAAGGTGATAAACAGATGGAGAATCTTGGAGAAGTCTGTGAAGTATAGGACTCTCTTTATTTTTAAGTCACAGCCAATCAGTCAAGAAGATTTGCTCTTTGACGGTATCAGTGGAGTTCGCGGCAGCAATGAGTTGTTGGTAATTAAAGTGATTTTTCTGCAAAACCTGGGAAGTCGTCCCAGAACCCCATTCTAATTTCTAGGCAGAGGCTTTGAAAATTTACCTAACAAAGGTCACACTCGAACTGTGGTTAGGGCGACTTCGGGAACAGTGGAAAACTCCTGCAAGTCATTATAGAATCTGCATCAAAAGGGCAAAAAAGAGAACAAAGAAAAAAAAAATCAAGGAATATTTACCCTTCCTGGTTTCTTTCTTTAATTGGGAAACAATATCCAAAACAGAAACAAAATCATCTTGGCTAACGATAACTTTAATCTATCTTTATCACCATTAACACTAAAAAGATGAAAAGGCAAAACCTCAACATTGGGAAGTCTCTGAGAAGCGCCTTTCAACCCCCCTCCCCCTTCCCCTCCCCCCCCCCTTGTGTTTACATGTGTGACACGACCATCTTGACTCCATCTGAGCCACGCGCCCTTTCTGCCCCGGCATCTACCGCCACTGGAAGCTAGGAATGAGCCCTCAGTCCTGCTGCTGAGCTCCCCGGACCCGCTGGACCACAGGCTGGCCGAGCGAACAGAGTAAGTCTGAAATCTCAACATCACTGCGGTCTTGTTACTAATGCAGTTCGTCACCTGGGCGGTCACGTGCCCTGAGGCCAAGACCTCATCGCAAGAGCCACACGTCCAGGAAAGTAACTCACGGGCAGAATGCTTACACACGCGGTCACTGGCTAACAGACTCCCGTGCTGCAGAAGGCGTGCTGAGCCCTGAGGTCAGGCCACCTTTGCTCAAACCTCAAGTTCTGCCATTAACCAGCTCTACTTTTTTAGTAACCAATTTTTTTAAGAGATAATTTTTAGAGTAGTTTTAGGGTCATAAAAAAAACTGAGGAGAAAACACAGAGTTCCCATATAACCCTTCCTCAACCTCTTCTAGTTCCCCTTTCATTAACATCTTGCATCGCTGTGGAACATTGGTTATGTCTGCTGAGCCAATATAGATACACTATTATTGACTAAAGTCCCTAGTTTACATCAGGGTCACTCCTGGTGTTGTACATCTTATGGGTTTGGATAAATGATGACCTAGTATGACACAGAGTTTGATATACAGTGTCATAAAATATCATAGAGAGTATGATACTATCAAAATCACACAGAGTAGTTTCACTCCCCTAAAAAACCTGCGCTCCCCCTATTCATCCCTCCCACCCCTCAACACTGGCAACCACTTATCTCTACTGTCTGTGTACTTTTGCCTTTTCCAGAGGCAAATACAGGATACAGCGTTTTCAGACTGACTACTTTCACTCAGTCATATGCATGTGAGTTTCCCCCATGTCTGTCCACGGCTTGATGGCTCCTTGATCTTTAGTGTTGAATAATACCCACTGTCTGGGGGGACCAAGGTTTCTTTATCTATCCACCTACTGAGGGACATCTCAGTTGCTTCCAAGCTTGGGCAATTATCAATAAAACTGCTATAAAAATCTGGGTGCAAATTTTTGTGAGAACACAGGTTTTCAACTCTTTTGGGTAAATACTTCAGGAGCAGGTTTATCGAATCAGATGATAGAGTATGTTCAGTTCTTTCAGAAACTGATAAACTGTCTCCAAAGTGGAGGCCCCATTTTGCGTTCCCACCAGCAGTGAGTGAGAGTCCCCAGTGCTCCACGTCTCCACCAGCACACGGTGTGGTCAGTGCTCTGGATGTTGGCCATTTTCACTGGAGTGTGGTAGCATCTCGTTGTTTTAACTTGTGTTTCCCTAAAGACATATGATGAACTTGTTTTCCTATGTGTTTCTACCATCCATATACAGATGTTTGTTCAATTTTTGCCCATGTATTTCTCCTTTAACATAGTATCTGTTAAATCTTTTGCTCATACTCATTTTTAAATTTATTGTTGAATTTTAAGAATTATTTGTATATTTCAAATACTAATTCTTATCAGCTGTGTCTTTGGCAAATATGATATCCCAGTCTGTGGACTGTCTTTTCATTCACCTGACACTACCTTTCACAGAGCAGAAGTTTATTTTAATGAAGTCCAGTCTATCAATGACTTCTTTCATGGATCATGCCTGGGGTGTTATGTCTAAAAAATCATCAACATAGCCAAAGTCACCTGGAGTTTCTGTTATCTCCCAGGTGTTTTTTTTAGTTTTGCATTTTACACTTAGGTCTGTGGTCCATTTTGAGATAATTTTTGTAAAGGATATAAGTATGTGTCGAAATTCATTGTTTTTGCATGTGGACATCCAACTGTCCAGCACGGCTCATTAAAAACACTATCTTTGCTCCATTGTAGTGTTTTTGCTACTTTGTCAAAAGCAGCTGAATATATTTATCCAGGTCTGTTGTGGGCTCTCCATCCTGTTCTACTGATCTATTTGTCTGTCCTGACACCAATACCACACCCTCCTGATTACCGTACCTGTATTTTTAGTAAGTCTTGAAGTCTGGCAGAGTAAGCCCTGCAACTTTGTTCTTCTCCTTAATTCTTGCACCGGCCATTCCAGGTCTTGGGCCTTTCCATATAAACGCCAGAAACAGTTGTTGATATCCACAAAGTAACTTGCTGGTATTTTAACTGAGGTTGCAATGAATCTACAGATTAAGTTGTCAAAAAATACCATCTTAACAACGTTGAGTCTTCTTACCCACGGACATGATGGAACGTCTCTCATTTAGTTCTTCTTTTATTTATTTCATAAGGGTTTTGTAGTTATTTCTATATAGATCTTACATATATTTTGCTATATTTCTATGTATTCCATTATTTGGGGCTAAATTAAATACTTTGTTTTTAATTTCAAATTCTGATTGTTCATTGCTGGTATGTAAGAAAGCAGTTCACTTTTTTTCTATTATCCTTGTATCCTGCAACCTTGATATAATCACTCATTAGTTCTAAGAGGGTCTTTTTTTGTTGTTGATTCTTTGTGATTTTCTACATCAACAATCATGCCGTGTCAAAAACCATCTTACTTTATCCTTCCCAATCTATATACCTCTTTTTCCCTTTTCTTGTCTTATTGCATTATCCAAGAATTCTAGTATGAAGTTGAAAAGGAGTGCAGCGAGGGGGCATCCTTCCCTTGTTCTTGATCTTGGAGGAAAAGACTCTCCTTTATCACTATTACATATGACATCAGTTGTGGGGTTTTTGTAGATTTTCTTTAGTGAGGAAGCTACTCTGTATTCCCAGTGTGCTCAGAGTTTTTACTGATCAGATGTTAGATTTTGTCAAATGCTTTTTTCACAACTACTCATAAGATAAGACTTTTCTTCTTTGGTGTGCTAATGTGATCGATTCCATTAATTGATTTTCAAATGCTGAACCAGTCTCCCATACTTGAGATAAATCTTCAATTTGTTACATATGCCTCAAAAATTAGTAACTAACGTTCTTCCTTCTGCCATTCCACTTCTATCCCCAATCAAAACAAACGTGACTTTCCTTTCAGGCACCTGAAACTTATCTAGGACCTTTACAGTACCAATTTCACAGACACTCTTCATTATCCTCCTCTTGCTAAGTCTATCACAGGAGGCATTAGTATGCATCTCTGTCTTCTTCAACTTGTCTCTCGGCTTCCTCAATACGCCAACTTCCTGGTTCTCCTTACACCTGTCTGGTCACTCCTTTTTCACCCATTTATTCATTCAACCACCATTTCTGGAGTTCATACTAGATTTCAGCCCATGTCAAGTGTTAGGTATATAGTTCTGCCCCAAACATACACACTTTGCTAGCAGAGTACTCAAGTTAGTGGAAAACAGAGGCATTATAGAGAGAATGCTCATAACATGGCTCTATGGGTAATGTGCCCCCCCCATACCAAAGTATACTAAAGTCCTGATCTCTGATACTTCAGAATGTGATGTTACTTGGACACAGGGTCTTCACAGAGATAGTCAGGTTGAGATAAGCATGAACCCTAATCCAGTAAGACTGGAGTCTTAAAAAAGGGAATGGACATTTGAACAGAGACGGACATGCAGAGGGAATGAGAGGTGAGGAGACACTGAAGATGGCTATCTACAAGCAAAGGAGAGATCCTCTCTCACAGTCCTTAGAGGAACCACCGTCGATGACTCCTTGATCTTGGATTTCCGGCCCCCAGGACTGTGAGACACTACATTTCTGTTGTTTACACCACTGGCTGCGAGGTGTTTCATCACAGCAGCCCCAGCAACCCGGAGCACACGGAGAAAGGCACTGGGGCAGAGTGATAAGAAAGTGCAGGGGTGCCTGGGTGGCTCAGTTGGTTGGGCGGCCGACTTCAGCTCAGGTCATGATCTCACGGTCCGTGAGTTCGCGCCCCGTGTCGGGCTCTGTGCTGACAGCTCAGAGCCTGGAGCCTGTTTCAGATTCTGTGTCTCCCTCTCTCTGAGCCTCCCCCATTCATGCTCTGTCTCTCTCTGTCTCAAAAATAAATAAACGTTAAAAAAAATTTTTTTAAAAATAAAGTGCAAAGCCCTGAGGCCACAACAGGCTTGTCACTGCCATCACACACAAGTGCTGGTCTCAGGGACAGGGGATGAAGCCCCGTGTCACAAGACAGCACGCTAGGCGTTTTAGGTCCTGGCGGTACAGCCTCTTGCTGAAATCAATCTTAGCTGTTGAGTTCAACCGTATGCCGAGTGCTCCCGCTGAATCAGTGAACCTGGGGGCTCTTGGGGAACCCCCCCACAGCTGAAGCGTTCCACTCCAGCCCCCCACTAAGCTATCACAAAAGCTCTGAGCACTGAATTTCCTCTCTGTAGCAAGGACTTACCCATAACAGTGAATGTGTCATCACCACGACATCTCTCTGGATTCTTAAACCACATGCCATCTACATCTGGCGACCTGGTGCCCAGCACTAAGTCCGTACACAGCAGACACATGACAAGGCTCACCAGTGTTTGCCGTGGAGATACTTGAATCAACCAGCAGACTCGCGGACGAAAAGAGCACACAGGGCAAGGAAGCCTTCGGTAAAAAGCAGCAGGTGCATGTGAGGAGGCAGTTTCGCTCACGGTAAACTCGCGGCCCTCGGGTTTCCAAGGAAAAGCTCACCAGCAAGCCCACGAAGCCACAGGGCTCTGGAGGGTATTTTACCCTTTACAAAACTACTGCAGTGTCAGAGAGGCTGACGTGACAGCAGGTAATATGATCAGCACAAACCCTGCTCGCTGGGAACATAATTCTGTTGGCAATTTATATCAAAGCCCAAGAAGCCGACGGATTTTGATTTGCTTATTCATTGTAGGCAGACAATCAATTAAGCTGGCAGGAGAAAGATGAAAATGACCCACAGAATCTTAAGTAGAATGAAGCTGATAATCCATTACAATTTACGGCCAATAAACAGATAAAGGGGAAAGTATCATGACAGTTTGATTGGATTTGCCATTAGTCTTATCTTCTTGCAAGAGGGCTAAGGACTGAGTGAGAAAACCCGATCCAAGGTTTCTGACGGGAGGTCATGGTGACTTCATTACACGCAGGACGGAGGCAAAGGAAGCAAGTGACAAAGCCCAGGACCGTCCACAGTGCCTTCTGTTCAAACTCGGAGACCCAGGTGCACAGAACAGAAAGGAGTGTGGTCAGTGGGACAGAGCCGGCTGGGGGAGAAAGGCGGCTTTATCACCCCATCAGTCGAGTCAAACCCCAAAACCGTAAACTGCCGAGATTGGCTTTAGGCGCATAGACTCGCTGCCCCTGCTGCTAAGAGGTCCCACCTCCACCCCATGCAAATGACCGTGGTCTGAAGGGGGTAAGTTGTACGTGTGCAGGCGTCATCAGCAGTCGGCGTGGTTGTGAGGGGCTCAGGCTTGGAGCCAGGCCCACCTGCCCTAAATCGCGGCTCCCCACACAGACAGAGTGGCCTGGAGAAAGTCAGGGGAGCCTCCTAAGGCTCAGTGTCCTTGCTAGCAACAGAGGGGCGGCAGGAAAAGCCCCTCCAGGCATGCACACAGGCTCAGCAGCCCACCCACCACCAGCAGACACCCAGCCTGCGCTGGACGCTCGCAAACCGCAGCCCCGCAGAGCCCAGCATCTGGTGCTGTGTGACAAACAGCGTGTGCTCCACAAGCTTTGTTCAGTGAATGGGGAGATCCACACATCCTCCTGTCCACTGCCACCGACGGTAAATAAACCTCTGCTACAGTGAACAAATCAGGAGACTACAGATGCCGGCGAGGATGTGGAAAAACAGGAACCCTCTTGCACTGCTGGTGGGAATGCAAACTGGTGCAGCCTCTTCGGGAAACAGTGTGGAGGTTCCTCAAAAAATTAAAAATAGATCTACCCTATGACCCAGCAATAGCACTGCTAGGCATTTCCCCAAGGGATCCAGGAGTGCTGATGCAGAGGGGCACTTGTACCCCAATGTTTAGAGCAGCACTCTCAACAATAGCCAAGTTGTGGAAAGAGCCTAAATGTCCATCAACTGACGAATGGATAAAGAAGATGTGGTTTATATATACAATGGAATACTACTTGGCAATGAGAAAGAATGAAATCATGCCATTTGCAGCAAAGTGGATGGAACTGGAGGGTATTATGCTTAGGGAAATAAGTCAGAGAAAGACAGATAGCATATGTTTTCACTCTTATGTGGATCCTAAGAAATTTAACAGAAGACCATGGGGGAGGGGAAGGGGGAAAATAGTTACAAACAGAGAGGGAAGGAGGCAAACCATCAGAGACTCTTAAATCCAGAGAACACACTCAGGGTTGATGCGGGGGGGGGGGGGTGGGGGGGGGGGGGTGGGGAGAGTGGGGAAAGTGGGTGATGGGCATTGAGGAGGGCACCTGTGGGGACGAGCACTGGGTGTTGTATGGAAACCAATTTGTCAATAAATTATACTTAAAAAATAAATAAATAGGGCACCTGGGTGGCTCAGTCGGTTAAGTGGCCGACTTGGGCTCAGGTCATGATCTCGCGGTCCATGAGTTCGAGCCCCGCATCGGGCTCTGTGCTGACAGCTCAGAGCCTGGAGCCTGTTTCAGATTCTGTGTCTCCCTCTCTCTCTGACCCTCCCCCCATTCATGCTCTGTCTCTGTCTCAAAAATAAATAAACGTTAAACAAATTTTTAAATAAATAAATAAATAAATAAATAAAAGTAAACCTCCGTGAGCCTTCTGGGAGCACGTCTGAGTATTTCAGCAGGTGTATGAGTTCATGCCACAGAGTGCTGGGCTGACTGGTCGCACGAACCCACACACCTTGAGAACGGTGTTTGTAAATGCATGTGACACAACACACACAGAACGGTTATACTGAAACCATCAAATACGTTTAGTCATGAGGTAGTAACGCAGGAGGCTTGTTACCACATCACGTGTGTGATCCACTGACACTAACTTCAAAGCATGGATGAGCTCGCTCACTCACGCTAAGGCAACAACACTGACCTGATATGAGCAGCTCTCTCCTGTCCCTACTGGTGAGAGGCCACAGTGCTGTCACCTACGCTGGGGTGTGTTGCCTACGCTGATACTTCCAGGAAACGTAAATGCCCATCAGAAGCAACTGAAACAGGCTTCCTATTCGAGCCTACGGGGCCACGCGAGCCCTTACCTGCCAGCCCGTGAGGGTCCACACACCCCGTTAAGAACCTCTGCTCCAATTACAGTATGACGTCTTCATGCTCCCGGAAACGTTTCACAGGATGTGAACACGCAGCTTTGTGTCCCATCTTCCTTCACGTTTTTCACGAACGTTACCACAAAATCGTAGGTATCCACCAGGGTCCCGGGAGCTGCACGGAAAGGTGGGGGCAGCAAGAAGAAAGGGGCACCAGCCTCGGACCCGGGCGGACAGCTATGCAATCTCAGATTCCACATCTGCAAATGCAGGGATCAAAACAGGTGGTGTCCGTGGGGGGCACTGCGGGGTGCTCCTCAGAGGGCGTCTGTGACACGTGGCAAGGTCTTCAACGACCCCTCACGCCTCACTCTGTGTTTTAGAAAAAGAGCCGAATTACGTGGATGACAGACAGATGCAACACACACACAGGACGTCAGGGCAAGTTTCCGGTAACACGCCCACCTCACAAAACCCACAAAAGGGGAGGCTCCAGACGCGGATTCCTAGAAACGGTTTCTATGTTAAAGCTACCGAAGTATCGGCCGCCACGCTCCCTCACTAGCGGCTCACCCAACGAAACAGCATTTCTTAGAAGTCTCTACGCAGCCAAGGCCTTTGAGATTTACATGGACATTAGGAACGGACATCCCTTTGGAAAACTACCGCCTATCCTACCAAGCGTCTTGATGGTTTTTACTGACGGACATTTAGCAAGACCAGCAGCTCCTCTGAGTGTCGCTGTAAACAAAAATAACACGGCAGCCAGTATGTTACAAACAAACCTCTTACGATATGTGCTCGAAGTATTTCCAAACCTGCTGAAGGCCCTGGAGGAAGCGAACATACAAAGATGCAGGACGTGTGCAGAAAGACGAGCTTTACCACGGGAGGGCTGCCAACTCCACTTCCCAAGGGTGATCATGAACTGCAAACACATGAACTTAAAGGGGGAGGGGTGGGGGCGTGGCTCCACCAGTCAAGCATCCGACTCTCGGTTTTGGCTCAGGTCATGACCTCTCAGTTTGTGGGTTCAAGCCCCACATCATGCTGTCAGCACAGAGCCTGCTTGGGATTCTCTCTCTCCTTCTCTCTCTGCTCCTCCCTGCTTGGGCTCGCTCGCTTTCAAAAATAAATAAATAAACTCAAAAAAAAGAGTAATCAGAAACCTAACCAAAGAAGGAAGACTCTCTCGTCACTGAGCCGGCACCAGATATCCTGGGCTGCTGCAAAATACAATAAATAAATGCATCCAGCCCAACTAATCACTTAAGGGAGTGGAAGAAAGGGCACAGGAGTCAGTGATTGACTCCCTCCAGCTTTGAAATTAAAACCTTGGCTGGGTCACCAAGATTAGTTTTAATATATGCATTTACACTTGCCTACAGTGGAAAGCCACTGTCCTGTGACAATCTCCACCCTATTGGTTTTTTTTTTTTTTTAAGGCAAGGAGAAAGTTGGAAAAAAAATTAATAATAAGAGTAAGTTCCAGAAATGTGTCCTGAGAACCAAGTGGGGCATAAACTTATAAACCTTTTTGTGAAGAAAAAAAAAAAAAAAAACAAAAGCCCTTTGGGCTCAAACACAATAGGGGGACTTTAAAAGCTTTTTCATTAGGCTTCCCTCAAATGCAAACATCTGCTGCAGAGAGATACAAAGAAGTCAATATTTTTAAAAATGTTGTTTTGATAAAGAAATGCTTCTGGAGTCTGGAAAGTGTATCTCCTATCATTTGCTCTTATCTCCCAAAAATTTAATAACATGACTCTGTAAATTCTCTCTTCGCAAAGAAATGTGCTAATGGTATAAACCTTGGTTATTTCAAGGATGAAAAGATAGTAAAAGATGACACTGCATGAGAAAAAAAACTGTTACCAAGTTTTGTTCACTTATCTCTGAACTCCTTAAAGAGAACAAAAATGATGTTTAACGATCGCTTTAGCATCACCAAGACAGGTTTTGTTCATCGCTAAGCCACACCACCCTACAGCACTACAGCACTGTGGGAATATGTCAGTATTACGGTAACAGTGGTCAGTGCCACAGTATTTAAAATTTCATGCTGCTGTAAGATCATTTTCAAAATAGATAAAGCCTGGGGCACCTGGGTGGCTCAGTCGGTTGAGCGTCCGACTCTGGCTCAGGGCGTGATCTCATGGTTTGTGGGTTCGAGCCCCGCGCCGGCCTCTGTGCTGACAGCTCAGAGCCTGGAGCTGCTTCGGATTCTGTGTCTCCCTCTCTCTCTGCTCCTCCCTGGCTTTCTCTCTCTCTCTCTCTCTCTCTCTCTCTCTCTCTCTCCCTCGCTCTCTCAAAAATAAACATTAAAGTAACCTTTAAAAAAAATAGATAAAGCCCAATAATGCACATGTTGGTTTCCGTTGGGAGTCTAATCTCATTGCTTACATATAATAAAAATGCCAGCATCTACCTGGGTTATAAAACAACAAACATATTTCTATATGTGCACACACCCGCTCATATATGTATATATGCAAATATCAAAATGTTCAAATATTAGCTGCCCTATTCTAAAATATTCTTACATACTTATCTTAAGCTTTCCCCGAAACAGTAAAAACAATGTAACTTAAAAAATTCAATTAAATTAATTAATGGTAGAATGAGTCTTTCAGGATGGCAACAGCCAACATTTTACTTCTACAAGCAACAGGTTAAAAGTTTAAAACAACTGCTGACCCAAATTCTTCATCACCTCCTTTCAGGAAATCAACCCCATCTGGAGAAGTAAGACAGTTTGATCAAGACAATATCCCACTGACAGAGGATAGCAGCCACTTTAAAGAGTGACAGACAGGGGCGCCTGGGTGGCTCAGTCGGCTGGGCGGCCGACTTCGGCTCAGGTCATGATCTCGCAGTCCGTGAGTTCGAGCCCCGCGTCGGGCTCTGTGCTGACAGCTCAGAGCCTGGAGCCTGTTTCAGATTCTGTGTCTCCCTCTCTCTCTGACCCTCCCCCGTTCATGCTCTGTCTCTCTCTGTCTCAAAAATAAATAAACGTTAAAAAAAATTTTTTTAAACCTACCCACAAGGAAAACTCTAGGTCCACATGGTTTCAATGAAAAGTTTTACCAAATATCTAAGGTAAAAGACTTCAAAGTGCACAGAAACTATTCCAAAGTAAGTAAAAATCAGCAACTTACGACTCATTTTATGAGGCTGGCACAAATGTAACAGTAAATCCCAGCAAGGAACATAGGAGAACCAATTACAAGCCGCTGTCCCCCATGGGGCATGGACAAAATAATCCTGAACAAATAAAAGCCTATGAAAAGGTCAAGAGAACTCGTACAAATTGAGCCACACCCAAAAAATGCAAATCTGAGATTAGAAAACGCATGAATATCCACCAGAGTAACAGACTAAAGGAGAAACGGCACAGCTGACCCATGAATGATGCAGACGCGAGCTGCACGGTCCACCCGTACACGGAGTTTCTCATAAACAAGGTAACCATTCTGTACATGTATTTTCTCTATTTTATGGTTTTCTTAATAATATTTTCTTTTCTCTAGGTTACTTTAAGAATACAGTGCATGAGGGGCGCCTGGGTGGCTCAGTCAGTTAAGCATCCGACTTCAGCTCAGGTCATGATCTCACGGTTCGTGAGTTCGAGCCCCGCGTCGGGCTCTGTGCTGACAGCTCGGAGCCTGGAGCCTGCTTCCGATTCTGTGTCTCCCTCTCTCTCTGTCCTTCCCTGACTTGTGCTCTGTCTCTCTGTCTCTGTCTCTCTCTCTCTCAAAACAAACATTACAAAAAATTTTTAAAAGAATAGAGTGCATGATACACAAAATACAAAACACGTGTTAATCCACTGTGTTGTCAGTAAGACTTCTGGGCAACAACTCGCTGTCAGCAGTTAAGTTTTGGGGAGTCAGAAGTTATATGTGGATATTTGCGTGGAGGGTTGGCAAGGGCCAAAAGACTGTACTACAATTCCAACAGACAAATAAAAACCATTTGTAAAAATTTAACATCCATTCAGGATTTTTTAAAGTACTTAGCAAATTAGGAACAGAAAGGAACTTTCAAAACAGTATTTTATGGTGACAAGAAACCACACAAATGTGCCCACGGACAGCACTTCTTTTCACTAAAATAAGAAAATGAAAAAAAAAAAAAAGCTTAAGAAATAGATTCCAGGTGCTTAAAATCAGGTAAAAGGTATAACAGGGTACAGCTTCAGAAGATAACATGCCAGAACACGCGGCTGTTCTGTGTGCATGGTGCACACACACCCCCACCTGAGCCACCTGCCCCGGAGCTGAACTCTGGGGACTCCACCCAGGACCCCCTTCCCTCTCCTTCCAGCAACGTGTCCATTTGACCAAGATCAAATGCAGGGAGACAGTGGGGTTGGGGTTTCACGACCCTGTGCCCTCCCCGTGGGCAGTGGGTTGGCATTGTTCAGGTTCCAAACAAATTTTGAGTTGTTCAAAATGGTACCAACCACCGTGACTGCTACCTACAGCTCCCTTCGGACGCATGCACCTCTCTCCCTCCAGCCGGACCAAGCAGTGGTTTCCTGGAAGCCTGCCACAAAGTGCTCCGTGGCCCCCTTCACCGGACCCCTCAGCCACCCCACACAGGGTGCCGTCTGTCTCCCAGGCAACATTCACGGGCATAACCCCTCACCAAGAAGAACGAGACCAACGGATGGACTTGAGCAAACAGGAACGTCTGCTCATTAAAATGAACTGTAGAGAATGTGGAATGACAGACCCAAACGGGGAAAATAAATTTGTATCACACGTAAGCGACACAAGGTTTGAGTCCAAAGTATTAAGAACTCCTTTTTTTTTTTTATTTACTTATTTATTTTGAGGGAGAGAGAGAGAGAGAGAAGAGAGGATGTGCAACAGAAAGAGGGAGAGAGAGAGAATCCCAAGCAGGCTCCAGGCTCTGAGCTGTCAGCACAGAGCCCGACGTGGGGTTTGAACTCACAAACCGTGAGATCATGACCTGAGCCAAAACCAAGAGTCAGACGCTTAACCAACTGAGCCATCCAGGCGCCCCGAAAGCATTAAGAATTCCTAAAAAATCAGCAATATAAAGATAACCAAAAAGAGAAATTGACAAAACTCTTCAAGAAGTACTTACCTCAACAGGAAATACATATGGTCAACAAACATAAAAAACATCCAATCTCGGGGCGCCTGGGTGGCTCAGTCGGTTAAGCGGCCGACTTGGGTTCAGGTCGTGATCTCGAGGTCCGCGAGTTCGAGCCCCGCGTCGGGCTCTGTGCTGACAGCTCAGAGCCTGGAGCCTGCTTCAGAGTCTGTGTCTCCCTCTCTCTGACCCTCCCCTATTCATGCTCTGTCTCTCTCTGTCTCAAAAATAAATAAATGTTGAAAAAAAAATTTTTTTTAAAATCCAATTTCATTAGAAATCAGAAAAACAAAAGTTAAATGAGAGATGACTTCACAGCCAAAAGACTGGCAAAAATATTTCAATCTGACCATGTCACCTACTGCCCAGGACTGAGGAAACCAGCCCCTGACACAGGGCCAGTGGGACTGAGCCAACCAGTTAGCATCAGTTCACGATGCTGCAAACAGTCTTCCGCAGGATGGGGGCCACAGACGTGCACGCTCAGGGACCCGAGGACCCTCCCTGCAGAATCCTCGTTGGAGTAACAGACCTGCAAACAGTGCACATGTTCACGCAGAGGAGAAGGGAGAAACAAATAGGGCCACGTTCACATAGTCACGAAACCGCAATCCCCAACAAACGAAGCACCGCCGAGCTACTAATGAAAGAGAGGCAAAGACGACAGTTCTGTGAATACAAACTTCAAATACTTATAAAACTAAGCAGTGTTTCCTCTGGGGAATAGAAACATTGTTAGTGAAATTATTTTTTAAAGTGTCTTTTTAAAGGCAACAGATTACCTCTATGAGGCTCGAAGAACCAAGCCCCAGAGAGAACTTCAAATGAAATCTTGAAGGGTTTTCATCATAGTTATTTTTCGGAAACAATTTTAAATGAGAAAGAATGCTACTGCCCCTGCAAAAAACGTCTTAACGACCGAAAGCCTGGCGTCAGTCCCTACATGAGAACCTAACACCAGTTAGAGGGGAGCACAGGTTTCCACCGTTCTGATTTCTTTCATGATGTATCACCAGCAGGAAACATTGTTAACATCCGAACAGGTGATGCTGCAAGTTCTGCCTCTGTTCAAAGCACGATGCTAACTAGCTTCCCAGGCACCACTCAGGGAGATCAGCCGAGGCAAACGGAACTCAAGCACAGGAAGAGAAACCAGAGTGGAAAGGGGTGGGCCGCATGGCACGGTTCCTCCAGGGTTCCGAAAACCGCCCACGGCCAGCGGCTGCATCCTGGCCCGTCTGGGGACGGTCCCCTTGCGAGGTGGGCACTTAACACGTGCAAGATCAGTGCCTCGCGACCAGGTCCCCAGTGGAGACGGACTGTGGGGAGCCGGGAAAATCTGTTTGCGACGACTGGGGTCTTTACCGGAATTTAAAGAGCAGGACCAGAGATGTCAGGTTTCCAGTAATGCCCAGGACATTCCTGCACAACACAGGACGTTCCTGCCTCACACCCAACTTTGAAATGTTCTGCCAGCCACTCATGAAAGTCAGTCAACCAAATGCACAATTAGCTGAGCTAGAACTTGGCTCTGCCATTAAAGAAGAAAAAAAAAAAATACTTGTTATGATGCAGGCTCATATACATACAAGTAGGACTGCAGTCCTGTTTGAAGATTTAAGCGTCGTTTTTTGTTGTTGTTGTTTTTACTATTTTGGAAAACCATTTCATGGTGGATAAAACGTTAACATGGTATTAGAGCTGTCAAAACAGCTATATTTATAGGGATTCTCCAGACATACGACCTACCCCCATGTAGCCCTTCCCTTTAAATGTCAACTATAAATGTGCCATTAACATTTACTTGAATATAAAACAAATGCATCCATTTTCAGCATACACAAGCACCTGCTGTTTTCATTAAGTCATTGACTGTGGTCATACCTAAGCATATACTTATTAAAATACGTATTATTCTATTATTATAAAGTATTTTCCTTTGTTTCACCTTTATATTAGAAGTGGGCATTACATCAGTATTTAATCACGTGTATAGGAAAGTTACATTAGCTACAGATTCCTTCCCAGCATTACGAAAAGAATGCAGCGAAATACTTATTTGGCAACAAAAACTACTTATTTGGCAAGCATTGAATTACTACCGGTTTGAGACCATCCTCCATCTCGTGTGGCCACGCAGCTCCTCTCTACTCACAGCTAGACTTGCCTGGATTACTAATTGTCACCAGCATGCTTACAGACACATCTTAAACACATTCCTAACAGGTTGCATACACAAAAAATACTGTATTATTCAGCTTGGTGTAGTAGAAATACGACTGATAGAATCAGGAACCTGTGCTGCGAGCGGGAGTCCGGCACAGGCATGGACGGACCCAAGAAGGCAAGGCACGGCACTCGCGGCTCTCCCTCTGGGCCATTTCTCAGCACCGTGGCTGCACCAGAGCCATCTGGAGGGCTGATACTTCCCTCCGGGACCAAGGGTAGATGTTCTGCTGCTTGAACTAGAAGTGGGGGTTCCCCAAGCTCTGTCCCCCGGGTGATACCTGAACCCAGTGCGTACGCAGCAGTCACACACATAGTACTTCAGGTGTAAGTAATGAAGTCATCGCTCTGAGCCAGTAGCACCTGCCTTCTGCCAGCATCTGTGACACGCTAGCTAACAGACAACTCTTATCAGCGTGTGAGAAAGTACAAGCAAATGCCAGATCCAACCATGAGGTCCAAGCAATTTGCTTACGCTTCACAATCTCCCAATCCATAAAACCGGGAACATGCTACATAAATCATACACGTAGTGTGTCTACCGCAGTGTCGTGACAGAACACGAAGCCACAATCACCAAAGCGTTCCCTGCTACTTAAATGAATGCTTCTGGGGCGCCTGGGCAGCTCAGTCGGTTAAGCCTCCGGCTTTGGTTCAGATCACGATCTCACAGTTCGTGGGTTCAAGCCCTGCGTCGGGCTCTGTGCTGACAGCTCAGAGCCTGGCACCTGCTTCAGATTCTGTGTTTCCCTCACTCCCTGCCCCTCCCCCACTCATGCTCTCTGTCTCTCAAAAATACATAAACATTAAAAAAATAATGCCTCTAATTTGGAAGCAGGACTTTTCAGAGTAAATTCACACATCATTTGTCAGATCAACTCTAGAATGAGAGCAAATACAAATGAGGAAAGTAAAAAAAAAAAAAAAAAAAAAAAGGATTAGAAGACAACCTAGGAGGTCATCTTAGGACCTTGGAGTACAAAAACACTTATTAAACAGCATAAAAAGTAATGCTAGCTTACCAAAAAAGATAATTTAATTGTATTAAAATTGCAAATGACTTAATATATTATTCAGAAAGTGAAAATCACAATGGCAAAAAAATGGAATCAAAGATAGATTTACAGAATATATAAACTATTACTACATAATTTTTCTAAAAACCTAAAGACAACTCATTAGAAAAATGGGTAGAACATTTGAATAAGCATCTTGAAAATGAGTCAAACAGCCAAAAAACATATATAAAGGTGCTAAACTTCATTAGTCATCAAAGAATGCAAATTAAAACTATAATAAAGTACCATCATAAGCTCCCCAGGATGCCTGAAATGAAAAGCACAGAAAATACTGAGTTGGCTAAAATCAGAAGCAGGAATTACCAAATCCTGCTGACGGAAGTATTAGCTGGTAAAACCACCTTGGAAAACTGGAAATTTCTATTCAACCTGAACACAGGCAAACCTAGGAACTGGCCCATTCCAGGAATGCACCAAAGAAATGCAAACATATGTTCACCCGGCGACAGACAAAACGATGCTCAAAGCAGCACTACCCATAACAGACAAAACCTGTAAGCCAACCAGTATCCACCAACAAGAGAAATAAGTAGTGAAAATTCACACGATAGAATACTATACAGCAATGAGGGTAAGCAGTCTAGAATTAATACAACACAGCTAAATGTTAAGTGGGGAAAAGCAAATAAAACAGAAAATATTCTAGATTTATCGTAGGAATGAAGCTTGGTTTAATATCCAGAATTAAATAATGTAACACACCATATCAAGAGAATAAAGGACCAAAACACATGGTCATCTCAATGGACAGATGACAAAATTCAACATTCTTCATGTTAAAAACACTGAACTGGGCTCCTGGGGGGCTCAGTCGGTTAAGTGTCTGACTTCAGCTCAGGTCATGATGTCACAGTTCGTGAGTTTAAGCCCCACGTCGGGCTCTGTGCTGACAGCTCGGAGCCTGGAGCCTGGAGCCTGCTTCGGATTCTGAGTCTCCCTTTCTCTCTCTGCCCCTCCTCTGCTTGCACGCTGTCTCTCTCTCTCAAAAATAAATAAACATTAAAAAAATTAAAAAGAAAACAGTGAACAAACTAGACATAGAAGGTAGTTCCCTCAACCTGATAAAGGGAAGTTACGAAAACTCAAAAGACTGACCGCTTTCCCCCTTAGATCAAGAACAAGGTAAGTCTGTTCTCACCACTTCCATTCAAACAGGACAATTAACTAAGCAAAAGATACAACAAATACACACATTGGAAAGGAAGAAGTGAAATTATCTGTCAGTGGGTGACACAATTTCTACAAAAAGAAAAGCCTAAGAAATCCACTTTTTAAAATGTTAGGATGGGGCACCTGGGTATCTCACTCAGTCGGTTAAGCCTCAGACTTTGGCTCAGGTCATGATCTGACGGTTCGCGAGTTCAAGCCCTGCATCGGGCTCTGTGCGACAGCTCAGACCCTGGAGCCTGCTTTGGATTCTGTGTGTCCCTCTCTCTCTGTCCCTCCTCCGTTCATGCTGTCTCTCAAAACAAAATAAACATTTTTTTTTTAACTTAGAATGAGTTTAGTACATTACAGGATATAAGATAAATCAACAAAAATCAATTGTATTTCTGTATACTTGTAACAATCAGTTAAATAAAATCAAGAAAACTCTACAATGGCATCTAAAAGAATAAAACACTTTGGAATAAAGTTAATAAAAGAAGTGCAAAACTTACACTCTGAAAACTGTATGACATTGTTGAAAAAAACAAGAATCTAAATCAATAGAAAGGCATCTCATGTTCACAGATCAGAAGACCTAATATTTACAATATGGAAATGGATCTACATTTTAAATGGCATCACTGTCAAAATCTCAGATGACGCCTTTGCAAAAACCGATAAACTGATCTTAAAATTCATATGGAGTTACACATGACTCTGAACAGCCAATCTTGGGACTGAACAAAGCAGAAAGACTCACATATCTAATTTTAAAACTTACTACAAAGTCCTATGAAGTACCCAAAACAGTGTGAAGCTGCCATAAGAGAGACTTATAGATCAATAGAACAAAATTGAGAATCCAGAAACAAAGCCATATATTCAGGGTCAACTGATTCTCAACAAAGGTTCTAAGACGATTCGGTGAGGAAAAATAGTCTTTTCAACAAATGGGGACAAATGGATCTCCACATGTCAAAGAATAAGGTTACCCTTGTACAACATACAAAAATTAATTCAAAATGGATCTAAGACCTAAAGGCAGAAGTAAACAAAATATAAACCTCCTACAAGAAAACACAGTACAAATCTTCATGGCCTCAACTAGGCAACGTTTTCTTAAATACGACACCAGAAGCACAAGTAATGAAAGAAGAAAACAGATAAACTGGGCATCATCAAAATAAGATCTCCTGTGGTTCAAAGAGCATATCAAGAAAGTGAAAAAGATAATTCACGAAACAAGGTAAAAATCTGCAAACCATGAATCTGATAAGGAACTTGTTTCCAAAATATATAAAGAGCTCCTTCACCTCAAAAAGAAACCACCTAGTTTAAAAACAGGCAAAGGATGTAAATATTTTACCAAACAAGACATACAAACAACCACCAAGCACATGGAAAGATGCTCGACCTCGTTAGCCATCAGAAAACCACAGATGTGGGGCGTCTGGGGGGCTCAGTCAATTAAGCATCTGAACTTCGGCTCAGGCCATGATCTAGAGGTGAGTTCGAGCCCCGCATCGGGCTCTGTGCTGACAGTTGGAGACTGCTTCAGATTCTGTGTCTCCCTCCCCCCACTCACTCGCTCTCTCTCGTAAAAATAAATATTAAAAAAAAATTTTTTAAGAAAAAAAAAAACACAGATGGGAACAACAAGGAGATAAGTGTGACAGGGATGTCGAGGAATGGGAACCCGCACAGCCAACGGCCGGAATGTAAAATGGCACTGCACTTTGGAAACCAGTCTGGAAATCCACAGCTAGGTGCACAGCCAAGAGAGTAAAGATGCACGTCCGCACAAAAACTCTCCACACGAATGTCGGCAGAATTACTCAGAATAGCCAAAAGGTGTATACCCACCTAAAGCTTAGCGACTCGTGACTGGATAGATGAAACGCGACAGTCGTACAACTGAACGCCATCCCGTCACGAACACAAAGGAAACGCACGCTGCCAAGTGGGAAAACCCCGACAACACTGTGCTAAGTAGGAGGCGGACACAAAGACCACGTCTCCTAGAATCACCTTCGTATCAAAAGTCCAGAAGGCACATCAGTGAGCAGGAGGACGGGAGGGGGGCGGGAGGGGGGCGGGAGGGGGACGGCTAAGGGGCGTGCCGTTTCTTCTCTGGGTAATGGAAGGGTTCTGAAGTTGACTGTGGTGACGTGCCACATCTCCACGAATATACTAAAAGCCAGTGACCTGTGGCCTTTAAAGAGGCTCGTTGTGTGGGATGCGAAATAGATCTGAACCGAGTTGAAGTGAATCACTCGTGATTCCGGGCACGTGAAGGTCACACATAAACAACGCTCTTGTATGCTGTTGGCAGTCAGCCCAATGGTGGCCGTCGGTGGGAGAGGAAGAGTGTAACGTCAGCGCCGAGGAAGGGGCTCGAGGGAGCCTCGTGCGCTCTGGGAATATTCCACTTGCCGAGGCAGTTGCTGATCGGAAGGGCTCGTTCCCTTCACGAAAATTCAGGGACCTGTAAACTTAAGAACGTACCATTTTCTGAAGATACACTGTACTTCCATCAAAGGTTCCTTTTTAGAAAGGTAAGCAGACTCAGACAAGGGCCAGCCCTGTCACTTCTACCGAGTTCCTCTTCCTGACCTCTGGACGCACCTCCTTCTAATTCACTGATCCCCGTGGACAAGCCAAAGATGCGTGAGCATCCAACCTGCACCACAAAGTGACAAAAAACTTTAAACAAATGAGAAATATGGATGAATACTCAGCATCAAATGCCTACACCAACTGGAACCCGTAACTGTCAAACCCTCTTTAAAGTCATTTGGATCTGACGCACCGAAACCCATTACCAAAGTTTTAAGACATTTCCTCTACCAAATAATCCACTAAAACAGGTCTAAAACAATCCAGGTGAAAATCAATGTTTAAATATATTTTTAAAATAAAGTTCCAGATATTGAAAGCTCTTATTTGTTTTTAAAAGAACACATATGAAAGACATACAGACGTTATACCGCAAGGGTATAAGGGACTGGAAATATCACAAGGCTACTGGGTTTTAAAGCTTCCATATGAAAATGCATTAATGCCCTGTTACAAACAGATGTGTGGGAAACACAGCAGCATACTTTTCACCATGCCCCAAATCCCCACACCAAAAGATACAAAGTAACAAGTTAGCCAACAGGCACTCATGAACACCATTTGCAAGGAAACTGCACCAGGAGGCAGCCCCAAGAAGCGCAAAACTCAAATAGGGAAAAGCACCGATGCTGAGAGGAGCCGCAGGGACAGGAAGCCAAGCCAGTGGGCACTCCCTGCACACGTAGGGGGCCAGCCCAGGCACAGGGGCACGCCCTGCAAACGTGGCAGGTCAATCTGGGCACAGGGGCACTCCCTACAAATGTGGGGGGCCAGCTGGGCACAGGGACGCTCCCTGCTGATATGGGGGGGCCAACCCAGGCACAGGGACACTCCCTGCTAACGTGGGGTTCCAGCCCAGGCACAGGGCACTCCCTGCTAATGTGGGGGTCCAGCCCAGGCACAGGGGCACTCCCTGCTAATGTGGGGGGCCAGCCCTAACACACAGCCACTGCAACAGAAGGGATCCACCCAACCCCAACAGCCAGGGAGCAGGGGGTCTCAGGGCACAGCCCCTACACTCCAGAGACTGGTCCGCAGAACCTCCCCTCCAGGACAGGGCCCCACAATCAAAACTGAGCAGGATGGGGAAACTGAGGCTAAGGGAAGAGAAGGTACAGATCAAATTGGGGAACGGAAACAGAGCCAAGAAACCTCAGAAATCACGCTGTTGTATTTTTAACTCCACATGCAAACAACAGCAGGCAGAGCTCATGGGGTGAGAAAAGCCTCCTTCAGACGCTCAGCAAAAGCCAGGTGACAAAAATGAGCAGTGGAAAAGCATCAAGGTCAGGCCCGACAACGTTATTGTAAGGGGCAAAGGAGCAGTATCTCAATAAAACTGAAAAAATAATTCGTTTTTTTAAAAAAGGAACAGAATGACACCCCCACACAATGACAGCACCAGAAACGCAGGCCCACAAAGTAATTCAAACCCACCACCCACTATGCTAAACACGTTATAACCCATTAAGAAAGTGATATGACACATAAAAGAACAGGCAAATCAAAATTAGAAGAACTTAGGAATGAGGAGACAGAAATACATGATAGTTCATTTCAGAAAACCATGAATCTAGAAACAAGAATAAATAAACATAATAAATGATGCATTGAGAGAGGTGGGAAGAAAAGGAAACTTTAAAACAAAAAGGGAGTTCCAAATATTAAAGGCAGGCAAAGAAAATGCAAAAAGAGGGACAACAGAAGTCTGCAAAAATGAAAATTAAAGCCATGGAACAGACATAATTCATGAAAAGTTTACTGAATTTAACCAAAAAACGGGTTTGGCTACATATTGAAAGAACCAGAGAAACCGACTCAGAACAGCTAATGCCACGATATATAATTCCATCATGGAACACTGAGAACACTAAAGCCCTCTGGCATCTGGACAGAAAGATAAGCGACTTGGAAAGGAAAGAAGATTCTGGGCCAGCGGCCTCCACAACAGCACCACCAGTGGAGGAAAGTGGAATAACACTGTAACACCTCCGGGGGGGGGAAAAAGTAAACAGATGCCCACTTTTATCTCCAGCAAAACTGCCCTCCGGGTATAAAGGACTCAGGAAAGCCGAAAGCCGGTAGCGACACGGACTAGCTCGAGGATTGTAGTTTCCGTGAGCTTCCTGCTGGACAAGGTGCTGCAGGAAATCACGACCGGAGAGAGTGAGGCAAAGATAGGCAGCCAGAAGTAGCACGTGACGCGGAGAACAAAGACGGAAGGAGGGTGGGAAGAATACACGGTTTAATGGACAGGTGTGCCGACAATACTCGCCATCTAAAATGGAGAAAAGCGAGAGCTTATGAAAAAGACTTTCAGTGGTGTTTGGCAGTCACGATGGTGGTGGTGTTCACCTTGTTGTTTTAATGCTGCTGTATGTACGGCATGAGGTATAGTAGATACTGAATTATAGGTGATTCTAACTGTCATCTCCTGTGCTCTTGGAAATCAGGACTCTCGGCATGGAAGAAAACAGATACATGTGCAATACAGAAGAGGCGTACTAAAAATTCCAGAGTCCTGAACTTGAATTTTAAGTCTCAGTACGAGTACACAGGGAGTCTATCATTACAACTTAACACATTCGTCCTAGCTTTGCCCCTGCAAACCTGAAATGACTAACCTGTAACAACAGGCATCCTGAGAAGACAGTATTCTCGAAATGCCACTTTCCCTAAAAAAAAAGGCTCCTTAGACACTGGCTAATTCCAAGTCTGGGACGGAAAAGGGACAGTATGAACATCCATCAAAGACTACAGAGCTAGGTATTTACCCAAAGAATGCAAGGACACTAATTCCAAGGGGCACCTGCACCCCTGTGAATACAACAGCACTTTCAACAACAGCCAAACTCTGGAGAGAATCCAAATGCCCATCGACTGATGAGTAGATAAAGACGATGTGCTGTATATACCACGTATGTATATACAATGGAATATTACTCAGCCATCAAAAAGAGTGAAATCCTGACATTTGCCAGGACGTGGATGGATCCAGAAACTATAAGGCTAAGCAAAATAAGTCAAAAAAAAAAGACAAATACCATCTGATTTCACTCCTATGTGGAAATTAAGAAACAAAACAAATGAGCAAAGGGAAAATAGAGAGAGAGGCAAATCAGGAAACAGACTCTTAACTGTACAGAACACACCGATGGTCACCAGACAGGAGGTTGATGGGGGAGGATAGATGATGGAGGTGAAGGGTGCCCCTGTGAGGAGCACCGGGTATGGTGTGGACAGGCAGAATCACTACATCGCACACCTAATATTACACTGTTCACTGGAATTTAAATAAAATTTAATTTTATTAAATTAAATAAAAATTAAATTAAACTAATATTACACTGTTAACTGGAAGTTAAATACAAAGTTAAAGATACAGACTCTGGAGTCGTGTCAAAGGGCTCACAGCCCAACCTGAGGAGGTCCCACTCACCCCAGCCAAAGACGGGGGAGTCCAAGCATCTCTAAACCACAACAACTGAAACACATGACATGTATTTAATCCGTGACTTTATAACATTTCTTAAATGCAAGTTAGTTAACATACAGTGTAGTCTTGGTTTCAGGAGCACAACCCGGTGTTTCATCATTACATACGGCCCCCGGTGCCCATCCCCACAAGTGCCCTCTCCGTGCCCATCCATCACCCAGCTAGCCCGGGCGTGGGATCCAGGCTGCAGGACAGAGTCTGGGTTGAAGGGCCCCAGAAGAGACGTGTAAGAGAGACACAGAGACTTCTCGAGGGAGAACAGGCCAGGGCTCCACTACAGAGTGCAGGACGCACAAGTGGAGGCTGACCTGAGGGACAAAGGAGACAAGCTTACAAGTCAGGACAGTGGCCACTGTGGGCAGAAGGCATGTCACGGAACAAGGAACACAGCAGAGGCCAGAACATCCTGCTAACTGTCTCCATAGGGTAATTCTTCAAACCATATTTCTGCATGTTTATCTTCTGTAGCCTTCACTTTGCCTCTGTCGTTCTGTTCACAGTGTGGTTCCGACAACTTCCTGATCGTTAGGCCATCGGTGGACCTCAAAGCTTTATTGACATGCAACCACATGCACTTCCTATCATACCATTGAGGAGGACAAAGTCTGCACAAGGCCAGTGAAGGGAATGCGAGCTTTCCCAGTGACCCCAGGGCTGCGTACATCATGGCTGGGCATTTCTCAGCGGCTGACGAGACAACGAACCCCAGCTACCGCTCGGCCTAACAGCAGCACCAGCCAGCGGCCCGCTCCTGCTCGGGAAACTCAGCAGCCACGACCACAGCCCCTCCAGCAGTGGCCCCCATCTCCGCTGTGCAAACAAGACCCCTGCTCCCTCTTGGTGACAGTGTTTCATGGCTGTTCTTCTAGGTTGTAAGTGGTCCCTCAGTGCTCACCCCAACTGTGACAGCTAAATACAATAGGTCAACAGATATATATTTTCTTCTTTTACCTTAAGCTTATCAAACACTGTATATTACAAATTAAATGAAATTCCCAAAGATCTCTATTTCATTTGTGTGCGGTGGGTTCACAACCCTCTTTTTTTTCAAGTTCATTTATTTATTTTGAGCGAGAGACAGAGAGCGAGCATGAGAAGGGAAAAGGCAGAGAGAGGGAGAGACAGAATCCCAAGCAGGTCTGAGCTATCAGCACAGAGCCCGACGCAGGGCTCAAACCTATAAACCACGAGATCCTGACCTGACCTGAGATCAAAAGTTGGACGCTCAACCAACTGAGCCACCCAAGCGCCCCCTGCTCTAGAATTTTCAAGGAGGTATCAAACATGCGGATGCCAGGGCCCCACCCCACGACAGGTGAACCAGAATCTGAGTTATCCTGCCCTCACCACGGGACTCCTGAACACGGTTAGGGTTGAGCATCACCAAGGCAGATTCGGGACCACTTTTCCTATTAAAAAATCAGCAACTACTATAAAGTAAGAGCCATAATTAACATCAGACTTCAGCTGGACTTCAGGGTATCTGCACTTTAGTTTGGGGGAGACACAGGGAAGAAGTGCAGGAGGAGAAGGACAAGGAGACGTGACCGTGAGTGTAGCCTAGACCCTACTGAGTATATCTGGGATCCCTCCAGGGGCCTGCATGCGGCTGGCTGTTTCCATCACCCGTCACAACACCATCTCTGCGTGAGGGAAGCTCTCCTAACACATGTGCAACACACACACACACACACACACACACACACACACACACACACACACACACACTGAATTCCCACAGTGTATCTGGCTCTTCTCCAGCAGGGGAAGGAAAGCACACCAGGGGGACGTGGCTCAACCTCAAGCCAACTAAGCAAGTAAAACTCCGTCGCACAGCGCCATGTTCTCAGGGGGAGTGATGATAAACACGCGGCATGCATTTTGCAGGAAGGACCCTCAGACATGCAGATGTTTAAATATTACATTCTCCAGTGTTTTCATTGAGTTTGAGTTTGTAGTCTTGGTCGAAACTGGTGTTTAATAAGTTCAATGAGAAGATTTATGGCGTGTCAGGCGCCAGGGAGAGTGCCAAGGATACAAACACAATCAAGTCCAACTGTTGTCTTCGATGAGCCCGCCCGTCTCATTCTGCGGGAATCCTGGTTCCCAGGGAGCGACAGAGCGACCCCAGGACAAGCTGGTAGAGCTTCAAGGGAAGGCGTCAAAACTTGGAAGCAGCAGCTGGTTCCACAGTGCTCGACAGCATTACAGGAGCCCTATAAACGCTGTAGGCTCACTGCCTCCACTCCCCTGACAGCACCCCCATCTCACAGCCACAAACACACGGCAGACAGGGAGCTGGGGGTTCCTGGAGCTCACACGTACACGTTCGCTCTCGGGTTAACTGAGCCCCACACAGGTCCGGTTCCTCCCCCATGACTCAGAGGAGTCCCTCGGGCACCTGCTGCCTCAGTGCCCATGGGAGCACACGGCCCGGGCACGGCTGGTGAAGGCCCCTCACAGGGACTCCCACAGGGTCCCCTCCCCACACACTGCAGATGAACCTCCCAGCAAGAGGGCTGGAAACACAGCCCACGCGTCCGCGTGTCTGTCTGCACGCCTGCCGTCTGCACTGAGCTCCAGGCAGGACATTAATAAAAGTATATTCAGGGCAAAGGCCTAATCCAAAGTCTCTTTAGTGACGCCACCCACCACCTACACTCCAGCAAACACATTCACCCGTCTAAACAGTTTACACAGTCTAAACGGTGACTGACCAGAGGCCAGACCCCTCACAAGTGGAAACTTCACAACTGTTATCATTCCCAGCGACGTGACAGGTCACAAGACACATCTCGGAATGCCGATGGCTCTGCTGTGAGCGGCAGGACCGAGGGACGGGCATGTCGCACACTGGCCACCCCACAGGAAAGACAGGCGAGGCAGAGGCCGTCCGTCTGCCTCGAGGACTGTGGGTTCCAGGAGCATGAGAACCATGGCATTTAGCTGTGACGCGAGCCGCGTCAAATGACCACAGGGCCGGGCTCCTGCCGTGTGTTCCATTTCCTCCCAGTTAGTGTCTGTGGGGTAACTGTGTCTAAATTTAAGACCAGAGAAAAAAGTTCTTAAGAACAACACAGCTGTTGTGTTACTGGTCTGTTCTGTTGTTACAGATGGTTCTTTAAATCTAGGTGTTTATTTTCTTATGTAAGTACAGACGTATTCGTCCTGCTGGAGACAGAGTCGTCAGAGGAAGGAAACGTGTCCCGAACAAAACGAGAGCAGGTCTGCGGCTAATACACTCACGCGGGAAGTGCATAAACATCGCACGTGAGCACCGTGCACCAGAACGAGTCTGGGGCGTCCTGTGCAGAAGTCGGCCTGTCACAGGGACCGGCTGGCACAGGGAGGAGTGTGTGCGAGCCACAACCACAAACGTGCTGATTATCTTATCGTTCTCTAAGCATCTGAAGAATCTGGCGACTCGACCAAGCATGGAGACAGGAGTTCTCAGTCCAAGCTCACACACGGCAAACCCAAAGTTCCTGGGAAGAACCGGCACCGACCACATCCGGAAATCATACCAAATGACTCCCCGGGAGGAGCCATGGCTTTCTTAGCCGTGCGGGCCAGAAAATGCCCTCTGCCTGCTGCAGGGTCTCCGGGAGGCAGATGTGAGCACGTGGCTCTATGTCACTCATGTGACACACATGGGGAGAAGGCAGTGGGGAGGGGACGCAGTGGCCGGGCGAGGGCGTGGCCAGGGTCCTTTAACATCACCTCGATTTTTCATCTATTTCTCCAGAATGTGTCTGGAGAATGACATTTCAAACCTCACACGCTGCTTAATATACAACAGAAGTAGGGAACACTTTAAGGATTTAAAGAAAAATTGAAATGCTTACGATACTAGCTAATATTTTAAATACATTCCTCATGTCACATGACTACTCACTTGTGTGGACGAAGTTCATCGTATACTAACGGCCCTGATCAGAGATCTTGTGCCTGTCCTCATGGCGCACACACATGTACACACACACACACACACACACACACACACACACACAGATACACACCTGCTCACACAAATAGACATACAGCTGTTCACACAAATATTGACATTCATACACAAGGATACATACCTTCTCACACAAATACACAAACACACAACAGTGAATGTGACAGCCATGCCTGAGTTAATGAAGTCTCAATCTTTAAGTTCTTTAAATCTTTTTTTTTTAATTGAGAGAGAGGAAGACAGAGAGCAGGGATAGGACAGAGACAGAGAGAGAGAGAGAGAGAGAGAGAGAGAGAGAGAGAGAGAGAACCCCAACCAGGCTTCATGCTAAGCGTGGAGCCCGATGTGGGGCTCGATCCCACAATCCTGGGATCATGACCTGAGCTGAAATCAAGAGTGGTAAACTCAACTGAGTCACCCAGGCACCCCCAGTTCTTTAAATATCTTTGGAAAAATAACGTAGAGCACATTTGGGAAGAACCAACAAATAAAACCATCAGGATGATAGTGTTCTAACCCACACAGGCAGGAGAACTCGGGCAACAAGGATATGATTCCAAAGCTGTATTTCTGAAAGCTTTTCTTTCTTTACAGCAATTTGGTAGAGGAGGACAGATCTTTTTTTAAGGCAAAAAGACCCAACTCCTCTAAAGAAACACAAGCTAAAATGCAGATACGCGGCACAGAGCAAGGAAATTTACAACCATTTTTTTAAACTAAAAATAGTTCGTTCGTTCCAACAACAACGTCCTGAATAACATGTTCGTGGCGTTAGAAAACAAGAAAAGCGCCCCTCAGCCTATATCCGCCCAGAACCACTCACAGGCCTCCTAAAACGAGACTGGTTTGTTCCTCCCGTCTGTCGTTTTTCTCCGCTGCTCTTCTCCTTGCACTTGAAGCGCCCCACATGTGCCTGCAGCTCTGTCAAACCCAAGTGGCAGGCACCAGCCCAGAACGTTCCTTCGGTACCTGACACGCTGTTCGATAAACACGTTCCTGTCCTGACTCCTCAGCCTGTGCTCCTGCGGTCGATCCAAGACTGTTCTGAGGGGCGAGTGACAAAATCACTAAATGTAACTCCATCCTGAGATGGATCTTCATGTGCTCACCAACCTTGATGGACTGGGGGCAAGTAATTCACACCGGAATTCTCTTTAACATTAATGAATTAATGTTCGTTAAAAACATTAGTGAATCCTATCCTTCAGTTATTTCATTCTTTTTTTTTTAATTTTTAACGTTTATTTATTTTTGAGACAGAGAGAGACAGAGCATGAACGGGGGAGGGTCAGAGAGAGGGAGACACAGAATCGGAAACAGGCTCCAGGCTCTGAGCCGTCAGCACAGAGCCCGACGCGGGGCTCGAACTCACATACCGCGAGATCGTGACCTGAGCCGAAGTCGGACGCTTAACCGACTGAGCCACCCAGGCGCCTCAGTTATTTCATTCTTAATCAGGGCAACATCTTAATTATGTCTATACATGTCATAGAAAAAGGTAAGCCCATCACACTGATAATAAAATTACAAATCCAGGTCCTACTGAGGGATCATCAGCCTCAATAAACAATTTTTTCTACTACTTTAAAAATGCTAAAGGGGCGCCTGGGTGGCTCAGTTGGTTAAGCATCCAACTTTGGCTCAGGTCATGATCTCACAGTTTGTGAGTCCGAGCCCCGCATCAGGCTCTGTGCTGACAGCTCAGAGCCTGGAGCTGCTTCGGATTCTGTGTCTCCCTCTCTCTCTGTTCCTCCCCCGCTTACACTCTGTCTCTGTCTCTCTCTCTCTCTCTCTCTCTCTCTCTCAAAACAGAATAAACACTAAAAAAAACTTTTTTAATGGTAAAGAAGGTAACCTTGTTACATCCTGAAAATAGATAAATACAGATAAAAGATTAAAAACTTACACTTTTCAACTATTTTCCCAGGAAATGTAGCAATTTTATTCAAGGTCAAGGTAAAAAATAAAATCTCCAGAGAGGAAAGTGAAGCACAAATTTAAATTACACATAAATATCATGGCAACACAATGATGGCCCCAAAGACGCCCACAGGCTAATCCCAGAACTTGCCAACATGGTACCTCGAATGCAAAAGGGACTTTGCATGTGGGATTCGGGGTCTTAAGGTGAGGACATAATCCCAAGATAATCACATGCGTCCATGAGAGCAGAAACCGTTTCCTAGCTCAGAGGACCAGAGAGAGGGATGTGTGAGAGGTGTGAGGCTGCAGCCAGCAGGCAAGAACCAGGGAGTGCATGTGGGTGCCTCTAGAAGCTGGAAAATGTAAGGAATAGATTCCCCACTGGAACCTCCATAAGGAGCCCGCCCTGTGGACATCTTGATTTCAGCCCAGCGAGACTGTGCCAGATGCCCGACCTACAGAACTCTGAGACAACAGATTTATGTGTTTTAAGCCAACAAGTTCGTGGTAATCTGTTACATAAAAAGACCCAAATTCTCTCTGGATAAGGGCAATAAAATGCTTACTCTAGTGCTATGCCTGCCCAAAAATCCTATGAGTAATTTGGCCATATCACCGCTACAGAACACTGTCAGGTATCTGTGTTGATTACACATGTAGCATTAGAAAAAGAAATACGGTAAGAAGTACTCCCACATGGACCTGTCTAATCCCCATCTTGCCTGCTGCAACTACAGGGCGGCCATCGAAGATGCCTGTTGGGTCTGTTACTGTGTCTACATCAACCTGAGAGTCGGGTGAACGCCCTCACGTACAACACTGGAGCGAGCAGGTGCCCTGTAGACGTCACTCATCACAAAGAACTGACTTCAGGAAGAAACAGAAGCCCGTCTCCAATGGACTGTCCTGGCCAGTTCCTCCAAACAACATGATCACACGGTGTTGTCACAGTTAGGATTTTCCCAAAAGCCAAACACCACCTTTCAGGGATCATCGTTACAGCATACACACACACACGCGCGCGCACACACACACACACACACACACACACACACACACACGCCTGTTGTGAACTCAACAGGCACTTTGCAAACAAATAAACAGCTTTAACATAAATGTTTACCCACAGAGGTCAATGGAAAGGGGATAGTGATAGAAGGTAGAAATCAATTAGCATTTTCCCCAAATATAAAGATAATCCGGTATGAGAAAATGCAACAGCATCATTTCTCAGGAAATTATATTCCAATGTCTGGTTAGCCACTTAGTGGCAGACGTACAGCCTTCACTTTATACGGAAACCAAAACAAATCCAGAAGAATTAAAGAATGTAAAAGCCGAAATAAAATGTGAAAGTGAAATATGGCTAAATGCTTATGCAAATTTTGGCAAAGAAAGGCTTTTTAAGTGTTCCCCAAAGACAGAAATCATGAGGAAATACATTCAAAGACATGACTGCATGACAACTTACTCTTATATATATAAAAATATACATATCATAAGAGTTGAAGGTGAAATGGCAATGTGAGAAGCAAAAAACTATTTGGGGTGCACCTGGGTGGTTCAGTTGGTTGAGCCCCAACTTCAGCTCAGGTCATGATCTTCTGACTCATGGGTTCCAGCCCTGCATCAGGCTCTGTGCTGACAGCTTAGAGCCCACTTCGGATCCTCTGTCCCCCTCTCTCTCTGCCCCTCCCCTGCTCATGCACATACACGCTCACTCACTCACTCTCTCTCTCAAAAATAAATTTTTTAAAAACTTTAAACAATATTTGGATCATAAATACATGAAAACAGTTAATATCTCATGGTTTGGATTTCAAAATAGACATCCTGATAATACTGGCATGAGGAAAAGACCCTATGCCACGCCATTTACACACCAACCAAAAGGGAAAGTAGGGAAAAAAATACATGCAACAGAGCTGCTAACCTAAGTAAACAAACTGCCAAATACAGATCACCTGTCAAGCCCGTAATTATAAAGAAAATGTAAAAAGCAAACGTTGTTGAGTGTGTGCTCTTGGGAGAGGACATACAGGTGTGTTTTTGTAAATACCATATTTGAAAGGTATGCTGAAAATCTTTAAAATCTTCCCACCTTTGGAAACCTTTTAAGTTCACAAATTTATTCTAAGAGAATAATTAGGGGAGGCACGGCAGGTTGTGCCGACCTTATTTACGTGACCAGAGAACCGAACACGTCTGCCGACCTGAGAGGCTGCCTGTACCATGGCATGCTTCAACCCCATTAAAACATTTTTAAATATTGTTATAGACAAGGAGAGTTGCCAATAATATACTGCATTAATTTGTTAAGACATCTGCTATTGAAATAATTCATACAATCATTTTATTAAAACAAATTGTGGTTACATACATATAAGGACACAAGAAAATATGAAAAGTAAACCAACATGTCAACAATGACCATCTCTGAATTTTTGTTTTACTTATGCTAATTTTATTTATGCCAATTTTTCCATGGTAAGATATATTGCTGGCATTGTTTTTAAAAAGGAAGAGACAGGGGCCCCTGGGTTGCTCAGGTGGTTGAGTGCCCAACTCTTTTTAATTTTTATAAAATTTTCTTTTACATTTACTTGAGAGACAGAGAGAGACAGAACATGAGCAGGGGAGGGGTAGAGAGAAAGGGAGACACAGAATCCGAAACAGGTTCCAGGCTCTGAGCTGTCCGCACAGAGCCGGACGCGGGGCTCGAACTCACAAACCATGAGATCATGACCTGAGCCAAAGTCAGACGCTTAACCAACTAAGCCACACAGGCGCCCCTTGAGTGTCCAATTCTTGATTTTGGCTCTGGTCATGATCCCAGGGTCGTGGGGATCAAGCCCCATGTCGGGCTCCGTGCTGAGCATAAAGCCTGTTTTACACTCCCTCTCCCTCTACCCCTCTCCTGCTTGTGTGTGCACATGCTCTCTCTCTCACACACATAATTTTTTTTTAATTAATATATAAATAAAAAGGAAGAGACAAATACCTTAAAACAATTTACAATTATGGCATTCATAATTTCTACAGGTAAATCTCTGAATTAGCTAGATAGAAGGTACTCCCACAAATAATTTGTATAATTTATGTTTAACACAAATATACTTGCTGAACTAAGAAGGTTAAACTAATAACAAATACTCATCATCCATGTGTGAAATCCTGGCAGGTGTGTGATCTGACCATGAGAACTGAGGACTCAAGCCCCCCAGTTACAGGAATGGTGAAGGGGGACACACACAGGAAGGGAGTCTGCCACAGACAAGGAAGAGTTATGGACGAATCTGAACGAGAACCTGGGTTTCCCACTGCCAAGCAAACACTGGTCACCTGTCCACACCCGCCTCCATTCTCCCTTACACCAGAACTGGATTCTCCACCAACAAGACAGGGGATACAAGTGCCCTCCTGGCTTTCTTGCTAATAAGGGATGAAGGAAAGAACAAACCAGTAGGTTTAGCCCAGTAAACAGTTAAACCAAACTGAATCCATATGCTTAATAAAGAAAAACATTGGTTAACCAAAACCCTAGCTAAAAACCGATGACTCTACCCAAAGAAAACGAATAATGCTTTAACAGAGGGCCGTTTTGTGAAGCATGAGTGTACTGCATATACACATTTAGGACCATTTTGCTTCCCTTCCTATAAATCTTTGTCTCAGAGCAACATAGATCTATTCATAGTTACCCTGAGAAGAGTGAGTTTTCTTTTGCAAAATAAACTAGATTCCTACATTCAGAATTATTGTGGCTTGATTCAGCAGCAAAGCTAAGAACCCTTTCTATAATTTTTCCCTTACTTTAAATGAGACAAATATCAAACCACAGCCTGCTCTTGTCCTTGTCTGAGAACAACATAAATGTAAATACTGTTCCAAATCTTGCGTGAGGGTTGCAATAGTTACCAATGTCAGGGTTACCGATGCGATTACGCAATTACACGATGAGAAGATAAGCATGTTAATAATTCCAATAGGTTGTTTCAAAAAAAATTTTATTGTTATCCCAAAAAGTCCGAATGTACATTTTAAATATAATGTATCTACATGAATCTGCATGCAAACCGATCAAAGTCCTGAGAGCTCCTGAGCAAATCCTCTCCCTGAAGAGAAGCGGTTCTCCACAAAACCACATTATTCGTCTCCTTTAACATTCAACCTCTCGAAGACACCTAAGTAGGACAGGTTAGATCATAAAAGTAAAGCGAGGTTCCTGAACCTTGTCTCTTACGACGTTTGGACCAGAGCAGTCCTCATGATGCACTGAGGGATGATTATAGCATCGTGGCTTTGACCCACCAGATGCCAGCAGCACCCTCCCCGAGTTGTGAACACCAGAAATCTCTCTGGACACTGCTAATGCCCATGGCCATGGGGGCAAAACTGCCCTACCTGAGAATGATCGATAAAAAGGGAGGCAGAGGCCTCCCCGTGGAATTTGGAATGGCCACCTGGGAGGGGACACAAGTCTCTGCACTGGCAGAACAGAGCAGCTGAAAAAGACGGGACCCAGGTGGGGAGGAGGAGTCCCCGTTTGGCTCCCTCTCCTTCTGCAAATCCATAGAAAGGCCAGTGGTGGGTAAAAGGGAATAAATCCCAAACACAGCCGGAAAACAAGAACATTCCACCTACACAGCAAAATCATTAAGGAAATTCTAAGAACACAGATGGGAGCCACATGGCCGAGTGAAACCCAAGGCCCAGAGAGTGGACAGTGGGCAGCTCATCTAGGCCAGGGCCAGGCCAGTCCCACGGAGGGGCAGGGGAGGAAGGGCTTCTGACAGCTCACCCCGCAAAACCCGAAGCGCCATATTCCTTCCGCGTGATTCACCACCTCTCAAGAACATTTATAGAAACACAATCTTCGGCGCCCAACAAGGTAACATTCTCAGGGAAATTCACAACACTAAACGTCTATCAGGGAGGGAGGAGTCTCAAATCATTCACCGCATCTTCGATCTTTAAAAAAGAAAAAAAAAGGGGAATCAATCAAAGCAAACTGAAACCAAAGTAAGTAGAAGAAAGGAAAGAATCACAACCAGAAGGCTTATGGGAGAAACAGAACATATAAAAATAATGCTGAAAACCAATGACATAAAATCTGGTTCACTGAGATCATTAAAACTGGCAACATTGATTGGGGAGGACAGAAGCAGAGAACGTTCAAACTCACGGCATCCCTAACAGGAGCAACACACAGTCACAGGTGCTCAGATACTGAAAGCAAGATGAGGGAAGGTTATGAACAACCTGACTCCAGCAAACCCGAAAACCTCGGTGCTTCTCCATGGGGTGGGAGGGGAGGGCCGCCCCTCAAGACCACTCGGCAATGTCTGGAGACACTTCTGTGTTCACGGCTGGAGGGAGAGTACAGCTGGAGGTCTGGGATGCTGAACATCCCACCACACCGCAGGACCGCTCCGACCACGAGAATTACCTGGTTCAGAATGCAGAACTGCCCCTTAGACACCATCACTGCACCTGTACAGGCTCCCAAGGTTAGAGCTCTGCTCTCTGAAGCAGAACCCACGAAAACTACCTCATCCAGCAACCAGGTGTCTCGGCTGAAGGCACGTGAGCCACAAGCCAGTGTGGGTGCTGGTCTGATGGCATAGGCGGCAGCAGCAAAGGGGAGTCCCAGGGAGGGAGGAGCCCTGGCAGCTCCCTCACCTCCAGTCCCGTTTGGGGATGAAGGCTAGTGTTCTCACCTCACATGGGAGAAGCGCACCCTTAAGGCAAGCCGCTGTTCCTTGTAGAACAGGGGGTGGAGGAAGGTGGGGGTGGGCAGGCAGCCAAGTGGCTCCAAACCCACGTCTCAGCAGCTGCCCTGCACCTCCGAGAAGCCCACGCTGTGAGTGACCCCTCCCCAGGAGCAATGCCAAGACACAACCACCGACGTCAGAACTGGTTTTCAAGCTTCCTGGCGCCCACGTTGTGCCCACGCGGCCCTCCCCCACTTGGGGAACGCGCGTTCTGGGGGAGGTCTCCTTGTCCCAAGGGGTCCCAGCGGTGGGGCTGACAGCCTTTATCCAGCCCCATGTAAAGGTCTGTGATGGCCTAATATCCTTTGTAACAAACTCCTTTTCTGCTCAAACAGACCAGAATGAATTCTGTTCTTCAACCAAGAACCCCAGCTAGCCCACAGAGGAAGGGGGCACCACCTGTTTTGAGCTTCAAGGACTCTAACAAGTTAAGAGCCCTGAAGAGGCATCATGGATGGTCCCTGCGGGAGCAGAGGGACAAGTAGATTTTAAAGGGAAAGCTTGCGGCACCTGGCTGGCTCAGTCTAAAGAGCGTGCAACTCTTGACCTCGGGGTTGTGAGTTTGAGACCCATGTCAAGTGGAGAGATTACTTAAACCAATAAATAACCTGTACAAAAAATAATAAAAATAAAAATAAATAAAAATAAAAGGACAGGTTCGCCTCATGTGTCCCCAAAGGCTCTTACACAAAACTGAAGTCCCCCCGCAGGGCAACCCGTGCTGCTGGCTGTGAAGAGTGACGCCCAAAGGCAGCACTGCTTTCTGAGAATACCACAAAAGCAGAAGAAGGTACTAGCAAAGGGAGATGCGAACATGATAGGGCACTGAGTGACACACGAGGGGACAAAGGAGCGTCATGGGAAGTGCCAGCCACACTTCCATGAGCCACGTTCCTCCAGGCTCATGTCTTGTGGACAGAGAGACGAGACACACTGCACGCACCCTCTGTTCCCAGATCAGACGGAAGGCCCTACTAGGGGGGCTGCAGCTGACGGTGTGGTCTACCCGCTGGCCCTGGCGGGGGTGGGGGGGGCAGCTCCAGCTGATGATGTGGTCTACCCGCTGGCCCTGGGGAGGGAAGGCCACAGCCTTGCCCTCACATGTCTTCAGCCGTGTCTGCAGGCAGGTACATGGTGGGTGTGGCCGTTGGGGAGTCCTGGAACACCGTGTACCGGGGATTTGGGGACGTGAGGCAGTCCACATGCTGTGGTTCGGACCCGTGTGTATCTGCTCACTGTCACCTGCTCTGTGGACCTGCTCCCGGGTCCCTCCACACACACACAAACGCAGAACCACCACCACCGATGCCACATGAAGGCGTCCACCAGGAACCAGAGCCCTGCCGGGGAAGCTCCATTCCAGAGGAGCTGGCTTCCTCCACGGCTACCACTTGCTCATGCGGGACACAGACGTGCTGCTCTGAGGCCACACTTCCAACAGGCCTGACCTCATCAGAGCGCTCACCACGTCCCCAGGTATGACAGAGCAGCCACCCGTGTGCCTGGAGCGCGTCCTCCCTCCCGCCGCCCGCCCAGAGGACAGAGGACAGAAGGAAAGCAGGAACATTACCTGAGCGGTCCCCATGGCGGCCGGGCTGGGTGCAGGCCGAGCGTCCCAGGGCAGCTGTGCTGAAACCGGGCCGGGCTTACGGCCGCGCCTCAGGTGCAGGGAAGGCCTAAGATGAGGAACGGATAGAAATGGGGAAAATATGATAAAAAAAAAAAGATAAGCAACCTCCCCCCTGGAAAAGAAAATACATGGGAAGTGCCTGGAAAACAAACCACTGAGCAAAACTTCCATCACCTGAGAACAGCACTTTGGCAGAGAAGCTACGTATGAAAAACGACACAGGGTCCCAAAATGACACGTCGTGTAAGTGCAGATGTAGGCTTTCATGATGAAAAGTACTTCATTTCTCAGTCGGGGCCCGAAATTGCGATACGTCAGCTTTCCCCACTTGAAAATATGCAACCAGAAATAACGCGACGTACTCTGAATCAGAGGTATGATCTCTCCCAATAACCCAATGGCAGAAGCAGCATTTGCAACCTTGGGCTAGCTCCGCAAGGAACCAGGCAGATTCCAAGAAACAAGAACAGTACCAGGAATATTAAACAATTGCTCATCCTCTTTCCAGGAAAAAGAAAATAGCACTACACCCCGATAAATCTGAGGGCAGCATTTAAAAATGCTAGAACATACATTTTGATAATTCTAAAATTCTCTGCTTTTTTCATTGCACATGGACACATCAAATTACTATTGCCCCCAACCATCACCACCAAGTGAATCAGACGAAATAGGAAAAGGAGCCTCCAGAGGAGACTTGTTCATACCATCACGCCAGGAAAGCACGCTCGCTTTTTCTCTTAGTAAGCTACTATGACCACAAAATACTTATCTATGTATACTTGACGTGGCCCTCAAAAACACTGATCAGGTTCTATAAATTTCTATGAAGGCCAGAGGTCCTGCTTAGATGCACCCCATCTTCCAAAACTTATTCTGTCACCAAACTCTGGCCAAATGGTCACGTTACAAAATGCTGTACTTACTTTCAAATGTATGAGTCCAAGAAGGTAAGAAAATCAGCTGTTTTTTTACGTTAGCAAGGACAGTCTGCAAATACAGATAATAACACACAAACGGAAAATTAACCCCTGGTTTCCGGGAATCACTTACTAGATGTCTTCTGTGACTGTCCCCTAAACTGTGTATTTATTTCCAGGCATTTCCTGTTGAAATTCTGCCTTTCCAGAACTGACACACTGCTGTTCACTCACTAGCTTCCTGCACCAGGATCTCCCCGTATTTTCCTGCCTGAACACTCACACTGACCGCACAAACCCCTTACTTTTGGGCATCTGGGTTGTTTCCAATTTTCCCCATTTGCTGAGAATTGTGCACACATTTTCATATGCTTCTCGGTGCGTTTGTGCAGAACAGATTTCCAGGAGTGGAGTCCCCGGGTCACGGGACTTGCACGTCCACAACACTGCCATGCGTGTGCCAGTGCTCACATCACACGTCGCCAGGTTTTCTGCATGCCTCTGGGGGAAGAAAAGTTTCCCGCTGTTTCCGTGGATTTGGAAGAACTTTTGTTGTGATTATTGATCAAACTTCTTTCCATGCAAACTGCCTGTTCTATAGATTTGTCCGCTCCTTCTGGGGGAAATTCCTAATTACCATGTAGTATCTCTTTACATATTCCAGACCGTCTGTCTGCTCTATAGGCTGCAACGGTTTTCCTTCTTTCTCACGCGTTAACTCCCTCGGTGGTGTCCTTCCAACAACCTAGGTGCATTTGATAGAATTTATGTCCAAATCTACCAATCCCTTCTCTAAGGGCTTCTGTCATTACCCAGATCTTCCCAACTCCACAATTTAAAAAAACACATTCGACTAAATTTTGTTTTAGCATTTCTACAACTATTTCTAACAATTAGATCATTGATGTGTTTGGAACTTTTTTGAGATGCCAAGTAGAAAAGTTACTTTCTCTCCAACGGCTAACCAATGATCCCAACAAATTTGCCTAATAATCCATATTTTATCCACCAACTTGAAAATGCCACTCACGCAGAAAAGACTGTCACACAGATCAATTGATCTCCCGTAGCATTTGTACATGTGTTTCTCTCTAGCAGACCAGAACTCCCACTATACAGATCTTCCTTAAAACTTTACTGGACACCTTGTGAATTCATTCTTCTGTATTAACTTTATCATCCCTTAATCAAATCCCACTCCCCACCTCCACTGCCCCCCCCCCGAAACAGGTTTTGATTGAAGTTCTATCTCTCTCTCACACACACACACCTGAAGTGAAGTGATAGGTTTTAATACTAAATTTGCCATTAAAGTGTACTTCCCTACCAAGCACTAGGTAATGTTTTACGTCCTTTCCACATATTTCAAAGTCTGGTTTTGTTCCCCCCTATAGACCTCAAACATTCCTGTTTTCTCCCAAGGTGTTTTGTAGGGTTTATTGTTTCTGATACTGGACCTATTTTGCCATTACTTTATCACATGCAGTACAGTTCATGGTTTTTATTTTACTGAGCTTGTATTTGCTGTACATAATCCATGTTCCTACTTATCTAATAGATTTTGTATGGTCTCTTCCCTTTTCCACTGAGCATTTCTAATATTTTGTCTCTTTTACTTTCCCATATAACCTTAACTGGAGACCCCAGAATAAGAGGGACTAATGGTGAGAATTCCACACTTGAGAATTTCCCAATAACTGTCTGCTTGCTTCAGGGTTTCTGATTATATTCTGAACCCTATTAAGGAACTGTCCTGCCATTACTCCCTCTCAGAATTTTATCCTAAGTGACTGCTGTATTGTTTCAAGGTCCTTCGGTGTTTAGGATACATCCGTGTTTTTTTTTTTCTTTTAACATGCTCATCCTACAGATTACTAACATAGAGATCCTATTATTGAAAGAATCTTGCTTTTACAGACTAAGCCATTTGGTCATATTAGATATACAATTAGATGCAACTTGCCAATATTTTGCTTAGGAAATTTATATTTATATTCTTAAGTAAAATTAGCCTTTTTCTACTATATTATCAAGTTTGGTAATTACTCATTAAAAGAGAGTGATGGTGGGCGCCCAAGTGGCTCAGTCAGTAAAGAATCCAACTCTTGATGTCAGCTCAGGTCATGATCTCACAGTTCATGGGATCAAGCCCCACATCAGGCTCTGTGCTGATAGCATGGAGCCTGCCTGGGATTCTCTCTCCTTCTCCCTCTCTTGCTGCCCCTACCCTTCCTTCTCTTTCTCTCTCTGTCTCAAAATAAAAAAAAAAAAAAACTCAAAAAAAAAGAGAGTAATGGTTATAACTCTTAACTAGTTTAGATAACAGAATTATCAATTCGTAGATATTTGTATAGAGTCCACCCATAAAACTGATCCAGCATCTTTCACAAAAGTACATCTAAGGAAAATTTTAATTTTCCCATGGTTACTAGTCCATTCACATTTTCTAGCTTTGTCAGATCAACTTATTTCACTTATATTCACCAAGAAAACCAAACATTTCATCTTGATTTTCAAATTTCAGCAAAAAATTTCTGCTGATAATATGGTCCTTTTAACTGTGATTCTATCACACTCTTTATCCTTAACTCTTCACACTGTTAAATTTTTTTTAATTAATCTTGCACAAGTTTATTCGCAAGACATTTTTTGCATCTTCTTTGTTGTTGAACATTGAATTAATGCTTTTTTGTATTTTTAATTGAAATATAATAACGTTATGTTAAAGACCCATAGGATTCTGTATTGTATTCAATGTGATCTGACCGTTTTTGTTTGTAATGTCTAAGTTTCACCCTCCCATGTTTATTGTGATTACTGATAAACTGGGATTATATTGTCCTGATAGTTCGTGTTTAATTTGTTTTTCTTTGTACTTTATTCTTTACTGCCTTACAACAGGACTTTTCACTACTTTCTCAGTGCCTATACGTCCTATTTCTCCCTTAACAGTTTTAACATAGGCAATTAAACATGTATTTTTCTAGCAAAGCCACTGGTTAAAACAGTATCTCCAATATCCTCTTGAATAAAAGAACTTTAGGGTGCTCACACTTCCCCCCAAGTTCAGAATGCCCTCCCCATACTGCAGCTGCTCTGATGTTACTACTGTGTGGATGCCAAACACGATTGCTCATTAAACAAAAGAAAACAAATCACTTATTCTGAAATCAATACTTATAAATTAATGTGCTCTTGATCTCTTTGCTACCATGCTTCTGGGTTCATTTTTCCTCATGCTCAAAAATATCTTCTTGTTTTTCTTTCAACATGGTCTCTGTGTGGCAAACTTTCCAGGTCCTTATATGTCTGAAAATGTCTTTATTTTGCCCTCAGGATTGAATGACAGTTACATAAGTATGGAATTCAAGAAATCCAACAGATAGCTTCAGGCATCTGTTGTTACCTTTGAGAAATTTCTCATCAATCTTTAAGCAATTTCTGTTCTCTTAACTAATAAGTCTTTCAGGATTCCGTCTTTACCCTGGATACCGCTGTGTTTTACAAGGATGGCTCAAGATGTGTGTCTTGTTGGCCTATTCTGTCCTAGAAGGTGGTACAAGTTTTCTGTATCCATTTTTTCACTTAAATTCCAATTTTAATTTTTTATTTAAATTCCAATTAGTTAACATACAGTATAATAGTGGTTCCAGGTGTACAAATAGGGATTCAACACTTCCATACAAAAACCGGTGCCCATCATGACAGGTGCATCCTTAATCCCCATCACCTGTTTCCCCCATCCCCCACCGACCTCCCCTCTGGTGACCGTTGGTATGTTCTCCGGAGTTGAGTCTGTTTCTTGGTTTGTTGTCTCTCTCTCTTTTTCCCTTTGCTCATTTGTTTGGTTTCTTAAATTCTACATACAATTGAAACCCTGTGGTATTTGTCAGGCGGTACACATTCTCGATCTGAAAACAGTTTTCCTCGATTTGGGAAGATTATTGGCCATTTTATCACAAATACAAACTCACCCCTACTATTTATTTCTTTAGCTTTTATCAGATGCATGTGCTGCCTTTTAGATCTATTCACTGACTGTAGTTTCTCACTGCTCTCTTTTTGTGCTTAATACTAGGAAATTTCTTCAGCTTCATCTTCTAGTTCACTACTTTTTTTTCAGCTATGTCTGATCTGTGAATATTTACTGAGTTCTATTTTCAAGGGCCATAATTTCTATAATATTTCTAACTGGTTCTTTCACATCATCTCCTACTCTTTCTGCACAGCTGTCCCACATAGCACACGGGCTAAAAACAGGGATCTGAGCACAACCGAATCCGGGATCCAGTCTTCATTAGGAACACTTCCTCAGAACGTCAGTTACATAAGCACTTTGTGCTGTTTCCTAACGTGTAAAATGGAGCTAACAACAGGACCGACGACATACGGTAGTTGTGCGGCTTGAAGGAGTCCTTCCTGTGGAGTCCTCAGAACACCGATGGGAGCATCTCGAGACTCAACACATGTTGCAAACATGGTCTCTGGGAAGAAAGTGCTCAGCCGCAGAGTTTACACCCGGTGCACCCGTGGGCCTGTTACTTCAGTCACTCACACTGATCCAAGTGTGCACGATGTCTAATCTCCACTGCTTCTAACTTGAAGGAAAAAGAAAACAAAATCTTGTTCTACCGTTCTTCCCTCTTCATGGCCTCCCGCTCCTAGTGTACAGATGAGCCTTGGCATCTTTTTCTGAATCTTCTTCCCGTTTGTCCTTTAAATTTACTTCACCAGGAGGCTGCCCTCTGTCCTTCAGTGTGTCCTGTCTTCCAAGCGACGACTGCATTTCGATGGCCTATTTTTCCTCACCTGTTCATCCTCCTCTCTCACACTCTAAGCAGCCAGGAGTCGTTCTTCTGGGGCTCCAGAAAGCCGAGAAGCAGGGTGACAAGCATCTCCTTCCTGATTCGCTGGGAAAATGTGGACTCTCCATCAGTGAGGAAAGCGGGGACCTCAGACTTTTAGGCTCTTCTGAGGATGTAGAGCTGGGGTGGCGGAAAGGCCTGTGCTCCCCCAGCTCCCGAGGGAGAACGTTCAGGGGGCAGGCCCCTGGGTGAGGGTCCAATCAGCAGCACCTCTTAGCTTTCTAGGCCCTCAACCTCCTTTAGGACCACACTGTGTAACTGTAATATGCATTTAACTTTCCATTTTTATTCTTCAGTGCTGAAAAGAACAGGTTTTAAGAAATCACATATACACACACACAGGCTTCAAGGATGCAAAGCAGAGCAAGGTCCCTATTTACATTTTACATGGGTATTTTCCCAAATAAAAAAAAATTTTTTAAAAGACAAAATTATAGGAATCTACTTTCAAAATCACAAAACGTTTTCCTGATTATAGCATACATATACGAATATAAATATTACACCAAATATTACCTAATTTCTCATATCTACAACTATTTTAATTGACCATCCCAAAATATCTCAGGTACTTTTTATCTTTCGAAAAGGAACATGAACCACCACGTTATATCCTTGTGATAACAGGAACTGAGCTCACCGTATGTTCGCTGTACTGCTCCCTTAGTATTATGAGAAAATATAGACATTTCAAATTCTATTTAGTTGGCTGGAAGGTAATCAAGTCAATAGCATAAAAATGTCTTCTATTATAGTTAAGAAGTGCTTATGGCAAAGCATAACCGAGTAATGCAAAATAATTCCACGTGCAATTCTACTGATCTCATTTTGCCACTTAAATGATACACAGAGATCAATCATTCCCTCACCGGACCCTGCCAGCCAAAGCAATCATCATCCCTATTTTCCAGCAAACATGAATTAACCACTTTCCGCATTTCCACACACATGGAGAAAAAGTAGAATGTTTCCATAAAGATGTGTACAGACCTTCACCTTGATGTGATTCTTCTACTAAGTATCATAAATTGAGGCTCAGGTCTGAAAGTATGAACAGAACGATGAACAACTTGAAAATAACTCATTCAACATTATCAATTCAGGTAAGTATTATGATAGCATTGTTTTTCCTCTAGCCATTAAATTAGAGGTGCCCACGTAATAGCAAGCGTCTATGTTTACAGAATGAGATTGTCTAATAAAATTTTTATATACAAAAATATCTACTCAAAAGGACTATTAAATTCCATCAATGTGTTGTAAATTCGAATTTCACTGTACGCATGTTAGCATAATGACTATTGTTCCTTAAATTCAACTTTTCCCGTACTCCGGAGTTCCATGTCTTAATTTCAATCTGATTTCTCCACCCAGATTAGAAACTTAGTTCATATATTCATTTGTCTTCTAAGTATTTAAGTTTATTTTTTTAGTCATCTCTACACCCAACGTGGGGCTCGAACTCACGACCCCGAGATCTAGAGGTGGATGCTCCACGACTGAGCCAGCCGTGTCTTCTAACTGGTAGTCTGTCATCACCATCTTCATCAATGTCTGCTGAAATTTCCTCAACACCAAAACCAATGGCACACGGTTGATTTAATCCCATCTGATTCCTCTATAACATATTACTCTAGGACTACAGACTTTTTAATATTTATTGGGCGGTGGGGGGGGGGGGGCGAGAAAGAGAGAAAATCCCAAGCAGGCTCCATTCTGTCAGTGCAGAGCCCAATATGGGACGGGGCTCAAACTCACAAACCACAAGATCATGACCTGAGCTGAAATCAAGAGTTGAACGCCTGACTGACTGAGCCACTCAGGCGCCTCTAGGATTACAGATTTAACTGAAATGTCACAGGCATCTCATTATTAAAAAGAAATCAAGGCTAAACTGCCTTCTCTAATACATGACATCTCCGACACAGACTGATCTTTCCTTCGTCTGAGCACCTGCATCCTATCACCTGAGCTGCCCCGTCTTACACGTCAGACTCCTCTGCAGGAAGAGAGCAGAGCGGTCACTGTGAGCCCAGGGCAGCAGGCGGCCAGAACACAGAACATTCCTACCCACCGTCCCACAGCTGCACGCAGTGCACATGACACACGGCGGGACAGGGACACATACCATCATTTGGAACAAAGTCACGTGCACGGGCTGAGGCTTGGGCTCAGATGGCCTTCAGGCTCAGGCCGCAGCAACCTGAGCCTGGTCTCCGGCCTGGCAGGCTGCCTGCAGATTTCAGACGTCCAGTCTCTGCAGTCATGTGAGCCCACTTCCTGCATCAATCAGTCTCTCTCTAGATAGAGAGAGACACAGGTAGAGATACACATCCTATCAGCTCTGTCTTAGTAGCAATCACATTGTGTCTGGCGGCAGGTAATAGAAAAATGAACTCAGGGCGCCTGGGTGGCTCAGTCGGTTGAATTGGCTCTTGATTTCGGCTCAGGTCATGATCCCAGGGTTGTGCGCTGAAGCCCTGCGTCAGGCTCTGCCCTGAGTATGGAGCCTGCTTGAGATTGTCTCTCCTTCCCTCTCTTTCCACCCACCTCTGCCCCCTGCCCCTGCTTGTGCTCACTCTGAAAAGAAAGAGAAGAAAGAGGAAAGAAGGAAAGGGAAAGGGAAAAGGAAAGAGAAAGGGAAAGGAGGAAGAACTCAAACTCACTTAACAATAAAGGCAATTTATAGGCTCACAAGGCTGCACAGTCCAGAGCTCAGAACTGGTCTGACTGCCTGGCACCATGACCCCAAGCACTCGGAAACCCTCTCTTCCCCTGGTATCTTGTGATCACAGCTTCAGCCGAAAGCTGACGACACCTCACAGTGGCAGGAGGGCTGCTCAGAGCTCCCAGAGATTTCTTTGCTCACTTCCAGGGAGTGTGAGTTCCAGAAGAGGAAGCTTCTCTTTCTCAGAAACCGCTTTTCCAATTTCAAAGGCTTGGGTCAGGTAACGTGCCCACGTGATGGACCCAGCTTCCTCCACGGCTCCTGGGCTGCCGCGGGACACTGGGAAGAGCGGCGGTAACGCAGAGGACCTCGCAACAGACATGAGCCTCCTCATCAGGACAGCAGAGGTAAAGGTGGGGGCAGTTCCTGCTCACTGTGCACGCTCACCCTTCCAGTCCTCCTCTCCGTCAGCCCCTCACTCCTCACAGGTGTTCCAGCAGGAGCCCAAGCCCGCAGCTACCTACATGCCGTCGTTAACGGAAGGTCCTCTAATCACGTTTGCTATTCCATTTAGACATGTGTCCCTAAGCGAAACAAGTGCAATTCTAAACACCGGACCCCTTTCAGGTGGGGACTGAGTGAGTGCTGCACAGGTCAGCACAGCGAGAAAACCCACGCACGGCAAGACTAAGACACGGGTTCACGAGTCACTGCCAACCACCTTCCTTCTGCCTTCAGTTTAAAAAAATCTTCAATAAACAAACTGGATAAGAAAACTCAGACCTTTTTAGATTCTTGTGTTGAAAACGGTGTTAAATTTGTTTAGTAAACAAAGGTTCTGGAAAACTGTGATGTGGCACATGTCACAGATTAAGAACTCCACAACGGTTTACAGTGGAGTGAAGTTCATTTGTAGAATGTACTTCGAGAACAGTAGGTGGCAAAGGGCTTTGTGTGAAATCCAATCATCAGAGCATTAGGCGTTTACATCTTCTTATCTGCAATTGTTTTATAATTGCTGTATTGCCATTAGCATACGATGGGTAATGGTGTGTACCAGACGAGCAACTCCGTATTTTGCTTAATATTTTAACTAATGACCAAAGAGGAGAATTTCATTATAAAATGCATTCTGAATAATATCGAATGATCACGTGGTGCAAGAACCGGAAGAAGTGGAGGAATTAAAAGAGGTCAGAGGTGGAGACAGTAAAGCTGCGTTCGGTTCACGGTGAAGTCCAGACACTGCACACAGACGAGGCAGACCTGGGCTCAGAGACGCCTCCCCGATCACGAGTAGACTAGTGAAAGGGCCTGAGAGTGCATCACGGTAAACCCCAATTTTACCGAAGGACCCATCCCTACTGAGGAAAAGGGTTTTATCCCACACGTCACCACCCACAGAGGCTCACAGTGGAGGTCTCCTCCAGGGCATCACAGACCAAAGGCCAGCACCATTTTCCTGGCAAGTCAGAAGGACAACCAGCCAGTACTTCCCATGACAGAGTCCATTCCAGAGAACAAAACAGGACAGTAAAAGGAATCCTGACAAGCACTCCTCATGCTGGAGGAACGACAGGCCTTCTGTTCTCTGGTGGTGCCCTCAGTGACATCCAGGGTGAGACCACCAACGAACACACCTACCTCATATTAACAGATCCACTCACAGGAAAAATACCTCCATTTTTTACTGAGGTCAAGTTCACTCGCAGCAGTAGACGTGTTCTAACTCGTAATAACAGGAAGCCCTCCTATCCATAGTCCCGTTTTTCCCAACGCTCTGCTCTGACGCACCCCCTTCGAACCAGGCAGGACTGTGCTGGGTGGGAGAGAAGCTGGAAATGGCTGGGACACCTGGGGGGTGCATGAAATAAGCCGCCAGTACACTGTGTGAGAGGGCACGTGTGTGTCCACGCTCAGAAATGGACTTCCTAAGCAGGAGAAGTTTAGATCACATCACAGGGCCATGAAGAAGTGAGAAGATCCCCGGACAAACTCTCAGATGGTGAGAGAGAACCTCACACGGGGATTTACAGCCCTTTCCAGGCACGCTCTGATTCAGGGAGTCTCAGCACACCAGCAGAGGCGGCCCCACATGAGGACACCACAGACACATATAAAATGGGAAGAAGATATTCTAATTTGAAAGGTGCCATTTTGAAAGGTACTGAGTGTTAAGTACGAATGTTAGGATGGGGTAAATCAGGTATTTATTTATCTAGGGTGGGGTAATATCCACCACAAACTTACGGTAGCCTGTGTACCTCTGGTGTGGAGAAATCATACTGCCTCTTACCTACCCGTGCACCCGTGTGGACAGAAGGTCGCTCCACTGGGGCGCTCATTGACACACCTGAGATCGCACCTGGGGACCACTCAGGGGTTAGCTCTGCCGCCCACTCCCCGTCCCCCCGAAGGCACAGGTCCCAATCAGCAGCTCTCTCCTATTCTCCTCAGGGAAGGGGTGAAGCAGCCTCCCAGGGGCCCATTCCCTCCCACAGGAGAGAGGAAACCTCCCTGGGGCTCAGCAGACCCGGGAACACATTCTGATGACCAAGAAAGAGGAACAGACCTCACACATCTCTGCCTCTGGGCCCTTCCTCCCTCAGTGACATTCACCATCACACACAGGCCCTTCCTTTAAGATCCACGTGCACATCCCAACCCTTCCCGCACCCAACACCTGCACACAGAAGGACGTCACCAACAGATAATGTTCAACCAGCGCAACTCCTATCTGTCAACCCTGGTGACACGCAGCCTGAGGACCCCTGTGTCACTTTGTAACACATGGAGCACATCATCTTCTTAGGGCTTCACACCAGCCACTGGACAGGCAACCTTGAGATGGATCAGCACAAAACAACACACTTTACAGGAGCCACAGCCAGGACTCCATTTCCAATCTGACTTCAAGTCAGTCGTATGTTCCAAAGGACCTACTAAGTCACCAGCCACTCTCTGCTTCATTTTACAACAGAGCCCAGGTCCTACCTTCCCTCCTGAGGCTCCCTGGGGCTCCCACCCCCTGCCCCCCGCCCGGGGCTGTCTGTACCGCCCCCACCCTCTGCTGCTTATTCCCTGCCCTTTCCCCTTCCTTCATTTCCTCTTAACCACTGTCCTCCGCGTGTCAAAAGGAGCTTTATGTTCAAAGGGAAAGAGGTAACAGGAAAGATGGCTAAGAAACTGCCTTTTGGATATAGGGGGGAAAGAGATCAGATTGTACAGAAAACAGACCTACCTTAACGGTAATCTCTCTCCTCGGGCTTTTGTCCAGCATAACACAAGAGAGCAAGAGCTTAGTGTTTAGGGAAGAAGCACGGATGCTTTGTGCTCCCAGCCCAGAAGGAAACCTGAGGAAACCAAAAGCCATCACAGAGGAAGCAAAACTCCAAAAACAAGACACTTATGAGAAATAGGACATCTGAAGGCACTGAAACTCTCGGAGTCGAGAATTATCTGAGGTCCTCCGCCCGAGCCCGGAGATGCACACATTACAACTAGGTGTCTCCACTCTGGGGCAGCATGGGGATCACACACCCCCAATCCTACCACTGCGTCATGAAGTGTCTCTGCTTCTCGTTCCTGCCAGTCTGGCTCTTCAGCATCCTGGCCATGATGTAAGGGGAATAATCTGGCATCCGTCCTTTTACATAGTGCTAATTTATAAAACCTCTTCAGAAAGAGCGATGTAACACTGACAGGTGTAGCTGAGTAGGACCACCCACTGCCTCACTGACTGAAGGCTACAGACACAAAGATGCTTCATCACCCATGATTTCTCTGAATTGCACAAGAAATGGCTGACAGAGTAAATGGAGCTCTGGCTTCCAAGACAAGCATCTAAAACTGTAGCATGTACCACAGTGGACAAGAAGTTAAAAACAACCCACACATTTATTTGTCTTTGCCTGTGGGGCACCTATCCCTCATCCCCTGGCTCTGCCTTGATCCTCCTTTGGGACTACCCCCCACCCCCATCAACCCACAAGGGAACCTGCCCTCCGGCAGGGCTGGGCCCACGATCCAGACCCGGTCAGGCCGTGCAGTCTGCCCCCCCACACACGCAAGGTGTCCAGAGCTGTGCACGCTAGTCATGGACCAGAGGACGGTCGCTACTATGGGCTTTGGTGGAATGACTGGGCATGACTTCCAAGATAATGTAAGGCTGCAGGTGCCACAGGCTACCAGGTGGAGAAGGCCACCCGAGAGAAACCACAAGGGCCTCAGGCAGGGGACAGAGAATCCACACCCTAATGCCATCATCTCAGCCCTTAGATCCAGCCTCCACTTACATGACCCTGTATACGGGTCTCATACACACCCTGAGGGTTTGTAGACCATAATGAGCTGAGAAGCTGTCACCTGTAATGAAATAAACCCCACCTGATTGAGGAAGCTACACGTCTATCATAGTAAAATGTTGCCTCACATCTTCTGGTTCTAAGATCTTACCTTATGCCCAATTTTCCATGGGGTTTCCAAATGGTCTTGGCAAAGTAAATTAGCAAAATATAGCATCCTGTCTTTTTTGTCTTCAAGATGGAAGGGCTAGAAGGGGAAACCCAGCAAGAACTAACAGTCCAGGTTGAAATCTGAATGCAGTTTCCCACAGAAATGTAATTATAAGTGTTGGTTAGGTTCCCAGCTCTGTTCGTGTCCAAACAAATGAGAAAAGATGAACTCAGAGTGGTATATAGGACATGGGGAACTATAGCTTAAAAAAATCATACTGCAGATCCTTCTGGAACCCTAGAAACTGCAGGTGGTTTTGGAGTTCAAGACAAATAACACTAAGAACATACCAAAACACGGCCCTCCTGAAGCTGGGAACGACCAGCTCCAAATGCACTCCCCCAGCAAAGACCCACACAGCTTTGGGGGCAATCACAGAAATGGCTTCCCAGACCTGGGAAAGTACCCTGATGAGATGAGACAGACCTGGGAAGGACCACAGGGAGCAGTGAGGGGGCAAAGGTTGGAGCTGCCATTTCTAAAGCTCCGCTCCCGCTACAATTCCACCAAGATGTTTATTCTTGGCATTTAAAAGGGGGAAAAATGGCACCTCGGTGTCTCAGTTGGTTAAGCATCCAACTCTTTTTTTATTATTATTAAATATACTTTATTGTCAAATTGGTTTCCATACAACACCCAGTGTTCATCCCAACAGGTGCCCTCCTCAATACCCATCACCCACTTTCCCCTTTCCCTCACCGCCCCCCCCCATCCACCCTCAGTTTGTTCTCAGTATCTAAGAGTCTCTTATGGTTTGCCTCCCTCCCTCTCTGTAACTTTGTTTTCCCCTTTCCCTCCCCCTGGTCTTCTGTTAAGTTTCTTAGGACCCACATATGAGTGAAAACATATTAAGCATCCAACTCTTGATTTTGGCTCAGGTCATGGTCTCACGGTTCATGAGTTTGAGCCCCGAGTGACGGCACGGAGCCTGCTTGGGACTCTCTCTTTCTCTGTCCCTCCCCTGCTCATACTCCTAAAATAAGTAAATAAACTTAAAAAAATAAAAAGGAAAAAGGTAACTTTGGACAACTGCAGTTCACTTAGCAAATCCCACCCACTGCAAATTACGGGAGTGTCTGAAGGCTTAGGAAAAGGGAGACGAGTTTATAGAAATTAGGACACGCAGGTCCCTTTTGGGGCAACTTAAGCTGAATTACAGTGAAAACATTCCAAGAAAGTGTCCAGTATCCTGAGCGATAAGGAAGGAAATAATTAACTTCACACCCTCAAACACATTCGTGTCAGACTTTTCCTGGAAACCTTACAGGCTGCTGAGGCAGCGTTCATTCCCGCAGCTGACCATAAACTGGGAACTGTAGAGCACAGGACAAACGAGGACACACGCTGCCCACCGCCCCTTGCCACCACCCTCCTGGGATTTACTCTGAAATGGAAAGACAGATGTGTGTCAGGAGTGGCTTCCTGAGACCCACAGAGAATGTGATCTCACTGCAGAACAAGCCGGAGGGACAGAACATCTGCGGAAATTTAGCACAGACACAGACTCCATGACTGTTCACCTTCCCTTGAAGGTACGCAAGAGTCTGAAACCAGAGGCACACCTAAGACAAAGAAGAAAGTGGTTTCCTTAAAAATCCCAGAGTCCTGGCACTAAAGCAGACTGCAAGGAATCCTCTAGAACAGCTCTGCCTTTAATTCAATAACCCACTGTTAAATATGCGACTGTCTCCTGTTTCTGGAGATTTCTACACAGGCAAGTCCACGTGTATGCTGTGTGCGGAGGGCTCTGGCGTTCAATCACCTACAATGTCGAGACGATGATTTCTTATGCTGAACCAACAGCCCCCCTGCTGCCTCTTAAATTCACCACGGACACCCCTCCTAACCTACTAAGAAGGCCACTTAACACTCACATTAGAGCTGGCAGACAGATGTATTCAAGGATAAGCCTTTTTATCCAGAATTTAACTTCAAATTTAACTTGAAGGCCGTGGAGTTATATTTTCTTCCCAGTGTTTGAAAAACACTATTTCCAATCGATAGTGCAGTACAAATACAACACGCTCAGTTATGATGCTCAAAATTCAGCATGGGTACTGCAAAGTGGGAACATGAAATTCAAAGGGGCGCACTTCTCGGGCTGAAACAGACAAGTCCCTGTGGCCCAAGTATTTCTATTTTCCAGGAAAGCCTAATCTATTGAAATGGCCTCTGGGCACTAACTGTATAATGGGATTTGAGTTTTATAAAAGGCAGAACTGACAACTAACGAAAAGCAAAGTTCTGGATGTGCACGTCGCATGGCCCTTCTCCACCAGCCCTGCTGGGCTTCCACAGTCCCATCCTCACGAGACAGCGAACCACATGCCTCAAAGGTCCCTTTCACCTTCAATCAGAAAGATGCATGTGCAGGAGTTACAAAAGCAGATCAGATGCTGATTATTTTTAGACAGTCTACACTCTGTGTAGCGAGGAATAAACCATGAGCAAAAAACCCACTACAGCAGCAGGAATACACTCTGATTCTAGGAACAGAGAAAGGGATCAGTGGAAAGTGAGTCCTAGGTTGGGAGACACAATTCCGCACTGGGGAAACATGGAAAGTTCCGTATGGAGGATGGGACATTTGGGCCAAAGCCACTGAGACCTGAACAGGCAGGTCCAGGGACAGGGGCCAAGGTGGAGCCCTGACAGGGTGAGTGTGCAGGGAACAGCCAGTGTGCAACAGTGAACAGGAAAACCGAGGAGGAGAGTGGATTTGTGAGGGTCGCGAGGACACTTGAGCCAGGAAATATGGACTTGTTCCAGGACCAGAAGGGACCCAGTGATGACTAAGTCCAACAGTGAGGACGGGGCCAGCGCGGAGGCAAGAACAGCACAGAAGTCAGGCTCAGTGCAGGGCCGGGGACAGTGCAAGGGGTCAGCATGAAGGTCTGGGTCAACACAAAGGTCATGGCCAGCATCAGGGTCAGCACAAGGATCACAGTCAGCACAAGGGCCAGGGCCAGGGCCAGCACAAGGGGTCAGGTTCAGTACAGGGCCAGGGCCAGCACAAGGGGTCAGCACAAAAGTCAGGTTCAGCATGGGGGCGGGGACAGCGCAGGGGGTCAGCGCAGAGATCAGCGTCAGTGTGAGGGTTGGGGCCAGCACAGGGGCTGACATCAGGCGTCTGAGTTACAAGGCAGATTTGGGAGGCAGGAAGCAAAGCGCCAGCCATGGCTGTGGCTGGAGTGGAAGGCGCAGTACAAAGCAGACAGCCTGTGGCACCCGCCTCATCCCTTCCTGGGGGACAGGCAATGAGGAGGCATCTGGGCTCAGCCACACACAGAGCTGGGCTGGCTAATGGCTCCAGAACGGCGCTGGTTCTTCCAGGTCCACGGTCACACTACACTGGGCCGTGCCCTCCAGCACACTGTCCCCAAGCCCCGGAAAATGACCCAAGGCCAGCACAGAGCTGGGGCCGCAAGAGCTGGGGCACAGGTTCTCACGGGACCACCTTCTGAGGAGCCTCCTGTGGGCCGTCCTCTAATTCCCACGGTGTCTCCCGCCTCTCTCGCCTCCTCACACCCTGCAGACTACTTAGCGCCCTGCCGTAGCCCTACCTTTTCTTTGACGCCTTCCCTACCTCTTCCGATCCCACGCATTTCTCCTTGCTCTGAACTGTCCATGTTGGAAATGACAACAGCGGGTCTGGCCTCCACTCGCGGTTGCCAGCGTCTTAGTCTCCAGCCTCCGCCTCTTAGGGGACAGCGTCAGCGCTTCGGGGTCAGCGCTGCTCCCACCCAGATATTACAGCGGTTGGAGAGCCTCAGACACCAATCTGCAGTCACAGGTTCACAGAGAGGCTTTCGTGAGCTGTGAGCTCGCATAACAGCTAACGTCATCGTCGCCTGGACCCCAGAGCTCAGCACAGAGCTGGGCACGTGTGAGGGCTGGAAAAAACACGTGGACAGGTCAACCCCCACGCGGTCAGCACCTCACAACCAACGCAGAGAAGGAGGTGAAGAAAACACGGCCCCAGAGTGGCCATCCCCCAGACACTGTCCCAGAGCGAGAAGGAATCACGGACACTGTCCTGCTGCGATCAGGTCACTGGCTAACCGCAGCTTCCGCCAAGGGATCCTGATTCAGAACAGAGGCAGACATCCCTCCCCTAAACCCATTTACACAACGCTGTGCTCAGCAAGGCCCGTCGTCCACGGCAGCTCCTCTGAAATCATCCGTCACTGACATGACGTGCGAGGTCAGTGCGTCCTTCAGCATTTCGCAAACGCTACCACTCACTTCCTTAATTTAACGTGTGCGTATTCTCCAGTGTTTACACCCCTTCCTAATTCAGGGAAGAGGTGCATCCTGCAGGGATGAGACCCCAATATGCCTCAGTTTCTCTTCACAAAGGAGATAACATACATCTAGAAATCAAGACTGTCAGATCCACTCTTAAATTCCTCCAACTGCTTCCTCTTAGAGATGCTTTCTGCTACATTATTTTCCCAAACAGCTTCGTTAATTCAATAAAGATATATTAATAATAATTGCTGTTTAATGGCTGCTTCCTGAGGGTCAGAACTATGCATAGTCACAACCAAGCATGTGCCCAGAGTTGTGGGAAGGGAGGAAGAAATGCCCAGGAGAGGTGGTGACAATGTCACATCAGTAACAGTTTATTTAGGTAAAGTCAAGGGTCTGTGGGGGGAAGAGCTGGCAGGGAAAGGCTTCAGGAGAGTCACAGTCGTGACCCGGCTTCTCAGGCACATCATGGTTCAGGCAGGTGACACGAAGACAGGAGGTCACCCAGGAAGAGAGACAGGAGGAGCAAAGCAGGGAGGGGGAGGCAGCAGACAGGAGGAGTGGGCAAGGGTCTGCACCACGTGGCAGAAGAAAGAAACAGGCCTGCCTAGGAGAGGCAGGACCCCTCACTTCCAACTTCTTGACAAAGATCATCTGCCCCAAGGCACAACCCACTGCGAGAAAACACACGTGCTTTCACGCACGCCTAGAGGAGTGCACACAGATGTGCATACCCAGACTTCGCATATGCACACACACACACATATGCACGCCTACATGCGCACCTACCCACATGTGTGCATGCACATGTCTGCGTGGATGCACAAACATGCACACACGCACACAAGTGTGTACACATCTCCGTGCAAGCACACCCACACACATGACCACGAACATGCATATGCACACCCACAGGCCCACATGCATGCATTCGTATACATGGGCAGACTTGTTTTGGCACACATATACACATGTGCACACATGCCCATGCACACCTGCATACGTACGTGCACCCACCTGCGGCCGTGCACACACACACACACACACACAGTTTCTCTACTGTGGACACCGAGCATCTTGTCATGTCATCTCAATCTCAAGCAGCAGGACGGTGTTCCTCCCCCTGGCCGGGAAGGTGAGGTCTGCTCCCAGCAGATGCTGCTGCCGTCCATGTGAGCAGCTACGTGGGTCCTTCGTGGCAGCTTCATGGTTGTGTACAGCTGTGGGACCTCCGTGAGCAGTTCCCAGGTCCAGCTGATTCCCCTTCCAGAGTCAGCACTGAGCTGATATCAGAGGGTTTCCTAAGTGTCTCCAACATACCACCTTATCGTCTTTAAAGAAGCAGTGTCCTGAACACCTTTCACACACACTTCAACAACTCAGGCACTTTTTAAACGCAACACAACACTCCTCACGGGTTTGGGGCCTCTGCAGCATCTCCTGTCTGAGAGTAACGTAATGAGATCCTCAGAAGGTCAAGCTGGCCACGCTGGGGCAGGAGATTAGTGCGGGCAGACACAAAGAACAGGCTGAGGTGGTTTCCCTGAAGAGTGGACCTGCTTTAAGAGCTTCAGAAACATCACCCAGAAGTGTGATTTTCCCAATGTGCTTCTTCTGTGTAACCACAGTGCTAATTAAGGCAAGCAGAAATGCTTACCCAATTACTATAATTACAACATTAATTCACAATGCTTAAGTGCTTTTAATAATCCAAAGTGAGTTCACAGTTAATATCAACTATTTGGTATGCATCATTAGCAAAATGCATTTTTGCAAAATATGCCTTGTCACCACGTTGGCTGTGTCAGGTACACAGAGCCAGCCCCAAACATAATGGGAAGTAAGCTGAATTTGAGAATTTCCTACCTATCTTCCAGCTCTCACCTCGGCCAATGGCAGATTTCCTCTATTCTGGAGCTTCTAGTCCCAAACACCCAGGAACTTCCTGCTGCTCATGAACTATTTAAACACTCCCGCTACCACATGAGCCTTCTCTCCGGCGCTCCCCCCCCCCACCCCGCCCCAGACATCCACCTGACCCTTCTCCACACCCTTGTTTGGCACCCCCTGGACCTCCAGCATGGTGCGGCCACACCCCCTGAGCACAGAGTGAAAGCAACAGGTGCATCTCCAGGGAAGGGACCTGAGAAGTGGGTCCAGGATGAAGGGGACACTGAGAGAAGGTGTTGGTGTCTGCTCCCCAGAGAAACTGTTTTCAACGGCAGGACCAGCTCGCCTGAAGGAAGGCGATACACAGTGCTGGGCTGTGGACGGGTGCCTCTCCCTGTAGGGCTCCTCCAGGAATCCCAATCCCAGCACACTCACCTGGAATCTGAGGTCAGAGCACACCACCAACCCAAGATTCTTAGCAAAGCGTCCGGGGGAAGCCAATCAGGAACATGCATCTTCATCATCGATGGAAACCAGTACCTGCCATTTGTTCAGCGTGGGGCACACACTACCAGGAGCCCTGAGTATGGCGTGGGGACAGCACCGAGAGACCCCGTCTGGAAAGTTTCAGAACTAGCAGACAAGATTCTGACTGAAATAACCACATGGAGACAGAACAGGGCCCCCGGGAGAATCCCAAAGACAAGCACCACAAACGTGGGTGGGCATCTGGAGACCCAGAGTCTCGGACACAGCTGGCGGGGGCACAGACACATGAGACCACCATGCAGGACACTGGCAAACTTCCTGAAGAGTCACACCTACATCTGTGGTCCGGGAACCACCCGAGACAAATGAAAACATATGTCCACCAAAACACGCCTTACCCACGAGAGCCAAACACTGTTCATGACCCAGGAGTCCTTCCACAGAAGAACGAACAGACAGAAGTGTGGGATGTGCATATTCGTACAAGGGAACACCAACCCAGCAATCATGGGAAACAAAGTACTTATATGTGCGACAACAGGAATAAACCTCACACGTTCAGACACAGTGGAAGTCTCCAAGCACAGGAAACTACAGAAGACCGGACTCCAGTTTGTTTCCAAGAACACATGCAACTATTCCACGAGAGAGAGGTCAGGAGTCGCCTCTGGGGTGGGTAGGGGACTTCCCAGAAACAGCACAAAGGTTTCTGGGATCTTTTGTCCGCTGTGGGGTGATGGGGACACCATTACCTGCACCTGTTGAAAGTCACGGACTGTAACAGTTAATGCCTGTCCATTTTATTGTATGTAAGTTATTGTTATTCCTCCATACAAACGTACGTAAAAAAGAGGAATACTGGATGCCCAGACGGAAGCAAATTTAAGTTCAAGACAGCATCTGCAGACAGAGTTCCTGGCAGTTAGGAAGGCTTCACAGGCAAAGGGATCCCTGACCTGTGCTGTGAAATGGTAAGTAGGTATTTGCCATCAAAAACACTGTGGTCAGGAGGGAATATTTCATATCAGGCAGCTTCAGGGGAAAGGAGGCTGGAGAGAGATGATGGGTCCACAGAGAGTAGGCATCCGAGAGGCTGGAAGGGGGCTGAGCATGGGCAGGGGGCAGGCCAAGGAGTCTGTGCTGTCCTACTGGAGGCTGGGAGCCTCCCGGTGAAGGATTTTAAATAGGAGACATCACAATGGGACCTGTACTGTGAGGCAGTAACGAGAGGTCAGGCCAGCTCAGAGGACAGGAGAACAGTCCTCTTAGACTGGAACAGCCACCAGGGAAAACCAGCCA